>NC_052149.1:111412626-111712626 GCF_902713615.1 Scyliorhinus canicula
AAGAACATAAGAACATAAGAACTAGGAGCAGGAGTAGGCCATCTGGCCCCTCGAGCCTGCTCCGCCATTCAATGAGATCATGGCTGATCTTTTGTGGACTCAGCTCCACTTTCCGGCCCGAACACCATAACCCTTAATCCCTTTATTCTTCAAAAAACTATCTATCTTTACCTTAAAAACATGTAATGAAGGAGCCTCAACTGCTTCACTGGGCAAGGAATTCCATAGATTCACAACCCTTTGGGTGAAGAAGTTCCTCCTAAACTCAGTTCTAAATCTACTTCCCCTTATTTTGAGGCTATGCCCCCTAGTTCTGCTGTCACCCGCCAGTGGAAACAACCTGCCCGCATCTATCCTATCTATTCCCTTCATAATTTTAAATGTTTCTATAAGATCCCCCCTCATCCTTCTAAATTCCAACGAGTACAGTCCCAGTCTACTCAACCTCTCCTCATAATCCAACCCCTTCAGCTCTGGGATTAACCTAGTGAATCTCCTCTGCACACCCTCCAGCGCCAGTACGTCCTTTCTCAAGTAAGGAGACCAAAACTGAACACAATACTCCAGGTGTGGCCGCACTAACACCTTATACAATTGCAACATAACCTCCCTAGTCTTAAACTCCATCCCTCTAGCAATGAAGGACAAAATTCCATTTGCCTTCTTAATCACCTGTTGCACTTGTAAACCAACCTTCTGTGACTCATGCACTAGCACACCCAAGTCTCTCTGAACAGCGGCATGCTTTAATATTTTATCGTTTAAATAATAATCCCGTTTGCTGTTATTCCTACCAAAATGGATAACCTCACATTTGTCAACATTGTATTCCATCTGCCAGACCCGAGCCCATTCACTTAACCTATCCAAATCCCTCTGCAGACTTCCAGTATCCTCTGCACTTTTCGCTTTACCACTCATCTTAGTGTCATCTGCAAACTTGGACACATTGCCCTTGGTCCCCAACTCCAAATCATCACATTCATACCACCACAACAAGTAGGCTGACATTAACACTGCAATTAAGTTACTGTAAAAAGCCTCTTGCGTCAATGGCACTCTTGACAACAGGGCAGGTGCCAGGGCCTGAGACCCCCGCAGTGCCAGGCACTAACAGGATAAGGGTGCAGTGGGTGGAGTGTCAAGGGGAAAGGCCAACTGTGCGTGTGGGTTTGGGGAAGGGGTGGGGGGAGGGCAACATGCCGGGGTAGGTCTGCAGTGCAGACCGGGGCTACTGTGTGCTCTGGTGGACCTGTTTGGGCACAGGGTTGTGCACCACACTAACATCTCTGATTGTCACCCCCTGCAGACAATGGACTTGGGAATTCAACCAGGAATAGTACCCTCCATCCTAATCGTCATAGAGGATGCACTGAAACTGGACGAGCTGGGGTTGCTCGAGAGGACCCTGCAGCAGTGGAGCCTGCCCCAGAGGAACAGGAGCTAGCCGGTGAGAATGGAGAGCCGGCCGCCCAAAACTGAGGAAGAGGTGAGAAGGAAGCGCCGCATGGGGCATTGTGTGTATCGGCAGCGCCTGTCATTTGAGGACCTGCTGGACCAGGAATGCCATTGAAGGCTCCGGCTGAGTAGGGAGGCAATGCAAGATGTCTGCCAGATCATGGCACATCTGGTACTGCGGGTGGTATGGAGGACACCCGCTCTCTGGGCCATCAAGGTGATGATGGTTCTGAACCTTTACGGCACAGACTCCTTCCAGGTGCCAAGAGAGGACCTGTCAGGGATCTCTCTAACCTCAGTGCAAAGGTGCATCCGCGCTGTCGCAGAAGCCCGATATGCCCAGTCGTCACAATACATCAAACTCAATGTGGACCGGGTTCACAGGAAGCCCGGGCAGCGGAGATCACCTCAACGGCTGAGATGCCCCAGGTACAGGGGATGATCAACAGGATGCATATCACCCTACAAGCACCTGCAGATGACAGGCCACTCTTCACAAACTGAAAGGGGTTCCACTGAATGAACGTGCAGCTGGTGTGTGACCATCAGCTGCACATCCTACATGTCTGTGCCCGATACCCGGGTAATATGCATGATGTCTTAATCCTGGCACAATCGACGGTTCCTGACCTCTTCGAGATGCACCTTGGCTGGGGGTTGCTTCCTGGATGATAGGGGGTTTCCAAGTGGTCGTGGCTGATGACTCTTATCCGGAGGCCACAGACCGATGCAGAGACCCACTATAGCAATGCCCATGCCACAACCAGGAGAGTGATAGACGGGTGCTTCAGCATCCTGTAGATGCAGTTCAGGTGCCTGGTCTGCTCTGGAAGGGCCTCCAGGATTGCACTCAAAGAGTCTCCCACATTGTGGTAGCCTGCTGCATTCCTCCACAACATCTGGCAGCAGAGGGACAAGGTGCTGGAGGAGTAGGAGGAACGCCAGGCCTCGCCCCATGAGGAAGATATGGGGGAGGGTGAAGGGTGAAGATGGGCAGGACATGGGGCTCGGGCATGGTTGGGAGGCTGCATAACATGTGTGCCTGGCTCTGATCACCTCCAGTTTCATCAACTAGGCAGCCTTGCCAGCGGCACGAACACCCATCCCACCCCCAAACCTCCCCCACTTCGGTCCTGCCAACCACCCCCTCCCATGAAACCCCCCCTTTTACCACCACCCCATCTGCCTTGCAACCCTCTCAGGGATTCCAACCTTCATTAATATATGGTGCAGGCCTTGAGTTGGGACTAACAGTAGGTCTGGTGCATGGGATGGAGGGTGATGAAAACCTACAGTGCGATGAGCGCTGGTGCACCGCATCGTTTTACAACATCTGACTCCTGCCCACGGAGGCACTGTCCCCCATCCAGCTGGGTGATCCCAGCATGCGAGCTGGCGATTCCAACACAAATTCCCACCGAACCCTTCGGGTGGCCAAGGTGCGGATGGGGGGATTGCGGGGAGAGGGATGGGGTGAGATAGTGGAGTGGTGACCTCTGGCTGAACTGGGGTCCCTGTTTCAAACCCACCAGCACCCCCTCCGCAACCAGCCCAGAACAGCCCATCCCTCACACCCGACAAAACACAGAGGTAGGTTGTAATATTGTGCACACATGTTTACCGTGAACAAGTGAACATATGTATACAGCTTTGTGCCCTAGTCTCTGAGTCCGTGGGATGGGGGTGTGAGGCTCTCTGCCACCTGGCGCTGACAGACCTAGAGTCCCGTACCCATCCCGACCTTGGCATTCGCGGACGACATTCCTCTGGGACTGCGCCACATCACACTGTGGCTGTGCCAACACCTTCTGGGCCTGTGTCGCGTCGGCCAGTGCCTGGGCAAAGTCACCAATGATCTCATCTATGGCCTGCTGTGACTGTACCACCTTCTGGAGCGCCGCTGCAAGATCCATGTGGCCCTGATCCATGGCTGCCTGTGAGAGGGGAGCCCTCTCCTGAGCCTTGACCACCACCCGCACAGAGTGCCCCAGGCCTTCGACATGGTGATCCATAGCCGAAAAATCTTCACTCCCACATCCTCCATCGCGGACACCACCCATGTGGTGTTGGCCTGGGTGGCATGCATGGTCAGCACCACTTCCTGCTGTTGCACGCGGTCTGACTCCTTCAATTCCACCTGCAGGTGCTAGATGGTTGCCAATATCCCCTCATGTAGTCCCTGGCTCTGTCCTGCATCTCCACTATAAATGGGACGTCCCTTTCCAGAAACCCATCCATATGGCAGCTAGTCCTCCCTCCAACTGTCTTCCCCCTTGGGGTTTCGTACCTCCCCCTGATGTGCTGTTGCACGTGTGTGGTGCTCACCAGATAGTGCCCCAGGAGCCTCTTTGGGAACATACCCAAACGATATGAGTGCTTTGCGATGGTGGAGGGTGTTGGAGACAGCTGCGACGGAAAGTTGATGTCGCCCTCAGACTGGTGCTCAGGGGTGTCTCGGGTTGCGGGTCGATGGCTCCCACGCTGTCCGTATCCTCCTCCTCCTCATTGAGGGAGATTGATTGATTTATTGATTGAATCATTGTCACATGTACCAAAGTACAGTGGAAAGTATTTTTCTGCAGCCGAGGGAACAGTATCTACATAGTCGACAAAAAGAATAATCAACAGAGTACATTGACAAATGGTACATCGACAAACAGTGATTGATTACAGTGCAGAACAAGGGGACAAACAAAACAAATACATGAGCAAGAGCAGCATAGGGCGTCGTGAATAGTGAATTTGTGAATAGCACTGCTCCTTCCTCAGGCTAACCGTCTCAAGTGAGGAAGGAGCAATGCTCTGAAAGCTAGTGATTTGAAACAACCCTGTTGGACTTTAACCTGGTGTTGTAAGACTGCTTACTGTCCATTATGACGATTGATTTTCCAGACTGCCCAAGGTTGTGAATGTAGCATTATTGAAATCAAGGCCCACCTCCATACCTCCTCCACTAGGAACATAAGAGCGGATGAATTAGGCAAACAGGGTGCCCGGAAAGAAGATGTTTTCACAACCCTCTTACCGAACGCACTGAAGCTGTAACGTCACCCAGACCAAGAACGAAGACCTTTAAAAGGCCCAAAGCAGCCAACAGGGCCTGAAACAGAGCCAGAAAGGGGCATCTCCTGCCTCCTTTGAAAAATGGCGGACACACACTCCATACAGGACGGGCGAGTCCTTAAAGAAGGCCGATAATGTGGTTCCGACCAGGGAATGCAACCAAATTATTTTTCAAAATCGTGATGTCCAGGGCAGTCAAGAGGCAGGGACCACAGGTGAGCGAATTAACGGGTTGTGCTGGTGGCCAAATCTGGAGCACAATGTATGACATTATGTTTATAATTGTATAATCTCTGCACAGAACAATCCCGATAAATATACCCACAAGGGAGAACTGAGACAAACTCGCCCAGTGGAAGGCCCCTGGACTAATCACCAGATCGACTATATCGGTCCCTTATCGCCTGGCGCGGGAGGTTACAAAAACCCCCTGATCATTGTAGACATCACTAGTAAGTGGGTGGAAGCATTCCCAGCCCGCACTATTACGGCCAAGGTCATGGCTGACATCCTAGTGCAGTATATGCACAATGTGGTGTCTTCGTCACAGCATCGACTCAGACCAGCGCACTCACTTCACTGCCCAGGTAATGAAACGGGTAATGGGATTGTTTGGGATAAAACAACAGTTCCACATCGCATACCACCTCCTGTCCAGTGGTATTGTGGAAAGAATGAACCAGACCCTGATTCTCCATCGGCTGGTGCTGGAATCGGGAAAGGCAATTGGGCGGAGAATCGGTCATGAAGCCAATCTCTTGGCCATGCCAGGCGCCCGCCAGAATACCATGCTCTGGTGCCTCGACAACGGTGTCAATATGTTCCACACGGCGTCAATGTGTCCGCACGTACAGTAAATGCCGTCTGCATATCACAAGCAGGCCTGACCTAGTATTCTCCAGGATCTCCGCGATGCTCCACATCCTCTGGGAGGAATAACCAACGGCAAGTTTCACTTTCGGTTTCAAAAATCGGGAAACAGGTGCCGTGGCCGCTGAGAGAGAGGGAGTACGAAAAGTGTCCAACATCGCTATAGTGTGCTGACAGCTGTACCACTGTCCTGGGGGCTTCTGCCAGGGCCGGGATGAATAGCTGGGGTCAGCAAGGCGGTAAGACATGGGGTCAGGATGGACGGGCATGGAACACCATTGCCGCAGCCGGCAAGGCAGACATGCGGCTGCGCACACCGCCAACAGCCCACTGTGAACTTAGTGCTGTGGGTCGTATGGGTGTCCCCCCAGGCCAACCCTCCAGGGACCCTCTGCCCCCAGCTGACCCATCAATGGGATGGGCATGCTCCAGTGCAACCAGTGCCATCTTGTTGGCTGGGATGAGTGTGTGTGGGGAGTGGAGTGCTAATATGGGGCTGCGGCTTGTCAGCCTCTTTGAGTGCCAATCCCAATTCTGGCGTATCTGACACCATTTCTCACTGGAATTGCTCGTGTTCCATGTGGCGCCGGTGCTAACCCATTATCGGTTGATGAATTGCTCCCAGATCGCTGCCAATTTTGCTGTCATAGAAGTCCACTGATTCTGTCCCGGCGTCAGCCCTTAGCTTCTGAATCGGAGAATCCCGCCCATGATCCGTAAAACTGAACAGCAGAACAACCACTCTTGTAACAAAGCCCTGCCTTTCATACACCTGGCAGTATGAAATTCCATGTCCAGTTCCACCGAATGCACTCCCCACGTCTTAATGACCGGGCGACTTATGCGAGGAATCGAACCTCTAATTGGATTGGGTCTATCCAGACCCAAAGTTGTGGCCCTCACAGACAAGAGCGCCGTGAAAATATTAATACAAAACATCCAGGCACCAGCACCACATCGCCCTAGAAAGGATAGATGACCCCAGGCCCCTCCTAACTCCCACCCAGCACGACTGGGACTGAACCCCCCCCACCCTGCGTCCCTAGAACAGACACATGGCCGCATCATTCCAGCCCCAATTCACAGGGCCTCACGAGTCAAATCCTGCCTCAGGGGATCCCAACAGAAAAAATGAGGCAGCAACAATCCCTACCGCCTATGGGATCGTTGGCACTAGGACGCCCAGAAACACTTGGTACAACGCTCAGCATCAGAACCGGTAGGGAGCGGATACCTGGGCGCCAGAGCCCACTCATGTAGGTCTCCCTCCCCGGATGAGGGATCAGGACGTCTCGGTCCTAATTGTAAATAAGTTGTTCCACCCACTTAACGCATCTACCTGCCCTGTGCCATAACCCTCCTATAACCAGCATTTCATTGTGGAAAGAAGAACATGTTTATCCGCCTGGGACCACCCACCACCATTTCCACTTTCGCACATCTCACGGAAGATGGTCATTATTAAATGCCCCCAAACAGGTCATTTAAGGCACTAAAAAGGAATTTTCAACACCCTTCCATAGGAACCTCCAGCTGTACCCCACCCCCAACCCTCCCACTCCCCCTGACGCACACACACATACACACACACACACACACACTCCAATGGCAGCTTCTAACTGCGAGTTTCTATGCCTACCTGTGACCCCACAGGACACAGCCATATATCCTCCCGGAATATATCTTTCTACTTTAAATTTTAGGTCCCACCATCTCTTCCAACACTGAATGCCAGGACGGACCCCATGGTATGCTTCCAGCTGTGAATCTCTGCACCTGCCTGTGACACCACAGGATTCTCCATGCAGCCCCAACTGCCAACAAATTCTTCCCGCTGGTCACACTCTTCTCCGAGATGTGACAAACCATCGCCCCAGGTAACGCAACCAAATTAAACATGGATTTCAAAGAAATCCTACTGATAGCAACAAATCCCACAAGTGGCACAACCCACCACCTCAGGAAACGCAACCAAATTAAACACAGATTCTAAAGAACAAATCCCATTGGTGGCACAAACTACCACCCCAGTAAAAACAACCAAAGTAAACACAGATTTCAATAGAAAATCCGACTGAGAACACTATTGTTTTTTTTAAAGGTGGGGGAAGATGTGAGACAGCCTGGTGGGGATGCAGACAATCAGGTACTAATGAAAATAAGAAAGAGAACATGAACAAAGAAAAGTACAGCTCAGGAACAGGCCATTCGGCCCTCCAAGCCTGCGTTGACCATGCTGCCCGTCTAAACTAAATTCTTCCACACTTCCGGGGTCTATATCCCTCTATTCCCATCCTATTCATGTATTTGTCAAGACGCCCCTTAAACATCACTATCGTCATTGCTTCCACCACCTCCTCTGGCAGCGAGTTCCAGGCACCCAATTCCTTCGGTGTAAAAAACTTGCCTCGTACATCTCCGCTAAATCTTGCCCCTCGCAACTTAATCCTATGGCCTCTAGTAATTGACCCCTCTACCTGGGGAAAAAGCCTCTGACTATTCACTCTGTCTATGCCCCTCATAATTTTGTAGACCTCTATCAGATCATCCCTCATCCTCTGTCGTTCCAGTGAGAACAAACCAAGTTTATTCAACCTCTCATCATAGCTAATGCCCTCCATACCAGGCAACACCCTGGTAAATCTCCTCTGCACCCCCTCCAAAGCCTCCACATCCTTCTGGTGGTGTGGCAACCAGAATTGAACACTATACTCCAAGTGTGGCCTAACTAAGGTTTTATACAGCTGCAACATGACTTGCCAATTTTTATACTCAATGCCCCGGCCAATGAAGCAAGCATGCCACAGGAGACGCGACAACGCAAAATTGCTGAGCAAAAACTTATAGCTAAGTTCCGCACGCATGAATGCGGACTCAACCGGGATCTGGGATTCATGTCGCATTACATTCGGCCCCCACCAACAAGCCTGGACTTGCAGAGGCCTACCGACTGAACTGGCTTGGGACAATTCACACCTCTTTAACCTGGAGTTACCTCTCTCTCTGCATCTTTGATGATTTGATTGCCTGCAGGTGCTCGCATTCCGGGGCATCTCTGACTGTGTCTATATAAACATTTCTGGAACAAGCCTTTCCATTCACCTGAAGAAGGAGCCGTGCTCCGAAAGCTCGTGTTTGAAACAAACCTGTTGGACTTTAACCTGGTGTTGTAAGACTTCTTACATGCCTTCTTGACTACCTTCTCTACCTGTGTTGCCCCTTTCAGTGACCTGTGGACCTGTACACCTAGATCTCTCTGACTGTCAATACTCTTGACGGTTCCACGATTCGCTGTATATTCCTTACCTGCATTAGACTTTCCAAAATGCATTACCTCACATTTGTCTGTGTTAAACTCCATCTGTCATCTCTCCGCCCAAGTCTCCAAATGATCTAAATCCTGCTGTATCCTCTGACAGTCCTCACCGCTATCTGCAATTCCACCAACCTTTGTGTCGTCTGCAAACTTGCTAATCAGACCAGGTACATTTTCCTCCAAATCATTTATATATACTACGAACAGCAAAGGTCCCAACACTGATCCCTGCGGAACAGCATTAGTCACAGCCCTCCAATCAGAAAAGCACCCTTCCATTGCTGCTCTCTGCCTTCTATGACCTAGCCAGTTCTGTGTCCATCTTGCCAGCTCAGCTCTGATCCCGTGTGACTTCACCTTTTGTGCCAGTCTGCCATGAGGGACCTTGTCAAAGGCCTTATTGAAGTCCATATAGACAATATCCACTGGCCTACCTGTATCAATTATCTTTGTGACCTCCTCGAAAAACTCATTCAAGTTAGTGAGATACAACCTCCCCTTCACAAAACCGTGCTGCCTCTCGCTAATATGCCCACTTGCTTCCAAATGGGAGTAGATCCTCTCTCGAAGAATTCTCTCCAGTAATTTCCCTCCCACTCACTTAAGGCTCACTGGCCTGTAGTTCCATGGATTATCCTTGCTACCCTTCTTAAACAAAGGAACAACATTGGCTATTCTCAAGTCCTCTGGGACATCACCTGAAGACAGTGAGGATCCAAAGATTTCTGTCAAGGCCTCAGCAATTTCCTCTCTAGCCTCCTTCAGTATTCTGGGGTAGATCCCCTGGGACTTATCCACCTTAATATTTTTCAAGACGCCCAACACCTCGTCGTTTTGGATTTCAATGTGACCCAGGCTATCTACGCATCCTTCTCCAGACTCAACATCCACCAATTCCTTCTCTTTGATAAATACTGATGCAAAGTATTCATTTAGTACCTCTTCCATTTCCTCTGGCTCCACACATAGATTCCCTCCCCTGTCCTTCAGTGGACCAACCCTTTCCCTGGCTACCCTCTTGCTTTTTATATACGTGTAAAAAGCCTTGAAATTTTCCTTAACCCTATTTGCCAATTACGTTTTGTGACCCCTTTTCACCCTCCTGACTCCTTGCTTAAGTTCCTTCCTACTTTTTAAATATTCCACACAGGCTTTGTCTGTTCCCAGCCTTCTAGCCCTGACAAATGCCTCCTTTTTGTTTTTGACGAGGCCTACAATACCTTTCGTTATCCAAGGTTCCCGAAATTTGCCATATTTATCCTTCTTCCTCACAGGAACATGCCGGTGCTGAATTTCCTTTCAACTGACATTTGAAAGTCTCCCACATGTCAGATGTTGATTTACCCGCAAACATCCGTCCCCAATCTAGGTTCTTCAGTTCCCGCCTAACATTGTTTTAATTAGCCTTCCCCCAATTTAGCACATTTACCCTAGGACCATAGTTATCCTTGTCCACCAGCACTTTAAAACTTACTGAATTGTGGTCACTGTTCCCAAAATGGTCTCCTACTAAAAGTCCTACCACCTGGTAGATGCAGCTCTGATCCACTCTCCAAAATGGCTCTGTTACCTGGGACTACTCATCCTGGAATGGATGCAGCAACCAAGGGCTACAGATGCCACACCAATCTTAGTCCACAAAAGCAGCCTACGATACTCCGGATAAATGTGGTTCACCCCATCAGATGCAGGCGAGCGTGAGGATGGCATCTTATGGGTACACCCCAATAAGAGTGTCACCTATGGGTGCTACAACAAAAGGGTGGTGCATAGGAAGGATAATGTGAGCTCAGATTACTGCTCCCTAAGGACGGCCCTCACCAGTGACGGTGGGCACGCACTAACCATGGGTGTAAGGAGCCAGCCTTCCTAGCCCATGGCCCGGAGAAAAAACTGAAATTAGGATAGAGGTGCACAGGTAAAGTAATTCAGAATGAGTACATTCATAACGGATTTGTAAATGGGTTAAGGCCAACAGCTAGCACACCCCTCCCCACAAGTCCTGAAGTAATCCCAGGGCCCCAAAATAGGTTACTATTAAAACACATGGGGAAGATATTATTCAACAACGCCCACCATGAATTGGTACCAGTGGTGATAGATGTAGCTGGAACACGATTGCCAGACTGGCGTCCCTCCCCACCCAGGAAATTATACCTCCATTTGACCCAAAGGTTGCTAAGAAAAACGACAGGGACAGATGAGGGAGAGAAGACACCCGGGTCAAAGGGACACAAGAGGAGGGAAATCCTGAGTGACTTGGCGACCGATTATTGTCACAAGTAGGCTTACATTAATACCGCAATGATGTTACTGTGAAAAGCCCCTGGTCGCCTCTCTCTGGCGCTTGTTCGTGTACACTGAGGGAGAATGCAGAATGTCTAATTCCGCTAACAGCACGTCTTTTGGCACTTGTGGGAGAAAACCGGAACACCCAGAGGAAACCCACGCAGACACAGGGAGAACATGTAGACTCCGCACGGATAGTAACCCAAGCCAGGAATCGAAACTGGGACACTGGAGCTGTGAAGCAACGGTGCTAACCACTGTGCTACCGTGCTGCTCCCATCCACTATTAACGCACTTGATTTTGCTGATTTGGACAATAAGCTCAGAGTCCTAACCCGACAAATTAAACAGGCCATGGACAGCTTAAATAAAAACACTCAGCAGGACAGCAAGGGAGATTTGGCTGGGAACAGGGCCAGAAGCCTGATGGTTGCTGTACTAGGAGGACGCACCCAAACCATTAATCAGATCAGCTAAGGGAGGGTGGAAGGTGATGCCAGCAAAAGAACCGAACCCTGGGTAGTATATATGGGCAATGGACGGTCGAGCAATTAAGAGAAAACCTTGACCAGGTTAGCAGGAAGAAGGTTCCATCCTAGATCAGTGACGAGCAAATTGAAAACCTGTACTGGGGAAAAAGACACTCCAATATCACGAGTTGCCAACAGCAGCAACTGACCAGAGTCTGGTCTAACAACAGTTGTAGAGAAACCCCAGGGACCACACTAGGAATGTTGTTAGGGATCCCAGTATTCTTAATGGACACAATCGGTTTGAGACTTTTTGAAATCGAAGACATAGAAATCATCCAAGGACGAATATGGAAGGGTGTCAGGGGACCCTACCATATGTGGTTGAAAAAGGAGGGAATTTCATAGGTACCAGTCTGGACAAATGTGAACACATGGACAAAACAGTTGTGTGTCCATATCTGGTGTACAAAAACAAACATGCCCTGTGTGAATTCAGAACAACAACCAACCTAAGTTGTACACTGTAAATTGAAAGTTTGGAAAAGGATGTCACCCGTGTAGCTTACAGGGGAGAGGGGGAATACTGTATTCCCACCCCGCTTGCAAAATACTAGTATGTGGCAGCAACACGTAGTATTCCCAACACTACCTTTTGCGTTAGGCCATACATCCCCGCTGGGTTGGATTGATTGAGATGATGGACATACACCAGAGAGAAAAAATGTTGCTTGTTGTGTTCTCTCCTTAATTGGCTCTGTTTATGGCGGTTAATATGGTCACCTTCTTTAATTCTAATCACAATTGCTCAAGAGTCGCCAGGTATCTTTCGATACCGACACAAGGTTCAAAACCGAATACTGATCAAAGACTCGATACACCAGTTAGTAAGTTCGAAATCAATGCTCATTTATTTACACACACAGTCAATTATACTTATGCACAAACTCTACCAACTAAACTATCACTACTACTAAAGCCTATACTTAGCTTCGGGCACCCACTCAGTCAGAGGAACAATGGCCGTTGTCCGGTTCTGAGATTGCTGGGGTTGAGCTGGTACGGAATAGCAGCTAAGATTGTCTGTCTCGTAGCGTGCGTTGACTTTGGACTTACTTGTTCTGGTGCAGCTGCTAGGCAGGGCGCTCGTCGCTGAGAGCCAAGGCCAAGAAGAACGATTCTCTCTTGGGAGCTTCTTCCTATACCCAAAGGGGGCTTCGCGCGCTTTTGGGCGGTCCTTGAACTTAGTCCCAATTAATTGGACCGTATCCTGATCATTGGTGTCGATTTCCTCCAATAAAGGGGTGGGTGCCCTGATTGCTGGGCGTGTCCTAGGTGGCCGTTGGCCTGCTTTGTTCTAATCTCCTCTGGTGCCGGGGTGTCTGCTTTAGTATTGTTTGCTTAAATGTTTCTCTTTTGTCCCCGGAGATGGCTCATTAGTATGCTAATGGTTTAGCAGTATCGGTCTTGTCTGGGAGCTGCAAACTCCAATCAACAGACAAACCTTGCACCTGCTTGCTTTCTCAGCATTGTCCATTTTTCCCTTCATTCTCTGCAAGTGTCCATTTTGTAATTGGAACGTGGCCACCCCAGGTGGCTACACTTGTCACAGAAAACACCCATCAATCTTTTCCCTTTGCTTCTGCCACTGAGCCAATATTTGATCCAACTTTCCACCTTTCCTTGAACTCCCCTGGGCTTTTATGTTTCTGATCAGTCTAACATGCGGAACCTTGTTAAAAACCTTGCTGAAACCCATGTGAGCAACATCAACACACCATCCTCACCGACCCTCCTTGTTATCTCCTGAGGAATTTCAATCATGTTAGCAGACACTGCCCTAATAAACCTATGCTGACTATGCCTGATTAATGCATGGATTTTTAAATGACAATTTATGTTTTCCTTAATAAAATATTTTACCCAGTAATTCCCCGACCACCAATGTTAGACTGACTAGCCTGTTATTACCTATCTATCCATCCTCTTCTTTTAAACAATGGGACAACATTTCTCTGGCACCGCACATTGTAACCAAAGAGAATTAGAAAATTATATTCAGAGCCTTTACTTGCTCTCATGCTTTCCTTCGTAGGTTGAGATATATTTAATATGGGCATAACAATTTATTTACTTTCAAAGATGTTAAATCCCTTAATGTTCCACAATCTAACGAAACTGGGTAAATATTTAGGACAGAGATGAGGAGAAATTTCTTCACCCAGAGAGTGGTGAGCCTGTGGCATTCGCGACCACAGAAAGCAGTTGAGGCCAAAACATTGTGGGTGGGATTCTCCGTCCAGTAATGCCGGAATCACGAATCACAATTGGCCAGAGAATTGGGCGTCAGCCAAAAATCAAGGTCGGCGCTGAGGACCCAACGGAGCTCCATGCTCTGGCGCCTTGATGGCAGCATGAATGCAGTCCAGGCCATGCGCTGTCATGGGTATGCAAATCGTAAGGTAGATAAATCTCCCCACCTGATGGCCTACACCCTAGGGTATTAAAGGAGGTGGCAGCAGAGATAGTGGATGCATTGGTAATGATATTTCAAAATGCCCTGGATTCTTTTCACAGTAACTTCATTGCAGTGTCAATGTAAGCCTACTTTAGAATACTTTTAGATTATTATCATTCTGGAAAGGTTCAGATGGATTGGACACGCTAATGTAACTCGCCTGTTCAAAAAGGGAGAGAGGCAATAAGTAGGAAACTATAGACTGGTTAGCTTGACCTCTGTGGTGGGGAAGTTGCTGGAATCAATCATTAAGGAGGAGATGACTGAACATTTGGAAAGACAAAGCTCAATCCCCCATTGTCAGCATGGTTTTATGAAGACTAAGTTATGTTTGACAAACTTGCTTGAGTTCTTTGAGAACGACTAAGATTCCCCTTATCTCTCGTTCATAGATAAGGGCCGCGATTCTGCGAAAATGCGGCTAAAGGTTGCCGCCGGCGTAAACATCGGAGTGTTTCACGCCGGCGTCAACGGGCCTCTTGGCCCAGCGATTCTGAAGCGTACAGGGGGCCAGCACGGCGCCAGAGTTCTCCACGCAGCTCGGGCGCCGATACGCGGCCCTGCACTGCCGGCCGCTTGTCCGCGTAATATGGCGGAGCCACACAGCGGGCTGGCGTGGAAGAAGGTAGCTGCCCCCCCTCCCCCCCCCCCCGGATCGCGTGCACCCTGGCTGTCGTGGAGGCCACCCCGGAGTCTGATCCCGCCCCCCCCCCCTCCTGCCACCAGGGCGGCCACCGCGGCCGCACATCCGAACACCCGCTGGGTGAAACCACGCTGGCGGGAAAATGGCTGGTCGACTGAGGAGAATCGCTGTGGAGGCCTCTTTCAACGGCCCCTAGCCGGCGTGCGGGTGGCGACGATTCTCCGGCGTCCCCGGAGAATCGCGTCCCACTGTCGGACCCAATCGTGGGTCTGAGGCCCCATTCTCCGTCCCTGTGCTGAGCGCGATTTCGGTGCGGAGGCACGGAGAATCTCGGCCAAGGTCTCAGTCCGGTTGAATGAATATAAAGCAATGTTTATTTCTTTAAGGACACATTTAGGTACATTCACACAAAATTAACTCGAAAGACTTTTTCTTGCGTGCCTCAAAATGTCCTTGAGACACCAACGAGTGAAAGCCAAAACTTCAAGATGAAAGTAACCAGATTTACAAAATTAAAAGTCACTTCAAAAAAAGTAATTTTTAGCAATGTTTCAAGGGTTCTCCGATGGCTAAAATTCCTCGCTCTAATCAACTAAACGGATCACATTTTTAAAAAAAATTTAGATTATTTTTTCCAACTCAGGGGTAATTTAACATGGTTAATTCACCTACCCTGCACATCTTTGGGTTGTGGGGGTGAAACCCATGCAGACATGGGGAGAATGAACTTCACACAGACAGCGACCCAGGGCCGGGACTCGAACCCAGGTCCTCAGCGTTGTAGGCAGCAATGCAAACCACTGCGCCACCATGCTGCCCTCGGATCGTTCTTCAGGGATTCCTTATCTGGGTTTAACCAGTGAAACTTAGTTTCATTGGTTCAAATTCTCAGCTGAGACCCGTTGAACTTGATTCGTTCAGTAAGTGTCAGTAACTTCACAAGCGATTGGTTAATTAGACATTAATCAATTACTCCAAATTAATTATCTTTCCCACGACTTTTGTCCCATGTTCAAACTCCCTCCATCACGTCTGGTCTCAGTTACGAGATTAGTTCAAACTCGTTGAATGTATCCTCATGTCTCTCACTGTCAGTAAGAAGACCTGCAGGACATTATTCATAACATTTGAGACAGTCATGGACAGTATTCAAAAGATTAACCAATTTTATAACTTACTCATATTGCTACAAATTCAGTAATTTCCAAGAATCGTTTTATTTTCCAGTATATTTTAGCTAAAATTTTAAAGGACCCCCTCAATAATTGTAGAATCCAACAGGACGTAACCAACAAGGTGAATATTGGGGAACCTGTAAATGTGGTACATCTAGACTTCCATAAGATGTTTGACAAGGTGCCGCATAAAAGATTGATCCAGGAGGTGATATCGCAGGGGTCGGGGTAGAATACTAGATTGGATTGAGGATTGGCTGACTGACATAAAGCGGATGGCCGGGTTAAATGGATCCTTCTCTGGGTGGCGAACTGTAACTAGTGCTGCAGGGTTCTGTCCTCGGACCACAACTTTTTACAATCGATATAAATAACCAGCAAGCAGGGACAGAGTGTAACATAGCAAATAGATGATACTAAAACAGGTGGGAAAGGAGCAGTGAAGAAGAGTTCCAGATTTTACAACTGGTTATAGATATGCTTGGAGATTGTGCCAAAATCTAGCAGATGGTGTTCAATGTGGGTCAGTGTTAGTTGAGCCATTTTGGCCGAAAAAATAGAAAGGCAAATTATTATCTAAACAGAAAGCAGATTCAAAATGGCTCAGAGCAGAGGGATCTGGATGTCTTTGTTCATGAATTTCAGAAAATCTGTATTCAGGTTCAAAAAGTAATAAAAAAGGCAAATGGAATGTTAGCATTTATTGCAAAAAAACTAATGTGTAAAAGTAGAGAAATGTTGTTGCAATTGTAGAGGGTGTTGGGGAGACCACATCTGGAGTATTATGTCCAGTTTGGGTCTCCTTATTTGAGGAAGGATGTGATGGCATTGGAGGCAGTTCAGAGGAGGTTCACCAGATTGATTCCGGGGATGAAAGGGTTGACGTATGAGGAGAGATTAAACATTTTAGGCTTATACTCGCTGCAGCTCAGAAGGATGAGAGGGGATCTGATCGAGGTATATATAATACTAAAAGGGATTGATAAAGTAAATATAGACCACGGGCGGGATTCTCTGATCCAGTGGCTAAGCGTTGACGCCGTCATAAAACCCGAAGAGTTTTACGACGGCGTGAACAGGCCGCTGTCAGTAGAGAGTCTGGCCCGCAAAAGGGGCTAGGACGGGCGCCGCGAGAAGCGGGGTGGAAGTGGCCCCAGACCGGCTTTGGTTAGGCGCAATGTGTCAATGAAACTGGATTGCGTCGCTAAAGGTGCGCAAGCAGTGCTCAGTCCCGAGACCCGCAAGATGGCCTCTGCCCGCCATGCCAACCCGAGGCTCAGGGACCACGACCTGGACACGCTGCTGGACGCCGTGGAGGAGAGGAGGGCGGTCCTGTGCCCCAGACATGGACAGCACCGTCTGCCGTTTGTGGAGGGAGTTAGGCAATGACGTCAGAGCCGTAGGGCACACCCCACGTACCGGCAAACAGTGGCGGAAGAAGATAGAACATAGAACATAGAACATTACAGCGCAGTACAGGCGCCGATGTTGCGCCGACCTGTGAAACCACTCAAAAGCCCACCTACACTATTCCCTTATCGTCCATATGTCTATCTAATGACCATTTGAATGCCCTTAGTGTTGGCGAGTCCACTACTGTTGCAGGCAGGGCATTCCACGTCCTTACTATCTGAGTAAAGAACATACCTCTGACATCTGTCCTATATCTATCTCCCCTCAATTTAAGGCTATGTCCCCTCATGCTAGACATCACCATCTGAGGAAAAAGGCTCTCACTGTCCACCCTATCTAATCCTCTGATCATCTTGTATGCCTCTATTAAGTCACCTCTTAACCTTCTTCTCTCTAACGAAAACAGCCTCAAGTCACTCAGCCTTCCCTCATAAGATCTTCCCTTCATACCAGGCAACATTCTGGTAAATCTCCTCTGCACCCTTTCCAATGCTTCCACATCTTTCCTATAATGCGGCGACCAGAATTGCACGCAATACTCCAAATGCGGCCGCACCAGAGTTTTGTACAGCTGCAACATGACCTCATGGCTCCGAAACTCAATCAATCTACCAATAAAAGCTAACACACCATATGCCTTCTTAACAACCCTCTCAACCTGGGTGGCAACTTTCAGGGATCTATGTACATGGACACCAAGATCTCTCTGCTCATCCACACTACCAAAAATCTTACCATTAGCCCAGTACTCTGTCACAGGGCTGCATGCAGGGCAGCGGCCCCTGCCATGGCAGCCAACATTGATGGCTGGTGCCCAAACATTATGATCTGCAGGGTGTGGGGATGTAGACAACAGGTTTAACTATGACGATGGCCCCCTCCACAGCCATCCTAGTTAGCCGGTTGCACCACGCTTGCGTCACACACACACATGCGCACCCACCCCTGGCCGCACCCTCTGTGCCCCGACTCCTGTTGCCCATCCTTCATGATGACGCCACCAATGTAAGGCAGTGCCCTCACTGGGGGATGCCATGTGTGCGGCCCTGCAGCTACCCGCCGGTGGGTGCCGCCGGCTTGATGGCCTGCCCCTCCGGGGGTGGTCCGGGTCCCCTTCACACGGTCGGGGGCTCGCGCTCAGCCAGCACCCAGGGTCAGTGCCCGTCAGCCTGGCCGCTGTAATGGCGACCGTGACTTAGGCACCGCCCTGCCATGGCGAGCCGTTTCCGGCCAGCGGTGTCCTTCCCACTCCCCCCTCCGAACCTGGAGGCCCTCCCCCAGCCACGCCATGCCCATCCCTCTACCCATAGGTCCCCCCATGCCGACTCCCTCACCTCCTACCGGCCGCAGAATCGCCAGGGCCCCCGAGAATCGCTAAACGGACCCTCTCTGGTGATTCTCCAGGCAGTGCGATGCCGATCATGACAACGCCATTTTGGCTTGTTGGCAGAATTGCAAAATGGCGTTGGGCCAGCGACACGCTAAAAAACGGCGGGAGCAGGGATTCTCCCAACCAGCGCGGGCTGAGAGAATCCCACCCCAAATGTTGCCCAGTGTGGGGCAATCTAGAACAAGAGGTCACATATAGGCTGCGACGTGGTAGATTTAACTGAGGTGAGGAGGCACTACTTCTCGTAGAGGGTGGTAAATTTTTGGAACTCACTGCCCCATGTTGTGGTGGAGTCCAAATAAGTAAATGGTTTCAATAGGGAAATAGATATACTTATGATTGAAAAAACGGATGAAAGGAAAATGGAGATTAGGCATGGAGGTGGATTTGAGACCAGGAAGAGATAAGCCAAGATCTAATTGAATGGCGGAGAAGGCTCGAAGGGCTGAATTGCCTACTTCTGCTCCTAATCCAATATTTCTATGTTCCGATGTACAGTAATGGACCTTAGTATATCATTAACAGACCCCACCCAGATGTTCCGGCCTCCTATGGTGCTCTGCCTCCAGTGGGCATAGCTGGCGACGGCACGGTTCACTTATGATGAATGGAAAACAGGATGAGGGTGAGAGAGGAGATAAGCCAAGTTTCCAATAGCGCAACCGTTGGCTGAAGGTTGCGCCGCAGGCAAGTGGGCACATCTGCCAGGGCCAGGGGGGAGACCATGAGATGGGCCGTGGGGTCAGGGTGTCCCCTGGGCACTGGGGTGTCAACGCATGAACTGCCATTGCCACGGCCTGCAAGGCAGCCATCTGGCTGCGCACCCCACTGACTGCCCACTGTGGCCCGTAGATACACAGAGGACCACCGACCATATGGTGCCCACCCTCAGGCCACCCCCCCTGGAGCCCACAGACCCCAGCCAAACTATCCACGGGATGGGCATGGTCCAGGTCAGCCCGTGGCCCACCAGGTATTGGCACATCCCAATGCACCCATCTGAGTGCTGCCCCCACTGCAGGGGCAGCAGAGGAGCTACCTCTGGAGCGATTGCATACATCATAGCCGTCAGCACCCACCCTGGCACACTGCCACTCGCAGGGGCAGGCGTCACGCCAGTGACACCATCAGCTAGCCCACCCCGCAGGACCACCAGTTCTCACCAAGCCCTGTCTGCCCACTCTGCCCCTTTCCCCATCCATCCTGCCCCCAGAGCAGGCACAGCACACCGCAGCTATAGTTCTAACAGGTGCCCACCCTCCTGGTCGAGCCCCACCCATGGGTCCTGCCCACACGCAGGCCACCAAGCATGGCGCTGGTCAATGGCGCACTGCGCCCACCCCCCTCCCCCCTCACAACCTGGAGCCACACTGCTGGAGGGGTTTCACAAGGCCCATCCAAGGGAGGTCCCACAGCAGACACCACAGGAGGTTGCAGGGCAGGGTCTGCCAGAGAGTACCACTGGCATGGATAATGCCAGACACCGGTACCCCTGATGGCAGGGACAGGTGGCGGGTTATACGTTTCTCAGGATGAGGCCAGGGGTGGGGAAGACAAATTGTCAGGGGAATGGCCTGTGGGTGGGAATGAGAGATGGGACGGACATGCAGGGACAGGGACTGCAGTGCAGGCCAGAGCCACTGTGTAGCCTGTTGGACCTGGATGGGCACGAGAATACTCACCATGTGGGCATATCTACCCATTTATCCTCTGCAGAAAATGAATTTCGGTCTCGAACCAGGAGTGGTTGGTAATTGCCCTGCCGCCATAGCCCTTGCAGCCGCAATGATGCTGCACGAGCTGGCTGGGGAGGACCGAGCAGAACCAGAACCTGCCCCAGGGGAGAAGGAACTAGCTGTGAGGATGGAAAGCCGGCCTTCCAACAGGCTGAGAAGGAGATGGGAAGGAAGCGTTGCATCAGGCCGTGTGTATACCGGCAGCACCTGTAGTTTGAGCACCTGCCAGATCGAGCGTGTCGCCGATGACTCCAGCTGACCAGGGAGCCTATACGGCATATCTGCCACATCATGGCGCATCTGGAGCCACGGGGTAAAGGGAAGGACCTGCTCCTAGTGGCCGTCAAGGTGCCGGTTGCCCTGAACTTTTTTGCCATGAAGTCCTTCCAGGCACCGAGTGGGGACCTGCCTGAAATCTCCCAAACCTCCATTCAGGCGGCACAATATATTCAACTGAATATGGACCAAGCCCACCAGGTTGCCTGGGCAGCGGGATTCTAATAATAATAATAATCTTTATTGTCACAAGTAGGCTTAAGTTAACACTGCAATGAAGTTTCTGCGAAAATCCCCAAGTCGCACATTCCGCCGCCTGTTCAGGTACACAGAGGGAGAATTCAGAATGTCCAAATTATCTAACAGCACATCTTTCGGGACTTGTGGGAGGAAACCAGAGCACACGGAAGAAACCCAGTAGGCACAGGGAGAACATGTAGACTCCATACAGACAGTGACCCAAGCCGAGAATCAAACTGGGGCCCTAGCACTGTGAAGCCATAGTGCTAACCACTATGCTACCATGCTGCCCCATCGCCATCATCGGATGCCCCAGATCTAAGGGTGACCACGGGACACATGTTCCCCTGTGGGCACCGGCGCATGAGGGGGTGGCCTTCACAAACCAAAAAGGATCCCACTCCCTCAATATGCAGATGGTGAGTGACCATCAGCTGCACATCACGCACGTCTGCGCTCGATACCCAGGCAGCGTGCACTGCGCCCTCATCCTGGCAAATTCGACGATGCCCAACATTCGAGGTGCTCACCGAGGATAGGGGTTGGCTCCTGGGTGACAGGGGTTATCATCCGCAGTCGTGGCTGACGTCGCCTATCCGGAGAACCAATACGACGACGCCCATGCAGCGAGTGTCATCGAACGGTTCTTTGGCATCCTGGAGATGCAGTCCAGGCGCTTAGACCACTCTGGAGGGGCCTTGCAATACTACCCTAAGAGGGTCTCCCACATTGTGGTCGCCTGATGCATCGTCCACAACATCTCGCAGCAGGGGGGCGCCATTTTGGAAAAGGAGGGTGAACAGCAGGCCTCGACCAATGAGGAAGGTGCGGAGGAGGGCAGGGCATGTGGCCGGGCAGCCACACAATGTGTGTGCCCAGGCCATCTCGAATGGGACAATCTAATCGCATACACCACACAGCATGCTTCCACGCACCCCCCCACACCCATACCCGTTCAACCACCCCACCCCTATCCATTTCCCTGCACTCCACCCCCCTCCCCACACCCCTCCCACCCCCACTACCTCCCGCACCTACACCCGACTCCGTGCTTCCCACCTTTTTCACTGCAGGTTTCTGCCCCAGGGTTGGCAGTATCAGTGGGTCTAGTCCATGAGATGTAGGATGATGATGACATGCTCCGCGATGAGCTCTGTTGCTCCGCATGGTTTGACAAGGCCTCGCTTCTAACCGTGGCAGCACGTTCCAGCATCTGCCTGGCTGATCCCTTCATGCGTGATGGCAGGGGTGGGGACGGGGTCTGGGGATGGGGAGGGAGGGGGACGTGGTTAGGTATCATAGAAACATAGAAAATAGAAGCAGGAATCGGCCCTTCGAGCCTGCAAACTGCACACAATGTTTCCCATTCCTGGATAACTAAAATCAGACATTACTAGAGGCAGCTGCTCCTTTATATAAGCAGCTGCTTCTGTGCAACGTATACCCATTCTTTCCGCTGGAAAAATGGTAGGCGCTGTGTTTGAAGGAAGGACTTCCGATTTTGGCGTTCTCTGCTATTTTCACAATGACGGAAAGGATCCCTGTTGTGAAACTCCAGCCCACTGCCTTCAAACCTGAAACATGACAAAGAGAGGTGCAGAGAATCCAATTCAAAAGTAGGTTTGAATTACCACCATCCAAATGACATCCAACTTCAACTCATTTATGTGGTCAATGGGAGTTGTGACCAGGAGGTCATATGACTGAAACCGACTTACTTACTTCAAAAACCAGGAAGAAAGAAAAACACTCCTGAAGTGAGCAGTGCAGAATATCGCTGCATGAGTCTTTTTCCCTCTCTACTTATTTTTACAAGCTCAAATGCTGGATCCTTGTTTTAGTTACCCAAGTGCCACAGGCAGAAATGTTGGTAAAGAATTAATCCAGCAGCTTCTGTATCCAGAAGGGCATCATGGTGGCACAATGGTTAGCACTGCTGCATCACAGCGCCAGGGACCCAGGTTTAATTCCGGCCTTGGGTGACTGTCTGTGTGGAGTTTGCACTTTCTCCCCGTGTCTGCATGGACCCCCGTGTCAGGGTGGATTCCCTCTGGGTGCTCCGGTTTTCTCCCATAATCCAAAGGTGTGCAGGTTAGGTGGATTGGCCATGCTAAATTGCCCCTTCATATCCAAACGATTAGGTGGGGTTATGGGGACAGGGTGAGGGCATGGGCTGTGGTAGGGTGCTCTTTCCGAGTGTGGGTTCAAACTCGATGGACCAAATGGCCTCCTTCTGTACTGGAGGGATTCTATGATTGTTCTTCAGAAGGAAGATAGACTGTTCATCTATATCTTTAATCCACTTTGATGCTGAAACAGGAAAGACCTGCGGAGCACAGCTAGGATTCACCCATGTTAACAACCTACGAGAACTAAATAATTTCAACCTTTATTCCACTTTAAAAACTAGCACTTAATCTAACCTTCCTCCTTGTAATTTATTTTTGTATTTGTGAACCTCAGTGCATGTGCGTCCTTGAAAGTTGGAGCATTAAAAAAAATATATTATACTTTGACTGGTTTAAGTACAATAAATACATTCTTCGTTTCTTTTTAAAAACTCAAGGGAACTTGTCTGTTAATGTCTTTTGCAGTCACAGCATGTAAAGTGGTATACACGCATTGAATTAGCAAACATATCCATTTAGAAAAATGTGTCACAGTCAAACAAAGAGTGGGAGCCAGTTGACATCAAACTAAGGTGTGGGAATAGGACAGGGAGGGGAAAAGATTCAGTCAGCAAAAATGGATATAAGATAGCAGGGAGCTCTTTACAGATGCACAGTGATAGCCACGTGGAATGGGATTCTTGGTAGCTGGCGGCAAAAAGTTGGAATCATTCAGATCTTTTGATGCTTTTGTATCATGAGAAGCAGGGAGATGGATGGGACTTTGATGTCTTTCTGGTTGGCTTAGATAAACTAATGGCTGTCTTCAACAATATATATATATATATTTTAAATTAAGGGCTATTAAGCTTAAATACCAAACTTATGCATGGGAAATTATAGCCATTGAGAACACTCAATGAAGAGCCTGTTTCACTCTTCCTGAGTTACATGATGGCACTTCATTCTCCTCCTGGATTACATTGCAGCTGGGAGATGGTGGAATGGGGGTAGCAGGGAATTGTTTAGTCATGGCGCTCTGGCAATGAGTGGGCAACAGGTTTTGGCCCGTCCATGAATATTTTTTAGTTTGTATTGTCATGGGAGTGTCCCTTTAAGAAATGTTTTTGTCTTATCACATGGCTTCAGTGATGTCATTGTGTGGGTGGAGCTGGGCTGTGGCTCTGAGTTAGTTTTACTTTCGGTTTGGTTTGGGGCTTGGTTTGGTGGCTTTGAGGTTTTATTGTTTTCGTTTTCACATTTTGGCTGCTATCTCAGACAGACAACTATCTTGGAGTGTCTATCTGCATTTTAAATGCTGTTTCCAGATTACTTGATAACTTAAAAATAGATAACTGTTTTCGGGAAGGAATTCAAACCTGCTGTTTGAGGAGGGAAACAGATGTATCCATACAAAGTCTGAAAGATAGTAAGGTGGCATGTGTTGGGCTACACCTTTGAAAAGGGGTTTCTGGTTTATGGGATCTTGTTATTAAATTGGAACAGTTCAAGTGGGGATTTATTAAGGGTGATGCATAGATTACTGTACCTGTGTGGGGTATTTATGTTTGTAGTTGATAAAAATGCTGACTGTGTGTGTTTATAAAAATGTTAACTACATTTGTAGAATAAAGCTTGTTTTTGATTAAAAGTGCTTAAGGCCTCTGTTGAAAGGCAGGCCCTTGTGCGCACCGTAACCAAAATCAATAAACAATTGTAGGTCAGGTGAACTCCATGATTTACTTTGGAGTTTTCTAAACCCTGACCCATAACTAATTGGGGGCTCGTGGGGAAAACGTCAGCGGTGAGCATATTTGTGTTTGCTTTTCAGGTGTTGTATTCCAGTTTAAGTGGGGAGTGTGTTGTGGACAATGGCTCTTTCAGAGGCTCAGAAGTTTTTGGGGGTGGAGAAGGTCACACGCAGAACCTTACAAACAGAGATGAAAAATGGCTTTTGGACTTGGTAAAAACATTGCATTTAACATTGTCTGATAAAATACGAAAAGAAGGGGCAATTGCAGCGGTAGTTGAGCATTCAAAATTGCCTGAGACACAGTCAGAATCATTGGAAGTGGCAAGAATTCAATTACAGATCAAGCAGCTTGAACATGAAAAGGAATTAAAGCAGCTTGAATACGAAATGAAGGAAAAAGAAAGCGAAAGGGAGGTACAGATCTGGGAAAAAGAAAAGGAGAAAGAAGAAAGGGAAAAAGAAAGAATAATCCCAGCAGAACAAAAAGAAAGTGAAAGGGAGGTACAGAACAGGGAAAAGAAAAAGAGAGAGATTTTGAACTTTAGACAATGGCACTGAACCATGAAAGTCAGTTAAAATTGGCAGAGGTAAAGAGAAACGTACAGTCTGAGGATAGTGACAACAGTAGTGAGCAAGAGTATCATAGTCGAAGGCTTGGTGGGGATCTATTTAAATATGTCCAAGCATTGCCAAGGTTAGATGAGAAAGAGGTAGACGCCTTTTTCATTTTATTTGAGAAGGTAGCTAAACAAATTAAATGGCCACAGGACATGCGGGTACTACTGATCAAACAAAGTTGGTAGGTAGTGCTATTGAGGTATGTGCATCACTGTTAGAGGAACTATCTGGGATGTATGAGGAGGTGAAAAAAATCCATCTTAGATGCATATGAACTAGTGCCTGAAGCCTACAGGGAAATATTTAGCAATTTAAGGAAAGAACCTGGTCAAACATACATGCAGTTTGAAAGTATCAAACAGAATCATTTTGATAAGTGGATAAGGGCTTTGAAAATAAACCAAGCGTATGAAGCTCTAAGAGAAATGATAATGTTGGAGGAGTTTAAAAATTCAATTCATGATGAACTGAGAACTCATGTGGAAGAGCAGAGGGTCAAAACTGCGAGATTAGTAGCAGAAATGGCAGATGATTATGAATTAGTTCAGAAATCAAAGTTTGGTTTCCGACATCAGTTTCAGCCTGTGAGGGATAGAAACTGGGAGAAAGAGAAATACTCAAGTGGTAAAGGTAAAGGGGATCTGAATGGAGATATTAAGGAGAGTGTATCTCAGATTAAAAAAGAAATCCAGGAGGGTGGAAGAGAAAGGAAAAGTTTCAGATGTGTTTACTACAATAAACTAGGCCATGTAAAGCCACAGTTTTGGGGGCTGAAGAAAATCA
This sequence comes from Scyliorhinus canicula, assembly GCF_902713615.1. Lineage (NCBI taxonomy): Eukaryota > Metazoa > Chordata > Chondrichthyes > Carcharhiniformes > Scyliorhinidae > Scyliorhinus > Scyliorhinus canicula. The sequence continues at coordinate 111,438,746 of NC_052149.1, forward strand.
CTGGGAAAACTGATGTGGTAAAACAGGATAAGCCAGTGAGGTTTGTTAAAGGGGGAAAGGAAAGCCCAATTGAAGTGAAGGAAGTGCAAAAGAATGTATAGCCTGATCAGAGGTGATTGATAAGAAGGTGCCAGATCTTTTTGAAGAATTTACTTGTGTGGGTAAAATATATTCATGTGTACCAGGAGGAGCAGGTAAAGAAGTCACAAATTTAAGAGATATTGAAGCTAGTCAATCTTTGATGGTAAGAGATGAGGAGTTATGCAGTTTGGGAGGAATATTGCCAGAAAAGGTGGTAATATGTGGAATTCAGGGTGCGAAGAGTAGTGTTCCATTATATAAGGTAAGGTTGGAAAGTCCAGCGAAGAGTGGTGAAGTGGTGGTCGGAGTAACAGAGAAACTATCTTGTCGAGGAATACAGTTTATTTTGGGTAATGATATTGCTGGATCATAGGTGGTAGTGCTGCCTACTGTGCTTGATAAGCCAGTGGAAAATTAAACCACTGAATTGTTGAAGCATGAATATCCTGGGATTTTTCCGGATTGTCAATTATCAGAAACGATATATGATCAGATGGTTGGAATAGAACAAGGACAGGTAGAGGATGAGGCAGATATTTTTAGCTCAGGAAAATTGGCGGATTTACAAGAGAAAGATATCGAAATAAAATGAATGTATCAGAAAGCATACACGGAAGAGGAATCTGAATGTATAGCAGAAATTTTATGACCTTAAAAATTATGTCTTAATGAGAAAGTGGAGACCTTTGCATATGCAGGTGGATGAAAAGTGGGCAGACGTTCATCAACCGGTATTGCCGGTAGGGCATAGACAGGAGCTGTTGAGAGTAGCACATGAGGTACCAGGAGGAGGTCATTTGGGAGTAAGAAAAGAAAACTCAAGCTAAAATACAAAAACATTTTTATTGGCCTGGACTACATAAAGATGTAGTTAAATTTTCTTGATCATGTCACACTTGTCAAGTGATAGAGGAGCCTCAAGCAGTGATGAAACCAATGCCCTTAATACCCATTCTACCTTTTGAGGAACCTTTTACAAGGGTCTTAATTGATTGCGTAGGACCGCTTCCTGAAACAAAATGTGGGAATCACATATCTTTTCACCATAATGAATGCGTCTACTAGGTTTGAGGGGTCAATTATTAGGGGGTATAGGTTTAAGGTGCGAGGGGCAAGGTTTAGAGGAGATGTACGAGGCAATTGTTTTACACAGAGGGTAGTGGGTGCCTGGAACCCGCTGCCAGAGGAGGTGGTGGAAGTAGGGACGATCGTGACATTTAAGGGGCACCTGGACAAATACATGAATAGGATGGGAATAGAGGGATGTGGACCCAGGAAGTGTAGAAGATTTTATTTTAGATGTACAGCATGGTCGGCACGGGCTTGGGGGGGCTGAAGGGCCGGTTCCTGTGCTGTACTTTTCTTTGTTATTTGTTCTTTCTTTGTTTCCAAAGGCCATTCCAGTACGTAATATTACAGCTAAAAAGATTGTGTAGAAGTTACTGACATTCTTTACGAGATATAGACTAGCCACAGAAATATAATCAGATCAAGGATCAAATTTACCTCAAGGTTATTCAAAGAAGTTATGGATAGCTTAGGAGTAAAACAATTTAAATCAACTGCGTACCATCCAGAATCGCAGGGAGTGTTAGAACGGTGGCATCAGACTTTAATGACAATGTTGTGGGCTTATTATCAAGATTATCCAGAGGATTAAGATAAAGGAATTCCTTTTGCAATTGGCAATTTGGGATGCAAATTCAGTCCTTTCGAACTAATTTTTGTCATGGGGTAAGAGGACCACTGAAATTAATTAAGGAGAAATTGGTGAGTGAGGAGTCTGAAATTACATTATTGGCTGATGTATTAAATTTTAGGGAATGATTAAATAGAGCAGGTGAATAGGCTAGACAACATTTAAAAGTGAACAGCCTGTGATGAAACTGGTAGAGGACAAGAAAGCAAAAATGTGTAGTTTTGCCAGTGGAGATATAGTTTTAGTATTGTTACCAGTGATAGCTGAACCTTTAAAAGCAAGGTTTTGTGGACCTTATCAGATTGAAAGGAAATTAAGTGAAGTGAATTATGTGGTAAGAACGCCAGATAGAAGGAAAACTCACCGCCATGTGAATGTGTTTAAAAGGTACTTTGAGCATGGAGATCAGGCTTATGCGGGTCAGCTTCGGATGGAGGCTGTGGGAAGGGAAATTGTTCAGGTGTGGGACAGTGCAGGGCAGTTGGTGGTGGCTCCGGATCTGATTAACAACGTCTTTGAGGAATTCTATGAGAGATTGTACAGGTCAGAGTCACCCGGGGAAGACTGGGAGACGCAGGAATTTCTGGATGGGCTGGAGTACCCAAGGTTAGGGGAGGGGGACAGGGCTACATTAGAAGGAGCGATAGTGGAGCAGGAGATAAAATATATGATTTGGAGGATGCAGTCGGGGAAGGTGGCAGGGCCAGATGGGTTTGAAAAATGGTTTCTGGTTTCTGTGATCTTGTTATTAAATTGGAACAGTTAAAGGGGGAATTTATTAAGAGTGAACTCCATGATATACTTCAGAGTTTTCTAAATCATGGCCCATAACAGTATATTTAACTTGTGCCTTCAGCTGGAAGATTTCTTCAATATCAGCTGATTAAATTTTAATTCACAACAAAGATACACAATTTGAACTGAGTGTGCGCCATTGTTTGCTAGTTCTGCTGTTAGGGGGAAGACATGAAGAATAACTCACTTAGGTAACTGTTAAAGTATAATAGGCTGGATTCTCCATTCTGGAGACTAAGTGCTGAATGTGTTGACTTTCATGACAGGAAATGCGGCGGCGACCCCGCACCGATTCCAGTAACGGTGAGGGGCTAGCGCCGGCACCGACTGAAACATCCACTGCCCATGTCGCAAACGGCCAGAGAATAGCTGGGTCCCAGGCCATGCATGTGCATAGCTGAACACCTGCACCAGTCGCGCCGTACAACATGGTGCCGGTTGTGCGCTAAACCTAACACGCTGACTGCGACCACACAGCCCATCCCCTAGTCACCCCCACGGCCACCCCTGCCAGTCGCCCCAGCCCTGTCAAACACACCCTGGCCAGCGACACAGATCCTGGCTGAGTGTGGCAGCACTGGACACAGTCCGCAGTCGGCACGCCGGCTCTGACCGCGCAGGTTCCACAGTGTCGGGAACTTGGCCCAGTGGGGCGGAGCATCGCAAGTGGATGGGCCGGCCGATGAGGCAGCAACAGCATTGCCTCGATTTCGGCATCGGAGCCCATCCTCCGCCCGTTCGCCGAACATAATTTTGGCATCAGGCTATGGTAAATCCCAACCAGTGAAAAAGACCCGCCAATAGAAGTGGAAGACATGGGCTGGGATCCTCCGACCCCCTGTCGGGTCAGAGATTCGCCGGGGGGCGGCGTGAATCCCGCACCCACTGGCTGCCGAATTCTCCGGCGTCGGAGATTTGGCGGGGGCGGGAATCGCGCAGCGTCAGTCGCCGACCGTTCTATGCAGGTCCCGCCGGCGTGGATTGGAGTAGGTCCCTTACCGGCGGGGCCTGACGGCGCGGGCGGGCTCCGGGGTCCTGGGGGGGCGCGTGGCCCACCAATCCGCGGGCAGGCCTGTGCCGTGGGGGCACTCTATTTCTCCGCACCGGCTGTGTAAGCCTCCACGATTTCCGGCGCGAAGGTAAATGCGCGGGGGTGACGTCAGCAACCGCTGACACTCCCGCACATGAGCAGACCCGTGCCGACCGGCGGAGTCCCTTCGGCTCCGGCTGGCGTGGCGCCAAAGGCCTTTCACGCCAGCCGGCAGGGTGCAAACCACTCCGGCACCGGCCTAGCCCCTGAAGGTGCAGACGATTCCGCACCTTTGGGGCGGCCCAACGCCAGATTGCTTCCTGCCACTCCACTGCGCCATTTCTGCCCGTCTTCTCAATTCCCGGAGAATCCCGCCCCCTGATTAGAGTTGAACTGGGCCCAGCAAGCAAGAGATGCTTTTGAAACTTGAGTCGGATTAAAATTATTGGCAACACTACAGGGGCAACATGAATTTATATAGAATAAAATGTCCCACGATACTGTCCAGAAGTGGAATTTGACACTGAGACACATGAGGACTTATTGGCATAGGTAAACAAAAGCTTGGGCAGAAAGTTGCGCTCTCAAGAGCATCCGAAAGAAAGAGAATTAAGAGGGATTTAAGGAGGAAATCCAAAAAATTGGAACCGAGGCAGCTGAAGGCTTGGCCACCAGTGATGGAAAAACTGAAATTGGGTATGGACAAGAGGCCATAGTTAGAGGAGTTCAGATATTTCAGAGGGTTGTGGGCTTGGAGGAGATTTCATAGCTTAGAATTACAGTGTCATGGAGGCCTAAAGAACAGATAGGTGAGCCCCATCGCATCTACGCCAATCAAAAACAACCACCTAACTATTCTAATCCCATTTTCCAGCACTTGGCCCATTGCCTTACATAGAACAAAGAGTGCAGAAGGAGGCCATTCGGCCCATCGAGTCTGCACCGACCCACCCAAGCCCTCACCTTCACCCTATCCTTGTAACCCAACAACCCCTCCTCACCTTTTGTGGTCACTAAGGGCAATTTATCATGGCCAATCCACCTAATCTGCACATCTTTGGACTGTGGGAGGAAACCGGAGCACCCAGAGGAAACCCATGCAGACACGGGGAGAACGTGCAGTCTCTGCCCAGACAGTGACCCAGCGGGGAATCGAACCTGGGACCCTGGCGCTGTGAAGCCACAGTGCTAATCACTTGTGCTACTGTGCTTCCCTTGGATTCCTTGGCATTGCAAATGCACATCCAAATGCCTCTTCAATGTTAAGAGGGTCTCTGCCTTCACCACACATTCTAGCAGTGAGTTCCATCCTTCCACCACCCCCTGGGTAAAAAGATTTCCCCTCACAAACCTGGCATACCCTCCTCTCTAATGTTATGAAGGTCACGGCCATGGAGGATTTGAAAACAAGGGTGCACATTTTTAAATTGAGGAATTGATTAACTGGGAGTCCATGTAAGTGACTAGGTGATGGGGGAATGAGACTTGTTTTGTGTTTGGGCACAGGCAGGAAAATTTTGGGTGACCTCAAGTTCTAATGGTGGCTGAACATTGTAATCTGATATGCTTCGGAGTTTTGCTCTATCGAAGTAGTGACAGGCAGTCATTCTGTCCTCCAGTTTACCATTAACTCAAAAGTCCTTCCAATGCAAACAATGTCACCGAGAGATAGAAAAGACTTTCAAATCAATGCTAAACTCAAGGACAGAATAACTGGCTGTCACTTCTTCGGCTGAACAGAACTTTAACATACATCAGATTACAGGTGGCACATTTTACTGCTATACCCTTAAGCTTGCAGAGTTTATATTGCTGGCTGCGTGCTTATAATTTAATACTTTCAAACAGCAGGAGTTTGATTCTGTCATGCTGTGTTAAGCTGTTCACAGATAGGAGCTATGCCACCTTAATCCTGGAGGTTGCGGTTTTTAATGCTGGTTATGACAGTGAAGCTAATTATTGTGTTGTTTTACATCCCTGATGTTGTTAAAAAAAAGTAGCTCATTAGTTGTAGAAAATATGTGATGTTTGAAAAAAAATTAATTACAAACACACAACTAGCAATGTAAACTCTGTAAATTTAAGGCTATTTTTGCAAAATGTGCCACCTGTAATCTGATGCATTTTCAAGTTCTGTTCAGTTATTGTGTTCTTGAAAATATGTGATGCTGTGCTCTTAGTGTCTCAATGGTGAGCAAAATGTCATTTGACTCACCCACACTTTGTTTCATAAAAAAGAAAATTCAAATTAAGAGGCAATTTAGCATGGCCAAACCACCTACCCTGCACATCTTTCGGTTGTGGGTGTGAGACCCACGCAGACATTGGGAGAATGTGCAAACTCCACATGGACAGTAACCCGGGGCCGGGATCAAACCAGGCCCTTGGTGCCGTGAGGTAGCAGTGCTAACATCTGCAACTCTGTGCCGCCCAATCCACACCTTTGTTATGTGCAGAATAATCAAATCCAGTGCTTACCTATCTTCTAGCCTCTGCAAACTTGGAATGCAACCAAAACCAATGTCCATTTGCTCGTTTTCCTCATCTCAGTCATCTGGGTTCGCTGACTGATATTGCAACTCAGTCCAGTATTGACTTGACTCTAACATTCTCATTCTTGTTTTCAAATCCATCCCTAGCTTTGCCCCTCCATATCTCTGTAACCTTGACAAGTGCTACAAGTGCTCCTTGGTGAGGAAGTGATGCACAGCTGGCAGTACAGCTGAGTTCTCCAAGTCCCATCTTGCTATATGCAGCTAAGTTGATTAAAATGCTTGTGCCAGTGTGAATATAGTAGAAATTGGAGCTCCTTCAACCAATTAGATTGCAATTTTGGGGCTAGTCAAGTTCACAGTGCATCCACCCAATCATCAAGACGCTGCGCACAAACCCATCTGCTGCTGTCAACAGCCCTTCTCAAAGTTAGTACCTGAGCCTCACCCAAATTTCCTGCACCCCACTCTTTGAATCTGTGCAATTGACTCACAGGAAATGAGCTAACCAACGTGCTCTTTCTTAGCTCTGCCCAAAATACATCATGTTTGAGCCCACAAGGCATCCTCCAGCCTTGAGAACCTGGCTCACACAATTCAGGCGCCTCAGCTTTCTTTAAACTGTCCTCATTTTCTGATGTCTCCTCTTTAAATTTTGTCGGCTGATGGTTTGAAAAGAGCTGCTCTCCCTTCAGCGGGTGCATCCAAAATTAGAGCACCAAAGTCGGACGCTATCGACAGCTCAAGATAGCATTAATTTGACATCTTGCCTTTGGCTCCTAAGGCTCGATAGCATGCATTCAAGTTTATTATATCTGCTATGTAGAAATTATAATTAAAAAAAACATTATATGGTACATTGTTTTGAAGGATCGCCTAATATAGGGACGAAAATACAACAGGCATCAATGCTAGGTACTATATTACAGACTGTATATAAATTATATAATGCTTTTATTGAACACCAATACACCATTTTGCATAAGCATACTACATCCACCTTGCATGTACATTTATTTAATGCTTCGCTTGTACCAGAGCTCTCACTGTCAAATGTAATCTGAATGAAGTTCTGGGAGGATGCCAGCTCATTACTAAACAGGATATTAAAACAACATTTAGGCAGCAAGTTCTGTCATCTGAGTAATGGCTTTTAATGCATTAAAATTCCCTGTTACAGTAACTGGTAGAATGATCCACTGATCAGCCTGTCTCCTCAGGCTGTCTTGGGTAAAAGCATTGGCGTCAGGCAGCCAGGCCCTTGCAGGCACCCGGGATTTTTTTGTCATCTTTATTTTTTTATGGGCTATGGGACACGCTGAGCAAGCATGTGTTGTCCGTCCCTAATTGCCCTTGAACTGATCGGCTTGCTAGGCTATTTCTGAAGGCAGTTCAGAGTTAGCCAAACTGCTGTAGATTTCTAGTCACATGGATGCCAGGCCAGGTAAGGAAGGCAGATTTCCTTCCCTCAAGGACACGAGTGAACTAAATGCACTTAAACAGCCATCAAAGATGTTATTGCTGAGACTAGTTTTATATTCCAGATTTTCAGTCACTTCATGAGGTGCAGTTGCCTGCCCCAAAGTCCGATAACTAACTATTTCTCTTTCACCTTATTTTCAGATCTAGCTCAGACTAATGAGATGGAATTTCCATTTTCCCTTTCCTATGAGGTTCTGAATAAAGTGAGTTTGGTTTTTTGATGTGCCTCAATCAAAATCTGCCATTCTTCACATGGTACGATGCCATAAGACCATAACAGCAATAAGTCTTACAATACTAGGTTAAAATCCAACAGGTTTGTTTCAAACACTAGCTTTCGGAGCACTGCTCCTTCCTCAGGTGAATGAGCAGTGCTCCGAAAGCTCGTGTTTGAAACAAACCTGTTGGACTTTAACCTGGTGTTGTAAGACTTCTTACTGTGCTCACCCCAGTCCAATGCCGGCATCTCCACATCATAAGACCAGAAAACACAGGAGCAGAATTAGGCCACTCAGCCTATCGAGTCTGCTCCGCCATTCAATTATGGCTGATGCAACATCATTCATTCTGGATGACCATTGCTTTGCCTGCTTCATTCCACCTGCTAATGATATTTGTGGATGTGGGAAAATTTACAAGAGATTGGCAATGCCTTCTACGCGGTTTGGGTCAGCAGGGGTACCAAATCCTAAATTGTGCTATCTACTGCTGGGACATCTGTGGCTATGATGCACCGTACAACTTATCTAGATTCAAGGACAAGTGACAACAGAGGCCTGAATTCAGCTGGAACTTTACTTGGGCCTGATGTAGTATTGAGCTACAGGATGATGCTGAAGAGTGACACAGTCAACTAAAAAAGTGATCCATGAACTAAAAGAACCCAATTTACTGAATGACCCCAAATGATTACCAAACAAGATTTCATTTTTCGTAACTTTTAATTTAATACGAATCATGATGAACATAAATCAAATATTTGGAAGAACAGATAGCATAAAGACTATCATTTTCATTTCATTTCATTTCATTACATCTCTGGAGTTTCTAGGCAGTCAACCTTGCCTGTATTGGCCAATATTTTCAGTGATACACTTCTTCCCAGTGTTATGGGAGCGGTGTTTTCAGAACCCCAAAATGTGTCATGGAGTTCAACCAACCTCTCCCTTTAATATATTGTTAGCTTTTGAAGCACATGGCTTGTTCTCCAGGTGTGGTATTACAATTATGGACACGTGGGTTTTTAAACACAAAACAATGTTTATTGCATGAATTCAACTTAACCTTTAAAAAAAACATTGTTTCACTTAACACGCTTATGTCAAAGATAACCCCGAAAATAATACAATACTAAATAATCCCTCAAAATGTTCCTTCAAACCTGCAAAAGACTTCACCTTTAACAACAGAAACACATCAGGTTAAAGACATTACTTTATGAGTTTAAATCACCCAAATGATTCAGAGATAGTCTTTCATGGCAGAGATCACAGCAGATCCAGCTCACTGCAAACACAGACACACCCAAGCTCTTTTCCTCCAAACTGGCTTTCTCCTTTCAAACAGCTCACAGCAAACCAGCCAGGCACTTTTCAGCTGCTCTCTCTCAAACTGAAACTAAAAGCAGAAGTGAGCTCAGTTCCCCCCACCCTCTGACATCCCTTCAGTAATATGAGCTGCTCATTTCTTAAAGGTACATTGCTTAAACATCCATTTCTTAAAGGTACTCTCACATGACACCAACCTGGATCTTGCTTGGGCCGAATTTCAATCACTCACCTTCAAGGACTTAGCTAATTCTCTACAGACAACAGCACTTGGATACACGGGGCTCCATCCATGCAATCACCCATACAATGGCACATTTCTTTCCAGAACATTCTCAACTGTCCGTTCTTGTCCTTCTCCCTCCAGCTCTTCCATTTCTTCTTTCTTCTGACTGCCATGGCGTTTGTTTTTTACCTTCTTTGCTGTTGGCACAGCGTCTGGGTCAAAGGTCATCAGGTCATATTCCTTTATATCCAAAAACCTCTATGCAATTCCTTTATAAGTGGTTGAAAAATCATTTCCTAACCTTTCAAAGAAATTGCTGAGTCCCCATAATAATTTTACATTTTTTTTACTGTTTCTGGGTCAATGGCGGTCACAATACCCAATCCATATTTGCACCTGGAATTCTGGATAACTGTGCAAATTAGATTAGACTACTAAATTGGATTGTCAATCGCACTTGGGAGTCTGGTGGCCAATCAAACATTTCAAAAAAGATTTGGAGCTTATTTATATCAGGAGGTACAAATCCTTATTATATATCTGGGCATCCTATAACCTTGGAATCATTGATACTGATACTGAGGCTGGAAGGTTCTAGCCCCTCATTCCAGCGGGATATTCCGGTCCTGCCGATGTGAATGGAGATCAATCCGACAATTGATCTCAATAGCCCTGAATTACGGGCAGGTGGAATCGATGCGACCTCCTCATTCTGACTGCTCTCCAGTGACTCCCAAATTTCTGGAGGACCAATTTTTTTTCTTTTAAATTTAGATTACCCAATTATTTTTTCCAATTAAGGGGCAGTTTAGTGTGGCCAATCCACCTACTCTGCACATTTTTGGGTTGTGGGGGCAAAACCACGCAGACACGGGGAGAATATGCAAACTCCACACGGACAGTGACCCAGAGCCGGGATCAAACCTGGGACCTCAGCGCCGTGAGGCGGTTGTGCTAACCACTAGGCCACCGTGCTGCAGTCTGGAGGACCAATCTGATAGATGTTAGCTTGTTTTGTGATGCGCCCTGCACATTGTGATCACCCCACTGGGTATCAGAGGACGAGTTGACAACACTGGCCAACAGGCATCAGGAAGGTGAAGACAGAAATGTCAGGCCAATAGGAATGAGTAATGGTCAACTGGAGCTCGGCACAGTGTCACAGTGGTTAGCATTGCTACCTCACAGCAACAGGGACCTGGGTTCAATTCTGGCCTCGGGTGACTGTCTGTGTGGAGTTTGTATGTTCTCCCCGTGTCTGTGTGGGTTTCCGCCAGGTGTTCCAGTTTCCTCCCACAATCCAAAGATGTGCAGGTGAGGTGGATTGGCCATACTAAATTGCCCCTTAGTGTATAAAATGTTAGGTGGGTTATGGGGGTAGGGTGGAGGCATGGGTTTAAGTAGGGTGCTCTTTCCAAGTGCAGGTGCAGACCTAATGGGCCCAATGGCCTCCTGCTTCACGGTGAATTCTGGGATTCTATGATAATGAAAACTCTGGCGATTAAAATAATCCAGAGAGGCAGTACTCATGCTCACCCAGCAGATGAATATCAGGCCATTGGTACATATGTTCTCCTCGGCTCGCCACGCCCTTCCTGAAAGGATCCATAGGACGGTCACACAGTCCTGTGCGCGGTCTCCTGATTCCATACAGCCAGGGTGCTATTTCCCAGACTTCAGCAGCTCCCCTGCTCAGAGTGTGCATTACCAAGTCTTTGTGGTCATGGTTCTTTGAGCCTGGGGAATTTAGTGTGAGGAAATCTGCAATAATGAACGCCCTGCGGCATTAATCATAGTGACAGAATTGTAAATGATGCACTTTATTTCCTACTGTCTGTGTACTCCCCTCATGGTGAAATGGAGACCGATTAATGTGCTCAGGAAGGGAGGGGGCACTTCCATCTGACCAGTTCTGTGCAAAACTATTCATTTCCACAAAACCTTCCTGCTTTTCCATTCATTTGACTGATAATTGCTTCCTCTTTGCACATCAGATTGGTATTTATCGTTTTCCAGGTGCAGAGGCAATTGTTTGGGCCATTCATCAACTCACCAAACAGAAAATGCTTGCATTTTGCATAAAGATGCACCAGTTTTCAACATTGCCGACTCTCTCTGACAGTAAGTTATAGCTTCTGCATCTTAAACTGATGAAGCTATGCAGCGTTTTTACTACAGTGTAATGCATCATAAAAGGTGGGGGCGGGAAGTTGGGAGCGGGGTTGAAGGTGAGAGAGCGAGAGTTGCTGCGAGGACACTTCGAAAGAGTAAGTACAGGTCCAATGAGCCGAATGTCATCCTGGTGGCTGTAAGATTCGACAACCTGACCCGCGGAAGCTGCTGGCTGTCGTAAACTAAACAATTACCTTTACCCTTGGAACTTGTGGCAGGATTTACTGGATGTACTGTCTGTGGTTTTATTTTGTCATCTGAATCAATCACCTAGAGGGCCCTATAGTAGGATTCTGCAGTGGTGGCATAACATCATCATTCACCAATTATTGTCATTGTTGGTTTATGATGCTTCACTTTGTGTCATCAATGTGGAGGAGACAGATGGGGAGCTAATTTTAGACTCAGAATTCATCGCTGCTTAAGAAACAGCTTCTCTCCATTGTGAAGTTGCCTTTCAAGGCAAATTGCTGACAGCTGACTCACCACAGAAAGTGCAGCCCAAGAGACCTCGGTACAAACACAAAATAAAAATGAGCCTCGAAGATGTGGAGCTTCATTTTAGATGTGACAGGCAGCTCTCTCCGTCCTTCATTCCATTAGTGAATATGTCTTCACATTTGGATTATACCAGGTGGTAGCTCTTTTTTACAGAGCAGGGTAACGCCATCACTTCATCCCTGATCCTCGTAAACATTTTTCACAGTAATTTAAACATAAGCTGAATCAGGCAGTGGTCAAACTCTCCTTGCAGTATGGCACTCACACACATCAGGAAACACCTGCCTCTGGACCCTCACCTCTGCTGTGCCAAATAATCTCAGCTGACCTGGTCGTGGCAATGCCTCGGGATTTCTGAACTAGAGAGGAGGGAAAATTTTATCCGAGAGTTACAGTTCCTGCAGTAAAACATGCAATTATGGATGCCAGATGGTGCCTTCCATGCTTACAGAAAAATGTAATAATCTTCAGAAATGTAATAATACCAATAGACGCAAGCAGCTTGTAGCCCCCCACCCCCCTCCCCCACCCCCACCCCTGCAACTTTTCACAGTCCATTCTCACCTCAACTCCAAGATATTCACGCTGGAGTATTCTCAATCTGCTCTTCTTTCTCTTCCCCCATCTGGCGGGGCACTAAGGCAGACTTTCATCTGTTTCCATAGCTAATAATTCCTGAAACAGATTACTAGTCTGTCGTCAGGAGCTTATCGCTTGAGGGACGCCACTCCACCTCAAGCACAGTTGACCAGGAGTCTCTCCCACTCTTACCACCGCCATTAGTGTATTTGGAAGGATTTTTCAGCTTCATGCTTGGCCATGTTATGACCGCAGCTTCCTTCGACATCAAGTCCTGGGTTGGGGCTCGAACCCAAAGCTTCAGGGTCCGAGGCAGGGGCACTACCTACAGCGTCACAAGAACTCCCTTAATCTGTTGCAGGCCTAAAAAACATATCCATTACTTTCACCCCATACCATAGCCTTCATTAGTTCATAGTGCCAATTGTGGCACAGCATGTAGCATCCTTGTCCCTGACTCAGCAGCTTCTGGGTTGTTGTACACTTCATACTTCAGCCTTTACTTTGTTCAGTGGAGAGCTGTGGTTAGTGTCCTATTTTGGATAAGATTGATATAAATGATCACATTTCAATGAAGAAAGCAAGGGAGCCAATGGCCCGGCCAATATTTATCCCTCAACCAACATCACTAAAAATGGATGATCCGATCATTATTATTTATGCACAGATTGTTGTTATATTACAAAAGTTACTCTACTTCCAAGTGCACATCATTAGCTGTAAAGCACCTTGGAACATCCTGAAACTGAATAACCCAATCTGTCTTTCTTTTGATTTCTCCAGTTCTAACTACCGACAGCTGTGACCTTTCTGACGCTCTCTTGTCAATCTGATAATTTTGACTTCTTGGCTTCCTGTTTCCCTTCTTTGACACGATGATGCACAATCTCTCTATATTTGCTGCCATCCCTCAGGGTGATGTCCTGACTCCCTGCTCCATAAAAGGTCCAAACAGTCCCGATCGTACACCACCCACCAATGCTCTCCACTCCCTTCGCAATCCCCACTTTTGCTATTTTACCTATTATTTCTTACTATGAGCAACGTTCCTTTTGTTACCAGCTACTTCCACCAGGAAAAAGGTTTTACTATGGAAACTAGTATGGGTCCTGCACCAAACCTGCCTTTATATAGCACCTTGAAAATAGTAAGATGTACCGAGGCACTTCGCAAGATTGTGGGATTATGGGATATGTGGAACGTTTTTGTTCATTCCTGAGGCCTATTGCCTGGCATCTTTAATTCCACCTATTGTTGTGATTGTCCTAGTTTGTGATCTGTTATAAACCCTGTGGAGGTCACTTCACCAGGGCTATCAGATTCCCCGTGACCTCCATTGAATTTGAGCTCCCCCAGTAACGAGGGGGCGGGGCTTCCCCTTAATATGGGGTTAGATCACTCGCGTAACAACCCCGACCTGGGTGCAGGTTTGGGATGAAGACCCTTCAGGGAGTGGCCACCTATATCGTAAATAAATCTAACCTTTGTTTTCTACCTGCGTGCTACTTTACTGGATTCTACATGATCCCTTTCTGATTCTAATTCAGTGTTAAATCAGACTATCTGAGCCGTGCAGTGAGTCAGTGTACACTGTCCCTTTAGGATGGGGGTGTCAATCTGTTACAAACTCAGCAAACAGTGAGATCATTTTGTTTATTTTATATATGAGTGGTTTAACATCGCTTTTCTGCCCATCCTGAGCAAGTGGAGTGTTGAAATGGTCGGCGCGCTTTTGATGTGAGAGGTAATTTTGTTAACAGCCCCTTCAATCCAAGGATGAAATGTACAGTGAACAGAGTAGGTGACCAGATGGTTCACCACTGCATTATAAAAACCTTATTATCTCTCAAATAGAGCAGGTGCACCAACCTAGGTCTGTTCCTCGCCTAATGTTACTCAGGCAAGCTAATGAATTCATTTACTATTTGCCGGCGAGTGAAGCAATTTGCTCGGGACTAGTTTTCCAACATACTGTGGAAATCCAAGTAGCTTTCGCTTTATGTGATTTTTGAAAAAGGGATCTCAGTAACCACTGTTGGAAGTGCCTTTGATTAATCACTTCTTTATACGTCAAGGCAATTTGTATCTGCTTTGTCCAAGAAACGTGGGCTGGCTGGTCCATCAGGTCAGCCATGACCTTATTGATTGGTGGCGCAGGTTCGAGGGGCTGGGTAGCCTACTCCTGCTCCTAATTTGTGTATTCATTTAGCTTCTACGCCCTCATGAATTTCGATGGACAAAGATCAGAAGACCGCACAGAAAATTACCCTACTCTTCAGGGTTGAATCTGTGGTCAGTTCAGAATTGTCCTTACTGCATAAACAAATGTGCAAGTTGATATTTCAGAAATTACTCTCAAAATGGATGGGCAACTTTACCGACAATCCAAGTGAAGGGTAAATGAGTAAGTTAGGAGATGTACTGTCAGAGCAGGAAGTTAGCAGAATGTGTTGGTGACTTGGGAAAATGGGCATTGCACATTGTTTGGAGGAGTTTGCATGATTACAGTGCACATGCTAGGAAATGTTGACATACAAAGGGACCAGGGTGTCCCAGTACACCAGTCACTGAAAGTAGGCATGCAGGTACAGCAAGTGGTTAAGAAGGCAAATGGTATGCTGACTTTCATTACGAGACGATTTGAGTTCAGGAACAAGGATGTCTTGCTGCAGCTGTCCAGGGCCTTGGTGAGACCACATCTGGAGTGTTATGTGCAGTTTTGGTCTCCCTATCTAAGAAATGGTACACTTGCCACAGAGGGAGTGCAACAAAGGTTCACCAGACTAACTCCTGGGATGCCAGGATTGCTGTGTGAGGAGGTCTAATTGAAATATATAAAATTCTGATGGTGTTGGACAGACTGGATGCAGGGTTGGGTTGTTTTCTCTGGAGCAGGGAAGAATGAGGTGTACAAGATTATGAAGGGCATGGACAGGGTGGATAGGGAGCAGCTGTTCCCTTTTGTTGACGGATCAGTTACGAGGGGACACATGTTCAAGGTGAAGGGCAGGAGGTTTAAGGGGGATTTGAGGAAAATACTTTTTACCCAGAGAGTGGTGATGCACTCTCTGGGAGGGTGGCAGTTGTGGGATGCATCACATCCTTTGAATAGTACCTGGCTGAGTACTTGGCATGCCATAGCATTCAAGGCTATGTGCCAAGTGCTGGCAAGTGAGATTAGGTAGGCAGATCAGGGCCTTTCATGCATCGGCGCAGACTCCATAGGCCAAAGGGCCTCTTCTGCACTGCAGTATTCTGTGATTCTGTGATCGGTGATTCTATGAAGGTTGCTGAATATATTTAAGAAGGAAGTCGATAGATTTCGAGACTGAAGGTGCCAAAGGATATGGAGAGAGTGCTGGAGTATGGCGTTGAGTCAGAGAATCAGCCATGTTTATATGGATGGCACAGTGGCACATTGGCAGCAGGGACCCAGGTTCAATTCCGACCTCAGGTGACTGTGGAGTTTTCATTTTCTCCCCATGTCTGCGTGGGTTCCTTCTGGGTGCTCCGGTTCCCTCCCAGTCCAAAGATGTGCAGGTTAGGTGGATTGATCATGCTAAATTGGCCCTTAGTTTCCAATGATCTGAAGATTAGGTAGAGTCACGGGGGTAGGATGGAGGAGTTTGCTTAGGTCGGGTGCTCTTTCAGATAGTTTGTGCAGACCCGATGGGTCAAATGACTACAGGGGTTCTATATTGAATGGCAGAGCAGTTTCAAAGGGCTGAATGGCCTACTCCTTTTCCTATTCTCTATTATATGGTGATGCCGGCGTTGGACTGGGGTGGGCACAGTAAGAAGTCTTACTACACCAGGTTATCCACTTGATGAAGGAGCTACGTTCCGAAAGCTTGTGATTCCAAATAAACCTGTTGGACTTAACCTGGTGTTGTTAGACTTCTTACTGTGCGTACTCTCTATATTTCTATGTCTGATAATGCTCCTTTCAACCTGGTAAGAATGTTGACTGAAGTTTACTCAGTTGTTGGAAAGATTGTAAACTTACTGGTGACATGTCTAATACTGGATGAAGTTGTGTCTTGCCCTGTGCTGGTGATGTGGGTTGTACTAGGCTTGTGTTATACAGTCCTGGTTGCTGTATTCAATTTTTTGGTCTTTGATTGTTGGTGTCTATTGACTCTTCTCTGTTCTGTGTGCTGTAAGTCATGCTGGGCTGTGGCTACAGAGAAAGACAAACTAAACTGAAGAAAACAGCTGCAAACAGGAGAGCAGATATTTTAAAATGTTGAATAAAACTCCCGTTCAGACATTGAAACTGGTGTTATCTCTGCATACCTAAAAACAAACACAAAAATTGGCAATGAGATGGAGAATAGTTTAAATTTGCTGCTTCTAACCATTTTCCTTTCTTTGTTGCAAGATCCAACAAAGCCATGGGATTGATGAATTTCATAGTTCAAGACTACTTGCTCACAATGGGGACAGTAAGAAGTCTTACAACACCAGGTTAAAGTCCAACAGGTTTGTTTCAAACACGAGCTTTCGGAGCACGGCTCCTTCTTCTTCACCTGAAGAAGGAGCCGTGCTCCGAAAGCTCGTGTTTGAAACAAACCTGTTGGACTTTAACCTGGTGTTGTAAGACTTCTTACTGTGCTCACCCCAGTCCAACGCCGGCATCTCCACATCATGACAATGGGGACCAACAGTCTGGGTGTAGTAGTAACCCACAAAGTGACAATAATCCTATATTGCCTCAGGGAAGAAGGCAAGAGAATTTGTTTCAGAATCTCATGGAAAGCTTGTCTACATTTGATGCGCTGGTAAGTATTCACGGAAAGTACTTTGGGCTAAGGAAAAATGTTGCGATTGGACAATATCCATTCTGCCACAGGCACCAGCAGGTCCATCATGGTCAGAAACCCACAAATATGTGCCCAAATTGTGGATGTACCTATCAATTCTAAAACACCATTTGAAAGATGTGAAGACAAGATTGATATGGAATCACTTAGCAAATGTGAACAGGTTGAGTAAGATGGCTTCATGGGTTCAATACATAGAGCAGTCTCTTCCTGAGGGTAAGGTACAGTATGTGTTTACCATCATGGATAGGAGAGCACAAGGTTATTTCAATCAATGCCCAGTTGAGATCGCAAGTACAAATGAGTGTCACTTCGCATTGATGCTGGTGCGCAAGGATTTATATTGAGCAACTAACTAGCGTCGTTAATCATTTCAACTTTCACTTCTGAGACAGGCACTCTTCACTCTTATGATGACTCAATTATTTCCATTTTGGGAACGACCACAGTTCCACTGCACTTAAAAATTCTACCCAATACAGGATCATGTTCTATGCAGCTAAATGCCTTCTCATGGTAGAGCTTCTCACTAGGCTTGGATCTTGGATTTAAATTTGAAGATGCTGCTGGAACACACATTGATGTGATTGAAGGCACTGACTTTGTATGATGCATTATTTACTGGATTTTGGGAGATATTAAGGTCATGATCCTTGCACAGATACGACAATTCTCCCAGTTTCACAAAATTTGAGATGCTATTTGCATTCTGAACCAAAGTGTCATAGGAGCCAGAGCAACTAGAAGCATCAGTAGATATCGAGTGATAGAGTCATAGAGTTTTAGAGTACAAAAGGTGGCCTTCAGTCCATCATGTATGTGCCAGTTATCAAGCACCTATCTATACTAATCACATTTTCCAGCACTTGTTTCTTAGCCATGTATGTTATGGAGTTTCAAGTGCTCATCTAAATGCTTCTCCAAATGTTGTGAGTGTTCCTGCCTCTGCCACCCTTTCAAGCAGTGAGTTCCAAATCTCCGCCACCCTCTGGGTGAAAAAGCCTTTCCTCAAATCCCCTCAAAGTCACCTGTCCCTTATCTAAAATCTACATCCCCTTGCTTTGTCACCTCTACTAAGGAGAAAGTTTCTTCATATCTACGCTATCCAAGTCCCTCATATTTTTGTACATCTTAATCAGGTTTCCCCCTCTGCCCTCTCTGCTCCAAGGAAAACAATCCCAGCCTAGCCAGCCTCTTCGTTTAGCTGAAACGCCCCAGTCCGGGCGTTATCCTGATGAATCTCTTCCACATCCCTCTCCAGTGCAACATTAAGTTAATCGACTCATCACTGTAAATATTGAATCCAGTGATTGTGTGATGCAAAAATGGCAAATTTATACAAGTTGTTAGCCTTAACTGTTCAACAAAATTATCATTCCAGCCAAGCATCCACTTCCATCAATCCAAAAACAAATGGTATCATCATATATATCCACTGTCTTCACTGAGCCTGACATGCAATAGAATCAAATTCAGACACCACAAGCAGAGCAAAGCATATATCTCACAGCTTTCTTGCTGGTGAAGTTATGTACCAGGACTGGAGAATGCCTTTCCGACTAAGCTCAGCACCTAGCGTATTCCAGAAGATTATTTCTTCAGTATTGTCAGGCATTGCGGAGATGCTCAACACATCTGACATAGTGATTGGAATGCGCAAAGCAGATGATCAGCTGTCGCTACTCGTCTCTTCCAACGCAGATAGAGTCTCACCAAGGAAATATGCACATTACGCCATCTGAGATTGTATTTCTAGGTTACAGTGGCAGCAGTTGAAGTAAAGCTTACACCCAACAGTATCAAAGCCTCTGACCCCATATAATATGAAAAGGTTGGGATTGTTCCTTCTTTCTAGCATTTTCTATAGCAAATTTGTTCCTTAGTATGCAAAGATCATGGAACCTCTTCAAAAGTCACTGGACAAAGATTTACAATGGGGATGGACCATATCACAGCAAACGGTGTTTAACATGTTAAAGGTAAAGATATCAACTCCACCAGTCCTCGCGCAGAAACATACGCCATGACAGGTCCAAAAACACAACACTAGCTTTCACACATTGATGAAAGCCAGCTATATCACATCATTCTCCACTTTATTCCTCCACTGTTGCTGGATTATCAGGCTGCTTATTCGACAAGAGGTCGAATGAACCTCCCGAGATATCTAGACTCACCTAATTTTGGCTATTTAGCCATCCCTGATTTAATCACCCCACCATTGGTGGTCGTGCCTTCAGCTGCCAAGACTCTATGCTCTGGAACTCTTTCACTAAATCTCTCCATCTCTCATTCCTCCTTTCATGTTCTCCTTAAAACCCACCACATGGCTTGGTGTTGGATTTATTTATTTTTTGGGGTCCTTTAAGAAATCATCTAAATACATACTGGGAAATAAAATGATTTTTAGAAATGCTTAGTCTGCAGATACTTAGTCTGCAGAAAGTATAATCAATGTTCTGGAAAATGAGTGAACTGTTGAACTCTTAAGGTCATGTCTGCAATGCCAACATTGTTTCGAAGAATGATCCATGTGAGCTCTACCTAAAGAAGCAACATATAGACATGCCATTGTACTCAAGACACATTTAGAAAATTGCAACAATCAAGTAACGTGGTAAGGATAGTGGATAATCATGACATAAACATTTTAACCATGAGAAAGTGCATGAGAAACTGTGCTGTGTCAGGGAAATATTCATTAATCTTGAGTAAGTGGTTAAAGTTTAATTAACTAATCACCTGTTGAGTGATGGACACCTTCCTGACTAAATCTGGGGGCGCAGCTGAGAGTTAGAACCAATGAAAATAAGTACTGGACTAAACTATAGATCAGGATTTCCTTAAGAATATGATCGTATGATTCATTTTTGCTCAAGAATTCTAGCCTTCTGGAAATCTTGAAGCATCTGTTGAAATTACTTTTGTTTTCAAAGTATTTTCTTTACATTTTTCTTTTGTTTATGTTTTAATGCTTTTTCGCTATGTCTTGACAAGCCTATGTATTATTTTGATCTAAGTTTTGATTTAGTTCTTATGCAAGTGTATTAAGTGACTATTTAGCAATAAAATGGTGTTTTTGGACTCCTCCAATCAAGCAGACTGGTTACCTTATTTGGGAGAAATAAATAAGAGATTCCACACTTGGTGTCTTATTTTGTTGATTAACACTCCAGTGTAGTGACCTGTGATGTATTACATTAAAGTAGTGATATTAATAAATGTAGTTCTTGTTTTTATCTTGTACTGTGCTGGTGATGCAGTTGCACTATGCTGGTAATGTTCTTTGCACAGCCCTGGCCATGTGTTTACATTTGCTGGTGATGTGTTTTGTACTGTGCTGGAAATATGTTTTTTTTACTGCAAGGTGATGTGTTTGTATCGTGTTGGTGATATGTTTTCTTTTGTACTGCAATGGTGATTTGTTTGTCCGGTGCTGGTGATGTGCTGGCAATGTGTTTTGCACTGTGCTGGTGAAGTGTTTGCCTTGTGCAGATGATGTGATTTTCCTGTGCTGGTCATATGTTTGTCTTGTGCTGGTGTTGTGCTTTGTACTGTGCTGGTGATGCGTTTTGTACTGTACTGGTGATATGTTTGTGCTGTGGAGGTGATGTGTTTTGTCCTGTGGAGGTGATATGTTTGTACTGTGCTGGTGATATGTTTGTACTATGCTGATGATATGTTTGCCTTGTGCTGGTGATATGTTAGTCCTGTGGTGGAGATATGTTTGCACTGTGGTGGTGATATGTTTATACTGTGCTGGTGATGTGTTTTGTTCTGTGCTGGTGATATGTTTGTCCTGAGTGATGATATGTTTATACTGTGCTGGTGATGTGTTTTGTCCTGTGCTGGTGAGGTGTTTTGTACTTTGCTGGTGAAATGTTTGTCCCGGGCTACTGGTGTGTTTGTCATGTGTCAGTGATGTGTTTTCTACTCTACTGGGTGTTAGGATACTGGACCAGACCACAACATTTGTTAGAATACCAGACAAGAACCCCAAACAATGGGCGCGATTCTCCCAGACAGGGAGAAATCGTAAGGCTGGCGTCAAAACCGGGCGGGTTTGACGCCAGCCTCCCCCTCCCCGACCGGGAACCGATTCTGGTCCCCGGTCGGGGCTAGTATGCCGCGGCCGTGAACTCCGGCATCGCGGGCTTAACGAATTTCGTTAAGCCTGCTTGCCAGAGTTTGCGCCGGCTGACGCGTCACATGACGTCAGCCGCGCATGCGCGGATTGGAAGACTCCAACCCGCGCATGCGCGGATGACATCATCGCGCATTTGCGCGAAACCCGCGCATGCGCGGGCCGGGATGCCCCTCAGCCGCCCCGCAAAGTGATACAGCGGGGCGGCGGAAGGACAAAGAGTGCGCGGGAATCGGACCCGCTGCCTGCGATCGGTGCCCACCGATCGCTGGCCCATGGCACCCTTGGCACGGCCGTGGTACTGCCGTGCCAATCGGTGCCATGGTTGCCAGGATCGGGACTTTACGGCCGTTTTTACGAACGGCCAGACCAGGTGTGTTTGCCGTTCGTAAAAACGGCCGTAAAGGGCTTGGAATTCGGCCCATCGGCCAGCTGAGAATCGGTGCAAACTCTGGCAAGCGGGCTTAACGAAATTCGTTAAGCCCGCGATGCCGGAGTTCACGGCCGCGGCATACTAGCCCCGACCGGGGACCAGAATCGGTTCCCGGTCGGGGAGGGGGAGGCTGGCGTCAAACCCGCCCGGTTTTGACGCCAGCCTTACGATTTCTCCCTGTCTGGGAGAATCGCGCCCATTGTTTGGGGTTCTTGTCTGGTATTCTAACAAATGTTGTGGTCTGGTCCAGTATCCTAACACCCAGTAGAGTAGAAAACACATCACTGACACATGACAAACACACCAGTAGCCCGGGACAAACGTAAAAAAACGGCGGCAGCGATTCGTGACGGGAGTTGGGCGTGGGGGGGGGGGGGGGGGAGAATAGCGGGAGGGCGTCGGACTAGCGTGGCCGTAAAAATTTACGACCCCCGCTATTCTCCGCACCGTCGTGAGTGCGGAGAATTGCGCCCAATGTTTTGAATTTGTAAAACTGAGGAAATGATACTTCAACTCAGGAGTGATGACTCTTAGCAATAGGTATCTTTTATGTTAAACAACCTTCAATTTAAAACACATTGACATCAAAGGAATAGCTTCACAATTATCTATTAAACACTTCTTAAACAGAAGGAAAAACTTGAACACGTTGGCACTGCCAGAGGGAGTGCCAGGGCACTTCCCTGCCCTTTCCCTGATGACCTAGCCTCCGAGACCCCCAGAGTGGCCATCATGCCTGGTCTCCGCTCGTGGATTAATGCATTAATCGGTGCCTGGGTGAGGCCTCGCCGGTGAGGCCCATGACTCCCGAGTGCGAGGAGAATGTGGCCACAAACAGGCCATACATTCTTAAATGAGCTGTCCAGCAAGGTCAGGATCCAGATTGCGCCAGGCGCCGCCGGTGGAGTGACTCGCATATGGATTTGTGCCCAGCTGAAGCCTGTTCTTGGCCTCTCGACGCAATGAGATCTGTAATGGGCGTAATGCTGTGGGAAAATCATGCCCTTTGTTTTAACCACTCTTTTTAACCCTTCATTTTTTTTTTGTTTTATAAATTTAGTGTACCCAATTCATTTTTGTTTCCAATTAAGGGGCAATTTAGTGTGGCCAATCCACCTAGCCTGCACAGCTTTGAGTTGTGGGGGCAAAACCCATGCAGACACGGGGAGAATGTGCAAACTCCACACGGACAGTGACCCAGATCCAGGATCAAACCTGGGACCTCGGCACCGTGAGGAAACAGGGCTAAACTACTGCGCCACCGTGCTGCTCCCTTTGTAACCCTTCATAAAGGAAAACCCCAGTTCCTCACACATACTGTATTCAAATTCAATAATCCCAATCAAAGAAATAGCTTTACAATTATCAGTTAAACAGTTCTTAAACAAAAGAAAAAACTTGAAATTATGATCTATACCCACAAATAATTCTAATTAAGCCACCCAATACAGCTCAAATGCTACTTATAAATAAAGTTAACAAACACGTTACTTGTTTTCCTGTGCAGCAACCTTTGGTGAGACTTACTCCCATGAGTATATGCAGTACACTTCTGTCTTTGTCAGACACACATCATATATCAGACTGCAAAACTACAGACATACCTGGCTCCTCCCATTAATTACATCATCTGTAGCCCACTAAGTTCCAAGACATGCTTAGATAGGACTAAACACCACTTCCCCATGAATTATCTCCACTCCGGGGAAGCTCCAGCAATCAAAACACGATTCCACTAGACTCTTATCTATGCTAATTAAGTGGTTGGAATCAATCAGTACCTCACCTTTTACAACTCTTTAATTCCTGCTTTAGCAGACACACTGCTTGTATATATTGTAAATCAGGGTTTTCAATAACATTACTGCCACAAATATGAGACATAATCGGCGGAATTCTCAATTCCACCAGCTTAAGTCTTGACGGCGAGCTTGAATAGGTGGTGTTCTACGACAGTAAAATTGGGGCCATTCCCAAACCAATTCATTGACCGTTAATGGGCAAACATTGACGTCATGTGGAACACGACAGATTCCAAAGAAAAATGGTGTCTGATTCACCGGAATTAGGATTGACATTCGAGAGGCTGTGAGTGCTGTGGATAACATCGCCAGGAATGGCCAGCAGTGCTGTAAAAACTGCACAACCTCCTTCGGGTGAGTAGCCGCTTCTGTGCCTCTGGCACTAGCCTCTGACCACACACACACACCGGTAACCCCCACCACCATGTGGCGACCGAATCGCCACCCTGCACCACCTGCCAACAGCCATCCTGGCCACCATGGCTGGGCGCCCTGGCCACGAAGGAGATAGAGATGCAGTCGCAGAGCCAAGGACTGCATGAGGGAGTGTCTGCAGCTGCAGTTGGAGAAGTTAAACTGCCTGGAGGAGCAGGTGGTGGTGCCGTCTAAGAGTGCCACCCAGGCCAACATCACATGGGTGGCACCTGCAGTGGAGGCCTTTGGGGCGCAGGTTTCAGCCATGGGTCAGTATGTCAGGGCGTGGGGCATTCAGTGCGGTGGTGACTGAGGCCTAGGACAGGCAGCCATGTACCAAGGTCACCTGGACTTTGCTGCAACATTCCTGAGTTTGGCCCAGTCACAGCCGGTCCTGGCATTGCCCAGATGCTGGCTGATATAGCATAGACCCAGAAGGTGGTGCCACAGTCATAGCATGATGTGATGTAGTCCCGAGGTGAGGAGTCCACTCCCTGTGTTCGATGACCACGAGCATCAAGACCCTGGTCGGGGCGGGCATAGGGCTCCAGGACTGGCAACACCAAGTTGCGGGGGAGTCTCAGCGGTTGGTTTCACTCACACCACCATCCCATGGAGTAGTCCTGGGGCCATCGGGCAACCCAAGGGAGGAGAAAGTGATGGGGCCTGAGTCGGTGACTCCCGCAGACGAGGTGCCGGAAGACCATGGCACCTCGGAATTCCCCACTTTCTGTCCCTGGAGCATTTGGTGGGCAGCGGACAGAAGAGCCCTGCACCACACCACCTGGCACACCCGAGCAGCAGCTGGGTCCATCCAGAAGATGGCCGCCAAAGGCGACCCATGTCACAGGGCAGGAATCATAGCAGGCCACCTCCACTCCTGATGTACCACATGGTGATCCACCTAGATGTAGTGTTAGGGCCCGTAAGGCCAGAAAGATAGACAGAGTTAGGTTGGCACGGGTGCAGGGCAGAGTATAGCGATAGGGACTAAGGCACAAAGCTGTGTGTATATATATTATATATATGAGCGCTCCGGAGTCAGATGCTGTCAAATGATGTGGAGCATCAGAGCTCATCCCAGAGTGTGTTGTCATCATCCTCCATCCTATGGGCCAGGCCCGCTGTTACTCCCAACCCAGGGACCACACGCCGTAGCGAGACAGATAAGCATCATGGGAGAGGGTGTTGCAAGGGAGGGTGTTCATGGGAGTGATGGCTTACCTGGGAAGTGATGTGGGGGTAGGATGGGATATCCATGTCACTGGTCAGGCTTCTAGTCGGTGAACCTGGAGGCAGTGTGTGAGGCCTCTCCCATGCCTGCCGGACCCCATGCCCTGTCCATCCTCACTCTTCCCTGTGTCCATCAGATGAAGACTGTCATTCATCCCTCCCCTCCAGCACGTCGCCCCTCTGCTGCGCCATGTTGTGGAGGACACAGCAAGCCACCACGATATGGGAGACTCTCCGAGTACTGTACTAGAGGACTGCTCCAGTGTGGTCCAGGCAGCTGAACCACATCTTCTGGATGCAGAAGCACTGCTCGATCACTCCTAGGTTGCTGCATGGGCATTGTTGTAGCGGCTCTCCGTGCCAGTCTGTGGTTTCAAGATGGGCGTCATCTTGCACGTTGCTCAGGATTCGGGCAGGAATGTACATGATGCACAGCTCATGGTCACACACCAGCTGCACGTTCATCGAGGGGAACCACTTTCAGTGCCTGTCCTGGGCCGGTGCTCGTGGGACGACATGCATCTTGTTGATCAACCACAGGATCTTGGGCATCTTGGCGATGATGCTGCCCGGGCATCCTGATGGGCTTGGTCCACATTGAGTTTCATATATCATATGCAGGGTACTCCCTGAGCATCTCCAGCTCGTACAGCCTCAGTACTTCCCCTAGCGCTGTGGTGACGAGGATGAAGGTCACCATTCCTGGTTGGGTTGCGAAGTCCATTGTCTGCAGGGGGTGAAAGTCAGACATGTTAGTGTGGTGCGCACCCCCATGCCCAACCAGGTCCACCGGGCTACATGGTGGGTGTGGTCTGCACTGCAGCTCCTGCCCCCGAATTTCCCCTCCCCTCCTCCCCAGCCCCACTCCCACACCCGGCCGTTACCCCTGCACTCAGGCGGAGCATCACAGAGGCCCTGGAGGATACTGGGTCAGGCCCGCTAATGATATAGAAACGGTGTTTACTGTACTTGCGGAGTAGAATGCATTGACATCGCTGTCGAGGCACCGGAGCATGGCAATCTGGCATGCCCCTGGCGCTTGCTACGATTTTGGCTTCACGACTGATTCTCCGCACAATCGCCTTTCCAATTTTGGTGTCAGCCGACGGAGAATTCCGGCCAATATATGTCAATTCCTAAATTCATCACAGGTGATGTGTTAGTCTTGTGCTGGTGATGTGTTAGTCTTGTTCTGGTAATATGTTTCTTACTGTGCTGCTAACGTGTTTTGTAGTGTGCTGCTGGGGTTTTTGTACTGTGCATTTTTTTGTATTATGCTGGCGACATCTTTTGTTCTATGCTGGTGATGTGTTATGTACTGTGCTGATAATGTGTTTGTACTGTGCTGATAAAACCATAAATAAATAAAGACATAGGAGCAGAATTAGGCCAATCGGCCCATCGCGTCTGCTCCGCCATTCAATCATGGCTGATATTTTCTCATCCCCATTCTCCTGCCTTCTCCCCATAACCCCTGATCCCCTTATTAATCAAGAACCTACCTCTTTCTGTCTTAAAGACACTCAGTGATTTGGCCTCCACAGCCTTCTGCTGCAAAGAGTTCCACAGATTCACCACCCTCTGGCTGAAGAAATACCTCCTCATCTCTGTTTTAAAGGATCGTCCCTTTTGTCTGAGATGGTGTCCTCTGCTTCTAGTTGTTCCTACAAGTGGAAACTACATCACCAGCATAGAACAAAAGACGTCGCCAGCATAATACAAAAAAATGCACAGTACAAAAACCCCAGCAGCACACTACAAAACCTCTCCACGTCTATCCAGGCCTCGCAGTATCCTGTAAGTTTTCAGTTGTTGGGAAGTTAGTCCAGTGGGAATGGAGGCTAGGGCAGTTGAATGTTCCTCCTGCAGAATGTGGGAGGAAAGGGTCACCTCTAGTATCCCTTCTGACTACATCTGCGGGAAGTGCACCCAACTCCAGCTCCTCGAGAGCCGCATTAGGGACCTGGAGCTGGAGCTGGATGAACTTCGGATCATTCGGGAGGCGGAGGAGGTTATTGAGAGGAGTTATAGGGAGGTAGTCACACCTCAGGTAAAAGAAGAAAGTAGATGGGTTACCGTCAGGGGAGGGAGAGGGAACCGGCAGGCAGTGCAGGGATCCCCTGTGGTCGTTCCCCTCTATAACAAGTATACCGTTTTGGATATTGTTGCGGGGAACGACTTACCAGGGGTAAGCAATAGGGCGCAGGTCTCTGGCACAGAGTCTGTCCCTGTTGCTCAGACGGGAAGGGAGAAGAGGAACAGAGCACTTGTCATTGGGGACTCCATAGTTAGAGGAACAGACAGGAGGTTCTGTGGGAACGAAAGAGACTCACGGTTGGTATGTTGCCTCCCAGGTGCCAGGGTTCGTGATGTCTCTGATCGTGTTTTTGGGATCCTTAAGGGGGAGTGGGAGCAGCCCCAAGTCGTGGTCCACATAGGTACCAACGACATAGGTAGGAAGAGAGATGGGGATTTGAGACAGAAATTCAGGGAGCTAGGGTGGAAGCTGAGAGCTAGAACAAACAGAGTTGTTATCTCTGGGTTGTTACCCGTGCCACGTGCTAGCGAAGTGAGAAATAAGGAGAGAGAGGAGTTGAACACGTGGCTACAGGGATGGTGCAGGAGGGAGGGTTTTGGTTTCCTGGATAATTGGGGCTCATTCTGGGGTAGGTGGGACCTCTACAAACAGGATGGTCTTCACCTGAACCAGAGGGGTACCAATATCCTGGGGGGGAGATTTGCTAGTGCTCTTCGGGGGGGTTTAAACTAATTCAGCAGGGGGATGGGAACCTAAATTGTAGTCCCAGTGTACAGGATGTTGAGAGTAGTGAGGTCAGGGATAGGGTTAAAAGTTCGAAAGAGGGCACCGGCAAGCAGGACGCTGGTTTGAAGTGTGTCTACTTCAACGCCAGGAGCATCCGGAATAAGGTGGGTGAGCTTGCAGCATGGGTTGGTACCTGGGATCTCGATGTTGTGGCGATTTCGGAGACATGGGTAGAGCAGGGACAGGAATGGTTGTTGCAGGTTCCAGGATTTAGATGTTTCTGTAAGAACAGAGAAGATGGTAAAAGAGGGGGGGGTGTGGCATTGTTAATCAAGGAAAGTATTACGGCGGTAGAAAGGACGCTTGAGGACTCGTCTACTGAGGCAGTATGGGCCGAGGTTAGGAACAGTAGAGGAGAGGTCACCCTGTTGGGAGTTGTCTATAGACCTCCGAATAGTCCCAGAGATGTCGAGGAAAGGATTGCAAAGATGATTCTTGACAGGAGCGAGAGTAACAGGGTAGTTGTTATGGGGGACTTTAACTTTCCAAATATTGACTGGAAATACTATAGTTCGAGTACTATAGATGGGTCAGTTTTTGTGCAGTGTGTGCAGGAGGGTTTTCTGACACAGTATGTAGACAGACCAACAAGGGGCGAGGCCACATTGGATTTGGTACTGGGTAATGAACCCGGCCAGGTGTTAGATTTAGATGTAGGTGAGCACTTTGGTGATAGTGATCACAACTCGGTTATGTTTACTTTAGCAATGGGCAGGGATAGGTATATACCGCAAGGCAAGAATTATAGCTGGGGGAAAGGCAATTATGATGCTATTCGGCAAGATTTAGGAGGTATAGGATGGGGAAGGAAACTGCAGGGGATGGGTACAATCGAAATGTGGAGCTTTTTCAAGGAACAGCTACTGCGTGTCCTTGATAAGTATGTACCTGTCAGGCAGGGAGGAAGTTGTCGAGCAAGGGAGCCGTGGTTTACTAAGGAAGTTGAAGCACTTGTCAAGAGGAAGAAGAAGGCTTATGTTAGGATGAGACATGAAGGCTCAGTTAGGGCACTTGAGAGTTACAAGTTAGCCAGGAAGGACCTAAAGGGAGAGTTAAGAAGAGCGAGGAGAGGACACGAAAAGTCGTTGGCGGATAGGATCAAGGAAAACCCTAAGGCTTTCTATAGGTATATCAGGAACAAAAGAATGACTCGAGTAAGATTAGGGCCAATCAAGGATAGTAGTGGAAAGTTGTGTGTGGAATCAGAGGAGATAGGGGAAGCATTAAATGGATATTTTTCGTCAGTGTTTACACTGGAGAAAGACAATGTTGTCGAGGAGAACACTCAGGTTCAGTCGACCAGGCTAGATGGAATTGAGGTTCAAAAGGAGGAGGTGTTAGCAATTTTAGAAAATGTCAAAATAGATAAGTCCCCTGGGCCAGATGGGATTTATCCTAGGATTCTCTGGGAAGCCAGGGAGGAGATTGCAGAGCCTTTGTCCTTGATATTTATGTCGTCTTTGTCGACAGGAATAGTGCCGGAAGACTGGAGGATAGCAAATGTTGTCCCCTTGTTCAAGAAGGGGAGTAGAGACAACCCTGGTAATTATAGACCTGTGAGCCTTACTTCGGTTGTGGGTAAAATGTTGGAAAAGGTTATAAGAGATAGGGTTTATAATCATCTTGAAAAGAACAAGTTGATTAGCGATACTCAACACGGTTTTGTGAAGGGTAGGTCATGTCTCACAAACCTTATTGAGTTTTTTGAGAAGGTGACCAAACAGGT
The DNA here is from genome assembly GCF_902713615.1 of Scyliorhinus canicula. Classification (NCBI taxonomy): domain Eukaryota; kingdom Metazoa; phylum Chordata; class Chondrichthyes; order Carcharhiniformes; family Scyliorhinidae; genus Scyliorhinus; species Scyliorhinus canicula. Next base: position 111,468,749 of record NC_052149.1, read on the forward strand.
GGATCAGGGTAAAGCTGTTGATGTGGTGTATATGGATTTCAGTAAGGCGTTTGATAAGGTTCCCCACGGTAGGCTATTGCAGAAAATAAGGAAGTATGGAATTGAAGGTGATTTAGCGGTTTGGATCAGTAATTGGCTAGCTGAAAGAAGACAGAGGGTGGTGGTTGATGGCAAATGTTCATCCTGGAGTTCAGTTACTAGTGGTGTACCGCAAGGATCTGTTTTGGGGCCACTGCTGTTTGTAATTTTGATAAATGACCTGGAAGAGGGTGTAGAAGGATGGGTTAGTAAATTTGCAGATGACACGAAGGTCGGTGGAGTTGTGGATAGTGCTGAAGGATGTTATAGGATACAGAGGGACATAGATAAGCTGCAGAGCTGGGCTGAGAGGTGGCAGATGGAGTTTAATGCGGAAAAGTGTGAGGTGGTTCACTTTGGAAGGAGTAACAGGAATGCAGAGTACTGGGCTAATGGCAAGATTCTTGGTAGTGTAGACGAACAGAGAGATCTCGGCATCCAGGTACATAAATCCTTGAAAGTTGCCACCCAGGTTAATAGGGCTGTTAAGAAGGCATATGGTGTGCTAGCCTTTATAAGCAGGGGGATTGAGTTTCGGAACCACAGGGTCATGCTGCAGCTGTACATAACTCTGGTGCGGCCACACCTGGAGTACTGCGTGCAGTTCTGGTCACCACATTATAGGAAGGATGTGGAAGCTTTGGAAAGGGTTCAGAGGAGATTTACTAGGATGTTGCCTGGTATGGAGGGAAGGTCTTACGAGGAAAGGCTCAGGGAATTGAGGTTGTTTTCGTTAGAGAGGAGAAGGCTGAGAGGTGACTTAATAGAGACATATAAGATAGTCAGAGGGTTAGATAGGGTGGACAGTGAGAGTCTTTTTCCTCGGATGGTGATGACCAACACGAGGGGACATAGCTTTAAATTGAGGGGTGATAGATATAGGACAGATGTCAGAGGCAGTTTCTTTACTCAGAGAGTAGTAGGGGTGTGGAACGCCCTGCCTGCAACAGTAGTAGACTCGCCAACTTTAAGGGCATTTAAGTGGTCACTGGATAGACATATGGATGAAAATGGAATAGTGTAGGTCAGATAGGCTTCAGATGGTTTCACAGGTCGGCGCAACATCGAGGGCCGAAGGGCCCGTACTGCGCTGTAGTGTTCTATGTTCTATGTTCTATGTTCTAATAAGATCCTTCTAAACTCCAACGAGTACAGACCCAGAGTCCTCAAACGTTCCTCATACAACAAGTTCTTCATTCCAGGGATCATTCTTGTGAACCCCTCTGGAACCTTTCCAAGGCCAGCACATCCTTCCTTAGATATGGGGCCCAAAACTGCTCACAATACTCCAAATGGGGTCTGACCAGAGCCTTATACAGCCTCAGAAGTACATCCTTTGTCTTGTATTCTCGTCCACTTGACATGAATGCTAACATTGCATTTGCCTTCTTAACTGCCGACTGAACCTGCACATTAACCTTAAGAGAATTGTGACAAGGGCTCCCAAGTCCCTTTGTGCTTCTGATTTCCGAAACATTTCCCCATTTAGAAAATAGTCGATGCCTAAATTCCTCCTTCCAAATTGCATAACCTCACACTTTTCCACATTGTATTTCATTTGCCACTTCATTGCCCACTCTCCTAGCTTGTCGAAATCCTTCTGCAGCCCCCTTGCTTCCTCAATACTATCTGTCCCTCTACCAATCTTTGTGTCATCTGCAAACTTAGCAACAGTGCCTTCAGTTCCTTCTTCAAGATCATTAATGTATACTGCAAAACATTGTGGTCCCAGCACAGATCCCTGAGGCACATCACTAGTCACCGGCTGCGATCATAAAAAAGACTCCTTTATCCACACTCTCTGCCTTCTGCCAGTCAGCAAATCCTTTATCCATGTCAGGATCTTACCCTTAACACCATGGGCTCTCAACTTATTTAACAGCCTCCTATGCAGCACCTTGTCAAAGGCCTTCTGGAAATCTAAATAAATCACCTCCACTGGTTATCCTTTGTCTAACTTCCTTGTTACCTCCTCAAACTACTCTAACAGATTTGTCAGACATGACCTTCCTTTGAAAAAGCCGTGCTGACTCAGTCCTATTTTACCATGCACTTCCAAGTACTTTCTGATCTCATTTTTAATAACAGACTCTAAAATCTTACCAATGACCGAAGTCAGGCTAACCGGCCTATAATTTCCCTTCTACTGCCTCCCTTCCTTCTTAAACAGCAGTGTTACATTAGCCACTTTCCAATGTTGCTATATTTATTTGGTTACAAATATGGCAGTCAATACGGTCGCCTTTCTGAATTCTAATTATGAGTATACATTCAGAGTCGCCAGGTATCTCTCGATACCGCCACAAGGTTCAACCCGAATACCGATCAAAGAGCCAATACACCAGTTAGTTAGTTCAAAGTCAGTACTATTTATTTATACCCACAGTAAGATCTACTCATGCACAACAGTACTACAAACTAAACTATCTCTAACGCTAATGCCTATACTTAACTTCGGGTGCGCACTTAGTCAGAGGAACAATGGCCGTTGCTTGGATCTGAGGCTGTTGGGTTCAAAGAGTTAACAGGAGAACAGCTAAGGTCGTCCGTCTGGTAGCGAACGTTGACCTTGAACTTACTTGCCTCTGGTGATGCTGGTGGATGGGTCTCTCCGGTTGAGAGCCAAGACGCTGAATCTTTGGTGGGGGTTCCTTCTTCTACTTGGAGGGGCTTTGTGTGCTTTTAGGCGGGCCTGAAACTTGGTCCTAATTAATTGCGCAGCTTCTTGATCATTGTCATCGATCTAAACCAATAAAAGGGTGGGTGCCCTGATGGCTGGACATGTCCTAGGTGGCCTTGCTTTGTTTGTGTCTATCGGTTGGGGTACTGGCGCCGGGATGTCTGCGACAGTATCGGCTACCTGAGTATTAAGACTTTGTTCCTCGGACATGGGCCATCAATATGCGAATCGACCCAGAGTTTTGATTCCGTCTGCTGACTGCTTGTCATTTCGTATTGTCCACATTTCCCTATATTCTCTGTGAGTGTCCATTTTTTGATCTGAAAGTGGCCATCCCAGATGGCTCCACTAGTCCTCTGGGACCCTTCCTGCCTCCAGTGATTCCTGAAAGATCACTACCAATGCCTTCGCAATTTCCTCAGCTACCTCTTTTAGGACCCTGTGGTGTAGACCATCCGGTCCAGGTGACTTATCCACCTTCAGACCTTTCTGTTTCCCCAGACCTTCTCCTTAGTGATGGCCACTGCACTCACCTCTGCCCGCTGATTCTCCTGGAGCTCTGGCATCCCAATGGTGTCTTCCACCAAGAAGACTGATGCAAAATAACTATTCAGTTTGTCTGCCATTTCTTTGTTTCCTATTATTACTTCTCCAGCCACGTTTTCTAGTGGTCTAATATCTATTTTTGCCTCTCTTTCCTTTTATGTATTGAAAGAAACTCTTCCTATCTTCTTTTATATTACCAGCTAACTTGCACTCATATTTCATCTTCTCTCCCCTCATTGCTTTTTTAGTTGTCCTCTGCTCGCTTTTAAATGATTCCCAATCCTCTGGCTTCCCACTAATCCTCGCCACTTTATATGCTTTTTCTTTTGCTTTGATGCTGTCCTTGACTTCCTTCGTCAACCATGGATGCCTTGTCCTCCCCTTAGCATGTTTCCTCCTCCTTGGGATGAATTTCTGTTGTGCCTCCCTCATAACCCCCCAAAACTCCTGCCATTGCTGTTCCACTGCCTTCCCTGCTAGGTTCCTTCTCCAATCAACTCTGGCCAGCTTCTCCCTCATGTCTTTGTAGTTACCCTTATTTAATTGTATTACCGTTACATCTGACTTCATCTTGATGCATTTTATAATGTGTTGGTTATGTATTTGGCATTTATAGCTAAAGGAAAGGTGGGAGGGGACGGTATGCCTTTGCGGGGCGGGGGGGGCGGGGGGGGGGGGGGGTTGGGTTTGAGGGGGGCACCCACTCTAGCTAACTAAAGTCAGCTAGTGGACGGTGATGAGGTGAAAGGAGGGCTGCGGAGCGAGCAAGGCGGGGGCAGGAGAGGATTGATACTGGGTGATATTTGTTTAGGGGAAGTGTGGGTGGGGGATTCTGGGAGGGGGCAGGCTCATGGGACAGGACCCGGTGGTATGATGATGGTGGATAATGGGGGGGGGGGGGGGTGCTGGGAGACCCACAGTTAGGATAGTCACGTGGCATGTGAGGGGGTTGGGAGGTCCAGTCAAGATGCTTGCACAAGGTGGGATGGTCTCCCTCTGTCACTGGCAGGTCGGGGACAGGTGGTTAAAATGAACATGTTTCTGCGATTTCTGTTTATTTTCCAATGCCTGCTGATTTTCCTGCCAAAGGCATTTTTTAGCGGGATTGAAGGGATCATTACCTCATTCATACTGGGCAACAAATGTGGAGAAGGTACGAAGCTGGGTCAGTGGGGTGGACTCCCAGAGGGTCACAGTGGATGCGGGTTTGTGCAGGGGGTCGGGTTTGAAGGCACTAGAAACAGCGCGGCTCCCAACGGCCCCGGGGAAATACTCAGGGAGTCTGATAGTAATAGCTTTGTTGAGAATTTGGAGGCAGTTTTGCCAGCAATTCGGGTTGGGGTAGAAGATGTGTGTGAGTGTGGCGGTGGTGTGGGGGGAGGGTTTGCCAAACCACGTCAATATGTTTTGGTCCTGTCCAAAGCTGGAAGATTTCTAGAAGGAGGATTTTTGGGTAATCTCTGAAGTGGTGCACGTGAAACTGGACCCGGGCCCTCGGGAGGCCATATTCGGGATGTCGGACCAGCCGAGGTTGGAAACAGGTGCGGAGGAAAATGTTGTAGCTTTTGCCTCGTTGATCGCCTGAAGGCGGATCCTGTTCGGGTGGAGATCAACCTCTCCACCCTGTGCCCTGGCGTGGCGGGGGGTCCTGCTGGAATTCTTGACTCTTGAGAAGGTGAAATTTGAACTGAGGTGAAGGATGGAGGGGCTTTACAATTCATGGGCGTTATTCATTATGCACTTTCGAGAATTGGATTACATTGAACATTCGGGGAGGGGGGCAGGTTGGGAAGGTTGGGGGAGGGGGACGGACTGTATGTGTTAATGGTGACTATGGGTGATTCCTGATTCCTTTTTGTTAATTGTTTATGTTGACATGTGGGACGCTGTTTGGGAGGATGGGATTGTTGTTATCGATATAGGGGTTGACATTGCATACATTACTGATTATTGTTTATTATTGATGGGTGTAAATTTGAGAGAAAATGTGATAAAGGAGGAGAATAAAAATATTTTTTAAAAAAGTAAGTAAATGCAAGTTGTTGTTCTGGTGACCACTGTTGAATCAATGAATCACCAAAACAGTGGCAAGCAGGAATAGCCGTAAAACAATGCTGCAACCGATGCACAAATAGATTAACAGGAAATTAGCAAATTACACTGGACTAATAAATTCAAGCCAGGGGAAGGAAACAGATAAATCAATTAATTAATGGAGCAACAGTCAAGAATGATTTAGTGGAGCAAACAGCGTGAATGTATTAACACAGCAACGGGCATGAATGAATTCATGCGGCAGTAGGCATGATTGGATTAATAGCTCAGTCAGCGTGCATGAACTAGTGGAGCAAGGAGTGATTAAGGTAACTGAGCAGTAGGCACACCAAATCAATTAGGGGCACACCAAAAAGAAATATTGAGTGAGCCGGTGCCATTCAATTACTGCATTCACTGAGCAGCGGATCCCTCAACAAGGCAGCAGGGTCATGTAGCTGTGGGCATCGGTGGACTGGTGAAGCGGTCAGCATCAACAAATTCATCAATTAATGAAGAAGGGGCATCAGTGAATTGGTTGTGCATTGGGCCTGCTCAAATCAATCATTGGCACATTAGGCGCCCATTACACAGAAGAAAAATGAAACGCTGTAAGGCATCTGGCACATGTAGCACTGTGCAGCACAAAAACCTCTGAGCTTAAGGTTTTGCGAATTTTTTTCCCTGGGTTTTGAAAGGCTGTACATATTACTGCAAGCTATTCTTCCAAGCACGCTTAGATTGAAGGTGGTTGGTAGCCTAAACAAAAGTTATTTCTTCCTCATACAAAGCAATAAGTAATTCATCGGGTTGGTTGGGTATTTCCAAATTATACCTCCTGCCACTTTATTGGAAATCCCTCTGGTCTCTTTCAGCCTGTAAAACAGGAGCTATCAAGAGAAACAGAAATTCAGGAGCAGAGAGGCTTTTGAAACAGGACTCCCACAAGTGCAGGCGTACCTTATCAAAAGAAGATTTTCCAAAGGCCTTCCTTGAGGTTGGAACGGCTGAAGGATTGTTAGAAGAGACCTTGTTTAAGCCAAGCAAAAGGACACTTGATGTGGAATAGTGTGATGCGTTCTTTATTTTGCTTCATTATGCAAGTGATCATTGTGCCAACTGCATTATATAAAGCTGATCATCGCAGTTGTTTAATATTCACTTGAAGCATCTTTGAATGAGACCTCGGCTCATATAATGCTAACTCTGCCCACATTCAGTATTAGTGAAGAAATACACACTCATAAAGCAAAGCTACCTTCACGTCCCTGGGTAATGCCATTGTACAAGTACATTCAGGGCAGAGTGAGTCAACTCCCATAAAAGGAAGACACTGTGATGTCTTCAGGGAATGACTGATGTTATTGAGCTTGAAGAATAATATATGACAGAGCCAAATTTGTAATGTGACACACAAAAGGAAAGAAAGCTGAAAAATGTATTTTTCTGGCTTAGTCAAACAAATCCCTCTCTTAATAATTAGCTTGAATTGTTGTATTCCATTATAGCTGTTTAATATTACATAGGTGATGCAGAACTGAAGTAATTGCCAGAAATGACACTTTATCAGCAGCTGTAGCATGCTGGAATGATGGTTAATGTGTGCTAATATTACTGTATGCTGGATGATTTAACAGATGGAATTCAAGGTTATCTAATTCAAATTCTGAGCCCATTCAAGACCTGAATGTCGTGTTCTTATCTGGGTAGCTTAATAACTAGAAGCCCTCATATACTCTTGGACAAGATACAAGCACCAGCAGGTACCAAAAGCGCTAGTGATGAGGTTTTAGGGCAATGCTTTGGGTGGGGATTTTTTTACCCATTCTAAGGCCTGCCCTCTGTTTCCTGTTTTATTTGGAAGATGAAATGACATCAGAAAACGTTTCGTGAAAAATTGAGGCGCTTCCGTGATTGCGCATTACTGATCTCATTGAGCGATGTGCAGTTAGAATGGTTTGACCACTTCCAACTTTTAATTTTCATTGACAGAGGGTTAAAAAAGAGGATCGGGAAAGCAAAATACTGCAGATGCTGAATATCTTGATTTGATTTGATTTATTGTCACATGTACCGAAGTATAGTGAAAAGTATTTTTCTGCGGGCGAGGGAATGTACACAGTACGTACATAGTAGACAAAAAGAGTAATCAACAAAATACATTGACAAATGGTAAATCGACAGTGATTGGTTACAGTGCGGAACAAGGGGCCAAAAAAAGCAAATACATGAGCAAGAGCAGCATAGGGTGTTATGAATAGTGTTCTTACAGGGAACAGATCAGTCCAAGGGGGAGTCTTTGAGGAGCTGTGGGGCAGAAGCTGTTCCTGTGTCTGGATGTGTGGGTCTTCAGGCTTCTGTACCTTCTGCCTGATAGAAGGATCTGGAAAAATGGAATCTTCTTCCACAATAAAAACAGAAAATTCTGGAAAAACTCTGAGGAAGTGTGATATGGGGCTGGAAACATTAATTATATTTCTGTGCTGCAGATGCTGCCAGACCTGCTGAGTTTTTCTATCACTTTCTGTTATTATTAAAGAATAAGGTGCTTCTCTTTGGCCCTGACAGGTTTTTCATGCTGTTCTTTACATTTTGGCATGCGCATTGAGATTCATGGAAAGATGAGGCACAGGATGAGACAAATTGACCCAAAATTTGTGTGTCCAGCTCTTTATGGTTTTGTCCTATCCGGTCTACCATCTTCTCCTTTATTGCTGCATTGCAGCATCTTCCTCTCTGCTGAAGGTGGATATAAACAAATTCATTTAATACCTCATCCTTTCCCTCTGCCTCTGCAGTCCCTATTCAGCCTCACTCTTTGACTATCTATTTATTATTTATATGTTAATCAAGTTGTAGTAGTTGTCCCCTTTAAGGGGTGTACCTCGGGAGGGTCATGCGGCCCCATCACCCAATGGGGTTTGGGCACGGGGATCTTGGTGCAAAGTGTGGACGTTTGTAGCCAGAGTAGACCCTAGAGCTTGTAGTGATAACATCGTGAAAAACTCTGTGTAAATACCATTTGTACATAAACCCTTATACATTTGTTATACAAACTGACTCGTGGTCGCTAATCCTTCCTTTACTACAGAAGTGTTCTGTGTTCTCGTTTCTGTTAATTATTAATCTTGTCTCATACTCTCTTTTCCTCACATATTCCTTCTTTTTTTAGACCTCTGTCCTTTCTTCATTCATTTGGGTTTCCTGCTATATTATCAAGCTTACTTTTGTCATAAGCCTGCATTTGTATGCTTATTTTAACCTTTTTTGCCTCAGGGACTTCCAGCTGTTCCTTTCCTCATCAGGGAATGTCCTTTAACCGGCATTAATTTTGCTAACAAATGTATTGCATAGTACTTTAAGAAACCCCATTTGAAAGGAATTTTGGTACAAATCAGAAAGGTTGACGTAAAAACTGACAGTTCTTTCGATTCATGCTTACCAAGAAAATAAGTTACGAATAATAACCTGAACCAACAGTGTTGTGCTGATCATGCCAAAAGCTGTTCTTCTATGGCGGCACGGTGCCTAGCACTGCTCCAGGGTCCCGGGTTCAATTTCGGCCTCGGGTGACTGTCTGTGTGGAGTTTGCACTTTCTCCCCATGTCTGTGTGGATTTCCACTGGATACTCGGGTTTCCTCCCACAGTCCAAAGATGTGCAGGTCAGGTAAATTGGCCATGCTAAATTGCCCCTTAGTGTCCAAAAGGTTAGGTTGGGTTATTGGTTTATGGGGATAGGATGGAGGCGTGAGCTTAAGTAAGGTGCTGTTTCCAAGAGCAGGTGCAGACTCGATGGGCCGAATGGCCTCCTTCTGCACTGTAAATTCTGTGATTCTATGGTGCACAATCTCTAACACGGTGCACAGGAAGTTGGTGTCTGCTAGCCCACACAATTTCAAAGTAGCTGTGTAGGAATCACTTATGTCAGCAGCTTTTTGACACTACATTAAAATAAAGCCCAGGTTACAACCTCATGGAAGGGACTGAGATTCTGGGACACTGATTCAAACCTTTGATTTCCAGGACCACAACCCACTGCCCTGGTAGGGAGAGGAGGACTCTTATCTCAGGGCAGGATTAAAATATTAAGAACCAGTCAGCCCAGCAGTTGCCCACGTACAGCTCTTAGCAGTCAGGTATCAGAGAGGTGATAAAAGCAAATTACTGCAGATGCTGGAATCTGAAACAAAAACAGAAAATACTGGACCATCTCAGCAGGTCTGACAGCATCTGTGGAGAGAGAAGGGAGCTAACATTTCAAGTGTGACTGACTTTAGGACAGTCATTTTCAAACCTAGAGTCGCGACCCACGGGCGGGTGGTGAGCAAATGCCCGGAGGGTCGCGGGCCAAGCATTGTGACATTCCCGATTGTAGGAAGAAGTGCCCAATGGTGCGGCCAGCTTTTATAAACGCCGTCTGCGATTGGCTTTCAGAATGCCAGCCATTCCGTGCATGTGTGCCCTCTCAGCAGTGCGTAGGCCTGGAGCCCACAGGGCAGAACGCCTCCTCCTTGCATCAGCGTGCTGACCCAGGGGAAGATTTCTTTTTAAATCACTGGAGTTTTCCTGACTGGAGCGCCGGCAGAGAGCAGGTCATGCACATCATACGCTGATGTCACATGTTCTGGGCGTGACAGAGATTCCTCCATTTTGCAGCTGCCAGCAGTGCAGGTGTGAACTCCAGGGCTTTTGGTGAACAACCCATGAAGAAGAAGCTGAAAAAAGGAACAAAGCAGCATAAAGATGATTACTTGAGGTATGGGTTATTAATTGTTCCCCTGCAAATCAGGATTCAAAGTTCATCTGTATTACATGCAGGGAAGCACTGGCAAATGAAAGTTTAAAATCCTCAAAACTTCAAAGACATTTGAAGACTAAGCATGGCGAGTTCGAGGACACACCTCAAACCATTTTTTTTCAATGGATCAGTGGCAGACATCATCAGAAATGTAACATTGAATAACAAAGCCAGTGAGATCATGAGGACCAAGCAGGCGCATCTGTCATGTAAAGGTAAGTTAAAATGGTGGGTCGCAAATGTTGGGTGACGTGGGTCCCGAAGGATGGCCGTTTGGTAAAAATGGGTCCTGGGCAAAAAAGTTTGAAAAGCACTGCTCTAAAGTGAGATTTATACTGGTGGTGGGCGGGGGGAGGGGGGGAGGGGAGTGGTATGGAGCAGGGGAGCTGGATAGAGGGCCAGCGATAAGTGAAGATTGAAAATATTTTGTAGACAGAAAGACAAAGAAAATGTAAATGGGGGTGATTAAGGCTAAGAACGGCGCTGATAGTGGCGCATAAAGAGATTAGAATGTGAGAATGTCGGAACAAGGTGAGCAGTGTGTCAAAGGGCAATTAGGCACAGGAAACAGATGGGCCAAGTGGGGTAGGGTGGGGGGAGCGGCAGACAATGGTTAGGGGAAAATATTTCATGGAAGAAATTAAAATAAATTGATAGAAATAAAAATGGGATGAGGGAGGAGAGAGTTGACAGTCTAAAGCTGATGAACTCAATATTAAGCCCAGAAGGCTGTGACATGCCTAATCGGAAGATGAGCTGCTATTTCTCCAGCTTGCGCTGGGCTTCACTGGAATATTGCAGCTGGCCAAGGACGGACATGTGGATGTGAGAGAAGGGCGGTGAGTTGAAATAGCAAGCGACATGAAGGTTGGGTGCTGCTTGCGGACGGACTGAAGATGTTCTGCAAAGCAGTCACCGAGTCTGCATTTACTCTCTCTAATCAGAGAGGTGGCTTCATCTACTTGAATATGTGAAATTGATTGGCCTGAAGATCAAAATGTGGAGATGCCGGCATTGGACTGGGGTGAAGACAGTAAGAAGTCTTACAGCACCAGGTTGAAGTCCAACAGGTTTGTTTCAAACACGAGCTTTCGGAGCACTGCTCCTTCTTCAGGTGATTCACTGAATATCTTTTTGCTGTTGGCAGAACTCTTTAATAAACGCCATCAACTGCTCCATCTGGGGTTTTCCAACTTGAGACAACCCTTCCTCCATCTTCCCAATTGCTACTGCGCCACAGGTCTCCTCCAGTTCCTTAACCTTCTTCTGCCGGGGCTGGTAACCAGCAGACATGCCACTTAAGGGGGGAATTTCTCATCCGCAGATTCAGCTACACTTTCCTGTCGAGATTCCCCTGCTTTCGGGTAAAAAGAGCTCAAACCAAACCTTCAAGCTGGAGTTGCCCTTTGTGCGCCCACTCACTCCATGGCCACCACCAGATGTCCAACAATAGATAATATTACGGATGACCGTAAATAACTTGTCAACTGAATCCTGGAAACTGACTGTCGCAAGCAAGTGACCTCTAATGCACCTCTCGGTAGCCTTGTTGTTAAAGAAAATTGACTAAAAATGAAGGATGTGGATGGAAAACAAAGGATGTTGTCCAATAACTGCAATGCTTTATGCAGCAATATGTATGGACAAAATTCTCCATGGGTGTTTTCTGGCAGTTACAGCGGCTCATCTTTGGTTACCAACGGGGCCCACCTCTGCTGTTTTGTGTGGCTTTCCCGCCCCTCCACCGGAGAATCGGCTACAGGTGGGTCACCTTTAGTGGGACCGGAAGATCCCAACATCCGAAAGGGCCAGGAAAGGGCCATCCTAAAGCTTCAGCCCAGACTACATTATATCCTGGGAGAGTTGGAAAAAATGATTAAAAACCAAGGATGATTTCAGAGAAAATCTATCTGGGAAATTCCTCTCTGATCCTCTCAGGAAATCAAAAATGATTCCAGAAGGTTACTTTGGCCCAAATAAGGCCTTGCATTAAAAGGCGATTGCTTTTTCGTTCTTACTTTGCAGACACCATTTGAAGACAGGGGTGTTGTCGGATCCTAGGTTCCAACAATCTCTGGTCCAGCTCAGTATCAGCAACCTGATTGTTTATCAATAACATGACCGCTGGTGCTGGATTGTCCAAAGTTCTCATTATGTTTCTTTGTAGCTTGAACAAAGATCTTTGCAATATTTCCCTTTTAAAAATGCCAGCTATAACATCCTTTAATTCATTGGGATCTGGGGTGGGATTCTCCGGTCCCGCAGACACGTGTTTCTCGGTGACGCGCCATTCGCTGGTGGCGGGATTCTCTTTTCCCGCCGCTTGTCAATGAGATTTCCTGTTGAAACCACCCCGAGCCGCCATCAAACCCACTGGCGGGGGTGCGCTGCCAGTGGGAAAAGTGAATCCTGATGACTGGAGAATTCCGTCTTTATCCATTTTTTCTGTCGTCCTCACCCATTCTTCCTCCCATCCTCACTCACTCTTCCTGCCGTCCTTACCCGTTCTTCCTGCCATCCTCACTCACTCTTCCTGCCGTCCTTACCCATTCTTCCTGCCATCCTCACCCACTCTTCCTGCCATCCTTACCCGTTCTTCCTCCCATCCTCACTCACTCTTCCTGCCGTCCTTACCCGTTCTTCCTGCCATCCTCACTCACTCTTCCTGCCGTCCTTACCCGTTCTTCCTCCCATCCTCACTCACTCTTCCTGCCGTCCTTACCCATTCTTCCTGCCATCCTCACTCACTCTTCCTGCCGTCCTTACCCATTCTTCCTGCCATCCTCACCCACTCTTCCTGCCGTCCTTACCCGTTCTTCCTCCCATCCTCACTCACTCTTCCTGCCGTCCTTACCCATTCTTCCTCCCATCCTCACTCACTCTTCCTGCCGTCCTTACCCATTCTTCCTCCCATCCTCACTCACTCTTCCTGCCGTCCTTACCCGTTCTTCCTCCCATCCTCACTCACTCTTCCTGCCGTCCTTACCCATTCTTCCTGCCTTCCTCACCCACTCTTCCTGCCGTCCTTACCCATTCTTCCTGCCGTCCTCACCCACTCTTCCTGCCATCCTCACTCACTCTTCCTGCCGTCCTTACCCGTTCTTCCTCCCATCCTCACTCACTCTTCCTGCCGTCCTTACCCATTCTTCCTCCCATCCTCACTCACTCTTCCTGCCGTCCTTACCCATTCTTCCTGCCGTCCTCACCCACTCTTCCTGCCATCCTTACCCATTTTTCCTGCCGTCCTTACCCATTCTTCCTGCCATCCTTACCCATTCTTCCTGCCATCCTTACCCATTCTTCCAGCCATCCTTACCCATTCTTCCTGCCATCCTCACCCACTCTTCCTGCCATCCTTACCCATTCTGCTCTACATGTGACTCTGGATTCACTTGGACTGGTCGCACAAACCACACGGTTGGATCAAAATTATTTTAAAAATCTACAGGAGCAGTGGTGTTGGCAGGTTGCTCAACACATTGACCCAGGTATTGAACCTGGGCGTGACAAAGGCATATGGGATACAGGGAAATTTGGCTGTCTGGATACAGAATTGGCTGGTCGAAAGAAGACAGCGAGTAGTAGCAGATGGAAAGTATTCCGCCTGGAGGTCAGTGACCAGTGGTGTCCCGCAGTGATCTTCCTGGAACCTTTGCTCTTTGTGGTTTTTATAAATGACTTGGATGAGGAAGTGGAAGGGTGGGTTAGTAAGTTTGCCGATGACACAAAGGTTGGTGGAGTTGTAGATAGTGTCGAGGGCTGTTGCAGGTTACAACAGGACATTGACAGGATGCAAAGCTGGGCTGAGAAGTGGCAGATGGAGTTCGACCTGGATAAATGCGAAGTGATTTATTTTGGAAGGTCGAATTTGAATGCTGAATGCAGGGTTAAAGGCAGGAGGAACAGAGGGATCTTGGGGTCCACGTACATAGATCCCTCAAAGTTGCCACCCAGGTTGAAAGGGCTGTTAAGTAGGCATATGATGTGTTGGCTTTCATTTACAGGGGGATTGAGTTTCAGAGCCGCAAAGTTTTGTTGCAGCTTTATAAAACCGGGGCAGCATGGTAGCATAGTGGTTAGCATCAATGCTTCACAGCTCCAGGGTCCCAGGTTCGATTCCCGGCTGGGTCACTGTCTGTGTGGAGTCTGCACGTCCTCCCCGTGTGTGCGTGGGTTTCCTCCGGGTGCTCCGGTTTCCTCCCACAGTCCAAAGATGTGCGGGGTTAGGTGGATTGGCCATGCTAAATTGCCCGTAGTGTCCGAAAAAGTAAGGTTAAGGGGGGGTTGTTGGGTTACGGGTATAGGGTGGATACGTGAGTTTGAGTAGGTGATCATTGCTCGGCACAACATCGAGGGCTGAAGGGCCTGTTCTGTGCTGTACTGTTCTAAATTCTAAAAACCCAGGTTAGACCACACTTGGAATATTGTGTCCAGTTCTGGTCGCCTCATTCTTGGAAGGTTGTGGATGCTTTTGATAGGGTGCAGAGGAGATTTACCAGGATGCTATCTGGACTGGAGGGAATGTCTTATGAAGAAAGGTTGAGGGAGCTTGGGCTTTTCTCACTGGAGCAAAGAAAGAAGAGAGGTTTAGCTCACTCAGCTAAATCGCTGGCTTTTAAAGCAGACCAAGCAGGCCAGCAGCACGGTTCGATTCCTGTACCAGCCTCCCCGGACAGGCGCCGGAATGTGGCAACTAGGGGCTTTTCACAGTAACTTAATTGAAGCCTACTCGTGACAATAAGCGATTTTCACTTGATAGAGATATACAAGGTGATGAGAGGCTTGGATAGAGTGGAAAGCCAGGGCGGAAATGGCTGTCACGAGGGAACATAATTTTAAGGTAATTAGAGGACGGTATAGGGGAGATGTCAGAGGTGGGTTCTTTACACAGAGAGTGGTGGGTACGTGGAATGTACTGCCAGCAGAGGTGGTGGAGTCAGAGTCATTAAGCGACTGTTGGACAGGCACATGGACAGCAGTAAATTGAAGGGATGTAGGTTAGGTTGATCTTAGATTAGGATAAATTGTTGGCACAACATCGTAGGCTGAAGGGCCTGTACTGTGCTGTACTGTTCTATGTTCTATATGCAGTTCAGTCAACCCCGAAAGGGCTTCCTCGCAAATATCTGGAGGACATGTGCCAGAGCTGATCCGCAGACTACTCACGCAACATTCTGACATTGTCATACTCAAAGAATCAAACCTACCAGTTCATGATCCTTCACCACCATTCCTGGGCACGTCCTGATGGAGTGACACAGTGGAGGGAATGGTCCTCCAAGATTTCAATATTGACTTTAGATCCCATGAAATTTAAGGGAATTAGGCCAAATATGATTGAAACTATGATAGCTGTGCCTTCATATATCCAAACTCTAAATCTCTCTGTCTCTGCTTCTTTAACACTTGCATTTGATAAATTAATATTCTTCCATGTTGAACATCACTTGGAAGAAGCCCTAGCCAAAGGTGCATAATGTACACTGGAGGTGGGGCTTCAATGTCCATCAGTAGCACCAATACTGACCGAGCTGGTTGATTCCAGAAGGACAGGGTTACCACAATGAGTAGGAGAGAGAACCAACAAGAGGAAAAAACAGCTTGACTGTATCCTCAGCAATCTCCCTGTTGCAAATCAGGGAGGAGGAACTGAGTCTCAATCAGCTGATAAAGTATTACCATCTGCTGTTTATGATTTTCAGTAATGACTTGGATGAGGGAGTTGAAGGGTGGGTCAGTAAATTTTCAGACGATACGAAGATTGGTGGAGTTGTGGAAAATGAGGAGGGCTGTTATCGGCTGAAAAAAACATAGATAGGATGCAGAGCTGGGCTGAGAAGTGGCAGATGGAGTTTAACCCTGAAAAGTGTGAGGTTGTCCATTTTGGAAGGACAAATATGAATGCGGAATACAGGGTTAACGATAGGGTTCTTAGCAATGTGGAGGAGCAGAGAGATCTTGGGGTCTATGTTCATAGATCTTTGAAAGTTGCCACTCAAGTGGATAGAGCTGTGAAGAAGGCCTATGGTGTGCTGGCGTTCATTAGCAGTGGGATTGAATTTAAGAGCTGTGAGGTGATGATGCAGCTGTACAAAACCTTGGTAAGGCCACATTTGGAGTACTGTGTGCAGTTCTGGTAGCCTCATTTTCAGAAGGATGTCGAAGCTTTGGAAAAGGTGCAAAGGAGATTTACCAGTATGTTGCCTGGAATGGAGAGTAGGTCTTACGAGGAAAGGTTGAGGGTGCTAGACCTTTTCTCATTAGAACAGAGAAGAATGAGGAAGAAGGAGGCTTATGTAAAGGTGAGACGTGATGGTTCAGTTAGGGCGCTTGAGAGTTACAAGTTAGCTAGGAAGGATCTAAAGAGAGAGCTAAGAAGAGCCAGTAGGGGACATAAGAAGTCTTTGGCAGGTAGGATCAAGGATAACCCGAAGGCTTTCTATAGATATGTCAGGAATAAAAGAATGACTAGGGTAAGAGTAGGGCCAGTCAAGGACAGTAGTGGGAAGTTGTGCGTGTAGTCCGAGGAGATAGGAAAGGTGCTAAATGGGTATTTTTTGTCAGTATTCACACAGGAAAAAGACAATGTTGTCGAGGAGAATACTGAGATACAGGCTACTAGACTAGAAGGGCTTGAGGTACATAAGGAGGAGGTGTTAGCGATTCTGGAAAGTATTAAAATAGATACGTCCCCTGGGCCGGATGGGATTTATCCTAGGATTCTCTGGAAGCTAGGGAGAAGATTGATGAGCATTTGGCTTTGATTTTTAAGTCATCTTTGTCTTCAGGAATAGTGCCAGAAGACTGGAGGATAGCAAATGTTGTCCCCTTGTTCAAAAAGGGGAGTAGAGAAAACCCCAGTAACTATAGACCAGTGAGCCTTACTTCTGTTGTGAGTAAAGTCTTGGAAAGGTTTATAAGAGACAGGATGTATAATCATCTGGAAAGGAATAATTTGATTAGAGATAGTCAACATGGTTTTGTGAAGGGTAGGTCGTACCTCACAAACCTTATTGAGTTCTTTGAGAAGGTGACTGTTGCTCGTTCTGGGTGAGTGCGCCTAACACTCAATTTGGCTCTGTTTCGTTCATTAGCTTTGGAGTCGCCAGGTATCGTTAAGATACTGCCACAAGTTTCAAGGTCAAGTTCAAAGCAATAAAACCATACACCAATTAGTAAGTTCAAACAAGACACATTTATTATATTACAATAATCTACTAATCATGCATATAAACTATAAGACTAGGCTAATCCTACCACTACTAGGCCAAATATTTATCTGGATGAGGGGACTGGCGGATCAGGGAACAATGGCTTCTAGCTTTGTCCAGGGTCCGCAGGCTTCCAGTGGTTATGGTCTAAAGTGGTCAGGAGTGTCTATTCCCATAGCGTGCATTGTGACTTACTTGCTGGCGGCTGCTTTCCAGACCTCTCCTCCTCAAGGTTCTTCTGCTGCAACGGTGTTCTGCTGGGAGAGCTAGCTGGTCAAGGAGAGGCTGACAGAGAACTAGTCGAGGAGAGGCTGGGAGAGAGAGCGAGCTGGGGTCGGGGTCTCTGCTTTATACTCCTCTCAGGGTCTTGTGCCCACCTGGGCGGACCCTCTATACTCTTGTAATCGATTGGGTCTCTTCCCAATCGATTGATTTGAATTCCCCAATAACGGGGCAGTTGCTCGATCACTGGGGCGGTTCTTGGGGCTCATTGTTTTGGGCTTCTTTGGCGGCGAAAAGTCTGGCCTTCCATCCAATGTATCGATTAGTGTTAACTTGTTTCTTTTGTGCCTGGGGACCGCCCGGTATCGCCTCATTAATATGTGAACTGTTTCTTTTCATAGCGCTGTCTGGTTTCAGCAACAGCCAAACTGGTTTCTGTAGCAGTCCAAATATACAAGCACTCTGCAAGCTGCTTGCTTTTTACAACCTGTCCAATTTTCCCTGCATTCCTTGCAATCTTCCATTTTGTGTTTGGGCAGTGGTCACCCCAGGTGGCTACATGACCAAACAGGTGGATGATGATAAAGCAGTTGATGTGGTGTATGTGGATTTCAGTAAAGCGTTTGATAAGGTTCCCCATGGTAGGCTATTGCAGAAAATACGGAGACATGGGATTCAGGGTAATTTAGCAGTTTGGATCAGAAATTGGCTAGCTGGAAGAAGACAGAGTGGCAGTTGATGGGAAATGTTCAGCCTGGTGTCCAGTTACTAGTGGTGTACCACAGGATCTGTTTTGGGGCCACTGCTTTTTGTCATTTTTATAAATGACCTGGAGGAGGGCGTAGAAGGATGGGTGAGTAAATTTACAGATGACACTAAAGTCGGTGGAGTTGTGGACAGTGCAGACGGATGTTACAAGTTACAGAGGGAAATAGATAAGCTGCAGCGCTGGGCTGACAGGTGACAAATGGAGTTTAATGCAGAAAAGTGTGAGATGATTCATTTTTAGGAATATCAGGAAGACAGAGTACTGGGCTAATGGTAAGATTCTTGGTAATGTGGATGAGCAGAGAGATCTCGGTGTCCATGTACATAGATCCCTGAAAGTTGCCACCCAGGCTGAGAGGGTTGTTAAGAAGGTGTACGGTGTGTTAGCTTTTATTGGTGGAGCAATTGAGTTTCGGAGCCATGAGGTCACGTTGCTGTTGTACATGACTCTGGTGCAGCCGCATTTGGAGTATTGCGTGCAGTTCTGGTCGCCGCATTATAGGAAGGATGTGGAAGCATTGGAAAGGGTGCAGAGGATGTTGCCTGGTATGAAGGAAAGATCATGGGCGGGATTCTCCCCTACCCGGCGTGACAGGGGGTCCCGGAGTAGGGGAGTGGCGCCAACCACTCCGGGTCGGGCCTCCCCAAAGGTGGGGAATTCTCCGCACCTTTGGGGGCTAGCCCCGCGCTGGAGCGGTTGGCACCAGAAGACTGGCGCAAAAAACTGGCGCCCCCGGCAGCGGGGCTGGCCGAAAGGCTTTCGCCGGTTGGCGCATGCGCCGGCGGTGACGTCAGCGGCCAGCTGCCGCTGACATCACCACCGACGCATGCGCGATGTGGGTTTCTCTTCCGCTTCCGCCATGGCAGAGGCCGTGGCGGCGCCGGAGGAGAAAGAGTGCACCCAGGGCACTGGCCCGGAGTCTGAGCGGGGGGTCCCAATCGCGGGCCTGGCCACCGTGGGGGCACCCCCCGGGATCCGATCGCCGCCACCAGAGAGGGTTCAAACCTCGGCGGCGGGAGAGGCCTCCCAGCGGGGGGACTTCAGCCCATCCGGGCCGGAGAATCACCGCAGGGGCCTCGCCGACCGGAGTGGCAAGATTCCCGCCACCGCCACTTCCCGGGTGGCGGAGAATCTCTGCCACGGCGGGGGCGGGATTTTAGGCGGCCCCAGGCGATTCTCCGACCCTGCTGGGGGTCGGAGAATTTCGGCCCTTATGAGGAAAGGCTGAGGGACTTGAGGCTGTTTTCGTTAGAAAGAAGAAGGTTAAGAGGTGACTTAATTGACGCATACAAGATGATCAGAGGATTAGATAGGGGTGACAGGGAGAGCCTTTTTCCTCGGATGGTGATGTCTAGCACGATGAGACATAGCTTTAAATTGAAGGGAGATAGATATAGGACAGATGTCAGAGGTAGATTCTTTACTCAGAGAGTAGTAAGGGCGTGGAATGCCCTGCCTGCAACAGTAGTGGACTCGCCAACACTAAACGCATTCAAATGGTCATTGGATAGGCATATGGACGATAAGGGAATAGTGTAGATGGGCTTTAGAGGGGTTTCATAGGTCGACGCAACATCGAGGGCCGAAGGGCCTGTACTGCCTGTTCTATGTTCTATGTTCATTTCCTTTGGTTCCATACAAACATTCCCTCCAATATCCTTGAATGGACCAACTCTTTCTCTGGCTACCCTCTTGCTCTTTCCATATGTATAAAAAGCCTTAGGATTTTCCTTAATCCTGTTTGTCAATGACATTTCATGACCCCTTTTAGCCTTCCTAACTCCCACCTTAAGTTCCTTCCTACTTACTTCATATTCTTCAAGGGCTTCATCTGTCCTAAGCATTTTAGACCTTACGAATGCTTCCTTTTTCTTTTTGACAAGGTTCAGAATGTGCCTCATTGTCCAGGGTTCCCTATCCTTGCCACCCTTCTCTTTTATCATCACAGGTACATGCCGGTCCTGAATTCTCATCAACTGACATTTGAAAGCCTTCCACATGCCGGATGTTGATTTTCCCTTAAACTGCCTCGTCCAGTCAACACTCCAGATCCTGCCCAATGGTGTTGGAATTAGCCTTCCCCCAGTTTAACACCTTCACCTGAAGACCACTTTTGGCCTTTTCCATAAGCAGCTTAAAACTTACAGAATTATGATCACTGTTCCCAAAATGATCTCCTACTGAAACTTCGATCACCTGGCCGGGTTCATTTCCCAGTACCAGGTCTAATTTGGCCCCTTCCAGAGTTGGGCTAATTACATATTGTTTCAAGAAACCCTCCTGGATGCTTCTTACACATTCTGCTCCATCCATGCCTCTAACAGTAAGTGCATTCCAGTCAATATAAGGAAAGTTAAAATCACCCACCACAACAACAATATTGTTTATGCATCTATCCAAGATCAGTCGGCATATCTGCTCCTCTATCTCCCGCAGGCTGTTAGGAGGTCTGTAGTAACCCTCACATTGTGACAGCACCCTTCCTATTCCTGAGCTCCACCCATATTGTCTTGCTGCCTGAACCCTCCAGGATGTCCTCCCTCAGCACAGCTGTGATATTCTCCTTAACCAATAATGCAACTCCCCCAACCCTTTTGCATCCCCCTCTATCCTGCCTGAAGCATCTAAATCCTGGAATGATTAGTTGCCAAACCTGTCCCTCTTTCAACCAAGTTTCTGTTTAGCAACAACATCAAGCCTGGAATGACTGGTGGAATTTTACAATGAAGAATAAAAGTGGATAGCAGAGTAAAGCCTGGCAAAGATGATAATCGTGAATATCACAGTGCATTTAGTGTCCAGAACAGAACGAACAGACAATGGGCAGCATTTTTGAGGCCGTGCAGTCTGACCATCCAGTTTCACTACTTCAAATATTTATTCAACTTTTTCTTCAAAGCTGCAATGGTCTTTCCTGCAACAAGGCATTTAGAAAGATATTTGGGGTGGCGGGTTGGGGGGGAGGGGGCGGTGCAGTTGATAACCTTCAATTTAAAAAAGTGAAATAAAGGGTTGGAGCTGGCACTGAGCAATGGATGGGACACAGGGAGATGACGTGTGGAGAATTTTAATTGCAATGCTCCTTCCTTTACCGTATCTATACTGGCACTGATTGTTTTTTGGTTAGCATTTGCTCTCTCTTGTATTAGATCCACTTTCCTTTGTCTCATTTCACCTGACGAGTCTGTGGATAGTTTGATGAAAAAACCCTATTTCACCTCGCTCATCCTGACCTCCTGTGTACCTGTGGCAGAAGACAAAATTAGACACAGTAAATACTGGATTGCAACAAGTAAAACCTGTATGGTGCCTCTCATGGCGTAAATACCATTTAACCCATGACTATCGAATTCAGAGCCCTGGGGAAAATCCGACTAGTTTGTGTCCTTTCTTGTAATGCTTCAGATGCCAGCTTAGTTTTAGAAGCAGAAGATTCCACCGTTTCTCATGTTGGACAACTGACAACCTTTTTGAGCCATTTTTCAGTTTCTGTCTCAATCAGTTCAAACTATCTGTGAAAAGAATTCCAGTGCCCCAGCTTTCGTTTTTCCAAGTCTTAACTCTGAGCTCTCACAGTGCTGATGGATAATTTGAGAAGATGATTTTCAGTGTTCACTCCCTCCCTCTCAGCCTCTGCCTTTATTTGTTTCATCATTATTCTGTCCCAAAAATGCAATCAACAGCAATCAGTGGTCTCAATGGGAAGGCTGTCAACTGCTTATCTAATAAACAAACCTCTTCATAGTCACAACCGTCTAAGTGTCGGCGAGGCTAGCAATAATTCCATTGTTCACCCTCCCTTCAGAAAGCAAAGATGGATAGACATGCTGCACATTTGTATTCACTCCGAAAGAAATTCAGCAGAGAGAATAATAAGAGTAAGTGCAGCTCTATTTCCACCACTGAAACTGATAGTGTAGCCTTCTACCTCAAATTTACATCTTATGAACCGACAGAGATGCCTATCTCACTGTGAAGCTCTCTGTTGTTGCTCGTTCTGGGTGAGTGTGCACATAGATCCCTCAAAGTTGCCACCCAGGTTGAAAGGGTTGTTAAGTAGGCATATGATGTGTTGGCTTTCATTTACAGGGGGATTGAGTTTCAGAGCCGCAAAGTTTTGTTGCAGCTTTATAAAACCCAGGTTAGACCACACTTGGAAATTGTGTCCAGTTCTGGTCGCATCATTCTTGGAAGGTTGTGGATGCTTTGGATAGGGTGCAGAGGAGATTTACCAGGATGCTGCCTGGACTGGAGGGAATGTCTTATGAAGAAAGGTTGAGGGAGCTTGGGCTTTTCTCACTGGAGCAAAGAAAGAAGAGAGGTGACTTGATAGAGATGTACAAGGTGATGAGAGGCTTGGATAGAGTGGAAAGCCAGGGCGGAAATGGCTGTCACGAGGAAACATAATTTTAAGGTAATTAGAGGACGGTATAGGGGAGATGTCAGAGGTGTGTTCTTTACACAGAGAGTGGTGGGTGCGTGGAATGTACTGCCAGCGGAGGTGGTGGAGTCAGAGTCATTAAGCGACTGTTGGACAGGCACATGGACAGCAGTAAATTGAAGGGCTGTAGGTTAGGTTGATCTTAGATTAGGATAGATTGTCAGCACAACATCATAGGCTGAAGGGCCTGTACTGTGCTGTACTGTTCTATGTTCTATATGCAGTTCAGTCAACCCCGAAAGGTCTTCCTCGCAAATATCTGGAGGACATGTGCCAGAGCTGATCCGCAGACTACTCACACAACATTCTGACATTGTCATACTCAAAGAATCAAACCTACCAGTTCATGATCCTTCACCACCGTTCCTGGGCACGTCCTGATGGAGTGACACAGTGGAGGGAATGGTCCTCAAAGATTTCAATATTGACTTTAGATCCCATGAAATTTTAAGGGAATTAGGCCAAATATGATTGAAACAATGATAGCTGTGCCTTCATATATCCAAACTCTAAATCTGCTTCTTTAACACTTGCATTTGATAAATTAATATTCTTCCATGTTGAACATCACTTGGAAGAAGCCCTAGCCAAAGGTACATAATGTACACTGGAGGTGGGGCTTCAATGTCCATCAGTAGCACCAATACTGACCGAGCTGGCTGATTCCAGAAGGACAGGGTTACCACAATGAGTAGGAGAGAGAACCAACAAGAGGAAAAAACAGCTTGACTGTATCCTCAGCAATCTACCTGTTGCAAATCAGGGAGGAGGAACTGAGTCTCAAGTCAGCTGATAAAGTATTACCATCTGCTGTTTGTGATTTTCAGTAATGACTTGGATGAGGGAGTTGAAGGGTGGGTCAGTAAATTTGCAGACGATACGAAGATTGGTGGAGTTGTGGAAAATGAGGAGGGCTGTTATCGGCTGCAAAAGACATAGATAGGATTCAGGGCTGGGCTGAGAAGTGGCAGATGGAGTTTATCCCTGAAAAGTGTGAGGTTGTCCATTTTGGAAGGACAAATATGAATGCGGAATACAGGGTTAACGATAGGGTTCTTAGCAATGTGGAGGAGCAGAGAGATCTTGGGGTCTATGTTCATAGATCTTTGAAAGTTGCCACTCAAGTGGATAGAGCTGTGAAGAAGGCCTATGGTGTGCTGGCGTTCATTAGCAGTGGGATTGAATTTAAGAGCTGTGAGGTGATGATGCAGCTGTACAAAACCTTGGTAAGGCCACATTTGGAGTACTGTGTGCAGTTCTGGTAGCCTCATTTTCAGAAGGATGTCGAAGCTTTGGAAAAGGTGCAAAGGAGATTTACCAGTATGTTGCCTGGAATGGAGAGTAGGTCTTACGAGGAAAGGTTGAGGGTGCTAGACCTTTTCTCATTAGAACAGAGAAGAATGAGGAAGAAGGAGGCTTATGTAAAGGTGAGACGTGATGGTTCAGTTCGGGCGCTTGAGAGTTACAAGTTAGCTAGGAAGGATCTAAAGAGAGAGCTAAGAAGAGCCAGCAGGGGACATAAGAAGTCTTTGGCAGGTAGGATCAAGGATAACCCGAAGGCTTTCTATAGATATGTCAGGAATAAAAGAATGACTAGGGTAAGAGTAGGGCCAGTCAAGGACAGTAGTGGGAAGTTGTGCGTGTAGTCCGAGGAGATAGGAAAGGTGCTAAATGGGTATTTTTTGTCAGTATTCACACAGGAAAAAGACAATGTTGTCGAGGAGAATACTGAGATACAGGCTACTAGACTAGAAGGGCTTGAGGTACATAAGGAGGAGGTGTTAGCGATTCTGGAAAGTGTTAAAATAGATACGTCCCCTGGGCCGGATGGGATTTATCCTAGGATTCTCTGGAAGCTAGGGAGAAGATTGATGAGCATTTGGCTTTGATCTTTAAATCATCTTTGTCTTCAGGAATAGTGCCAGAAGACTGGAGGATAGCAAATGTTGTCCCCTTGTTCAAAAAGGGGAGTAGAGACAACCCCAGTAACTATAGACCAGTGAGCCTTACTTCTGTTGTGAGTAAAGTCTTGGAAAGGTTTATAAGAGACAGGATGTATAATCATCTGGAAAGGAATAATTTGATTAGAGATAGTCAACATGGTTTTGTGAAGGGTAGGTCGTACCTCACAAACCTTATTGAGTTCTTTGAGAAGGTGACTGTTGCTCGTTCTGGGTGAGTGTGCCTAACACACAATTTGGCTCTGTTTCGTTCATTAGCTTTGGAGTCGCCAGGTATCGTTAAGATACTGCCACAAGTTTCAAGGTCAAGTTCAAAGCAATAAAACCATACACCAATTAGTAAGTTAAAACAACTGAGTTTATTATAATATAATTATAAAACTACCCATGCACACGCTAAGAGGATTAAACTATTCCTACCGCTAAATAAACAAATACTTATCTCGGAGGAACTGCCGGATCAGGGGGGCAAGGCCTCTTGCTCTGCTATGGTCTGCAGACTTCAGGTTGGTACAGGTTAAAAAGGGGTCAGGAGTGTCTATCTCTGGTAGCGATCGTTGTGAGACACTTACTTGCTGGCGGCTGCTGTCCCAAACCTCTCCTCTCTCTCGTTCAAGGGCTTCTTGGCAAAAGCTGGTCGAGGTGCTGGTTCACAGAGGAGGGCTGGTCAAGGAGAGAGGAGGGCTGGACAAGAAGAACAAACTAAGTGTGGGACCTGTCTTTTATAGGTCCCAGGGATCCGTGCCCCTTTGGGTGGACCCCTTTACCTGCTCGGAATCGATTGGGTCTCTTCCTAATCAATATGTTTGAATCCCCCCAATACTGAGGCTGTTCCTTAGCTACTGGACGGGCTTTCAGGTTCTTTGTCTTCGAACCCCGCTGGTGCCGGTGTGTCTGGTATCCTATACAATGTTGCAGTTACTTCCTCATTTGTGTCCATTGTCTCTGGGATTGTTCCATTACTATGTTAACTATCCCGGAGATTGCCTCATTAGTATGCGGAATGTTCGTTTTGGTGCTGTCTGCTCTCTTAGCAGACAGAATCCACATTTGCTTGGTGCAGCCTGCTGGTGCTGCAAACATTGTCCATTTTAACCTGTATGCTTTGCGTTCCTCCATTTTGTATTTAGGGAATGGCCAACCTCAGTGGCTACACTGTAAAGTTGAGGCTCCCCCTGTGATGGCCCAGTTTCCTTCATTTGTTAAAGAAACCCACCTTGATGGAAGTGTCGGCCAAACCCTCGGGCTTCATTTACGGTCACAGTGATAGAACGAGCGAGAATGAGAAAACAGATTTCTTTGTGGTTACAAGCTGGAGAACAGGGCCTTCAAGGGCAATGGGCAATGGGTGAGAATTTTGCCTTTTGCCTGCTTCCTTACTCTTGGTGGGGCATGGCTCCATCACTCCAATCTCCTTTTGAAACTGTTTGTGGTTGTTGGATCAGGAGTCTGTAGAGCTGAATGTTCCAGGTCATCAATGATGATGCCGGACACCATTGATCACAATCCACTGATGCTGGTTTGGTATCAATAAGGCTTCAGCAGGGAGGGGCTGCTGTTTACAACATAGAAACACAGAGAATAGGAGCAGGAGGGAGCCATTTGACCCTTCGGGTCTGCTCTGCTATTCATTATGATCACGGCTGATCATCCAATGCAATAACCTGATCACGCCTTTACCCGATATCCTTTGATTCCCTTTGTTTAATGCTGGTGGGGGATTTACAAGGAAACCCCATCCAATGGCTCAGTCGCAATTAATCAAAACCTTATTCTCTTATTTAATAACGTAAAAAAATCACTGAAGGTTAACAATGGGTGAGGTTTTCCAGGCCTGTCCTCCAGCAGGATCTTTCAGTCCCACCAAAGTGAATGGACATTTGGCTGCCTGCCATATCTGTCACAGCTGGACCACCCACACCGCAGTCAGAAAATCCTGGCCAGAGATTTTATTGGATCATCTAAACAATAAATGATCATCTTGCATGGAAGTATTTCAGACACAATATGGAATAATGCATATGAGAGCACATTTCAGCCAGTCTAGCTTGGGTCAAATAAATTGCATGTATCAAGACACTCAATTTTCAAGTTCAGCTACTGCTTCATCTTTTCCCGACTGCTTCTCAAACTTCTACTACCACAGCAACAACATATTACTGACCATCTGTTGAGGAAGTCTCTTGGTTACAAACAGTGAGAGGCACATGTGGGGAACAGTTGCCTGAGAGAAGTAATTAGAGCGGTGAGTCCACAGCACAGGATAACCTACAGCAACTGTAAATGTGGTTACATTTTCAGTTACTGTGTTTATATCAGGAGCAACTCTTTGAAATCCAAGTCTAAAGATACAATTTCACAGTGATATGGTCAGTTATTAGACGACAGAAACATAGCTCCAAATCTCCAATCCTCTCTGGAGTGACGAATCATGGAACTCATAATTCCTTGGCTTGATTTGTTTGTGGCACTTGTCAATAATCTTTGAAGAAGTCAATCTTGCTGATAAACTCTGAGTTCTTGTGCGCGATTCTCCGCTCCCCAGGCCAGGTGGGAGAATCGCGGGAGAGCCGCTCTGGCACCCCCCGCGATTCTCCCACCCCCCCCCCCCCCCCCCCAAAATGGCGTGTCGCGTTTTCACGGCGACCCGCGATTCTCCGGCCCGGATGGGCTGAACGGCCTGCCGTTCCCGACCTGTTCACGCCGGCGGCCACCACACCTGGTGGCTGCCGGCGTGAACATAGCGCGAAAGGAAAGTTTGGGGCCTGTGGGGGGGGGCGGAGAGGCGATCGAGCACCATGGCCGTGCTCGGGAGGGGACTGGCCCACCCATCGTCGGGCCAGCATCTCTAAGAGACGCACTCTTTCCCCTCCGCCGCCCCGCAAGATCAAGCCGCCACGTCTTGTGGGGCAGCGGAGGGGAAGACGGCAACCGCACATGTGCGGGTTGGCACCGGCCAACCTGCGCATGCGCGGCTGACGTCACTAAGGCATCGCCAGCTGCGTCATTATCGGCACGCCGCCTTGACACCAGCATCAAGGCCCGGCGGCCGAGTTTCACAAAACGCCGCTCCTAGCCCCCGTGGGGTGAGATTAGGGGGCGAGGAGCGGCCTCCGACACCGTCGTGAAACACTCCGGGTTTCACGATGGCGTCGGCCGTTGCGGAGAATTCCGCCCCTTAACTCTATCGATGCAATCTTCAATATGTGGGATATGATACGAATGAGCTTTTGTTACGGCATTCACTTAATTATAATCAATGAAAAATCTTGGGGTTTCCTCAGGTTTTAGTACCGATACAACTACTTTGATTCAGTTCAATTACATCATTATCCCACATGAAGCTGAGCTCTTCACTGACTTGAGCCAATTTCTCAGGATTCAGCATGTAATGGTTTTGTTTAATGGGTGAAATACTTCCTGCCTCAACATCATACATAACTAAAGAAGTTCGTTCTGGTTTATTTCTCCGCAGTGACTCATATTCTTTCAGGAACTTGACCATGTCACTCTAAGGCTCTCATGGAATATGGTGTAATATTTTATCCAAATTTTTTGATCCCTCTGCATTGGCTAATATTATCACTGACGGCTTTGATTTGAAAACTTTCAGTCTCTGAGCTGGATCTTCCAGACTTTTCCGCTGATGGAACCATCTCGGTCCCGTTGGCAGAGACACCACCCCATTGTCATGTGAGAGTACCTTTAAGAAATGGATGTTTAAGCAATGTACCTTTAAGAAATGCAGTGATGTCAGAGTGTGGGTGGAGCTGGGCTTTAGCTTGGCCATTTTGAAGCTTTTAGTTTCAGATTGAGGGAGCAGCTGGGAATGTCGGTCTGTATTGCTGAGAACTGCAGGAAGGAAAAGAGCTGGTCTGGTGATTTCTGCAAACCCAAAGACTATAAATATATTGAATGTAACCTGGTGTGCTCCTATTTTTGAAGCGTTGAAGTCTTTTGGATGTTTAAAAAAACAGTTTGCAGGATTGGGTAGTGTTGTATTATTTTTTGGGTTATCTTTGAAGTAATGGGTGTTAAGAGATCCAATGTTTGTTTTAAAAGGTTAAGTTGAGTTCATGGAATAAACATTGTTTTGTTTTAAAAACTACATGTCCATAATTGTAATACTACACCTGGGGAACAAACCATGTGCTTCAAAAGCAACAATCCATTAAAGGGGGAGGGGGGAGTTTGGACTCCATGATACATTTTGGGGTTCTGAAAACACCTCTCCCATAACACCATCACCGCTGCGAGTTCTCCAGTGGCAGAGAGTGCAAACAACAATAAACCCCAATGACAAAAGAGTGACGGAAGATCTTGCCACCAGCCAATGATGGGCTACCACTCCCGCCACAAAACATGACTTGGGGAGGAGGGGGGGGTGTGCGAAAATTCCACCTTGTGTCTTATCATCTGAACATTCAGATATAATCAGATCATTCTCTTCTGTCCTTACTACCTGAAGTACACTGATTCTTTGGTTATCCTCCCTGCCTCAGTACCATTTCAGCATATTATGTAATGCACTCGCTCATTTATCTGGATTACCAAAACAGTTCACCTCATTAACTTTCTTTTTAACAGAATAAGGTTCACTAAATCCCGACTTTAGTGCTTCACCTGGCATCAATAGCTGAACCAGTACCTTATTCATGGGTTTCAAAGTGCGTTCATCACCTGTTTTGTCCGTTTCTTTTTTGATTACCTGCTGGGAAAACTTGAGGTGTTCGGAATTTGGACAATTATGGCGCGATTCTTCGGAAAGATGTCTAAGTGTTTTAGCTAGCAGGAACTGCAGCGAGATTACCAGTGGTCGCTGGAGCAAGGCCGACAACGCTATGCAACGTTAATTGGTCCACTTAACAAGGCCCCACGGGCTTCTCGCCACAAAATGAAAGCTCACCCCATTCACCAGTAATAAGTTCGGGCAGCACTTAAACAACTCTTGCCCAGCCAACCCCAGCCAGCTCGCAATAATGGTGCCTGGAAAACCGGCCCCAAGTTTTGGGGATGCAGACCTGGGGAGACTCCTAAGTGCATTGGAGGCCAGGAGGGATAGCCTGTTCCTCCGAGGGTTCCGGAGGGTCAGCCACAGGGCAGCTTTTGCTGCCTGGGATGAGGTGGCAACCGCTGTAAGCTCTGGGAGTATGATTGGAGGGACTGGCCTCCAGTGCCCACCTGTCCTCTCTGGGCACACTGCGTGATGGTAATGGGTGTGAGAGAGCACTCAGCAGACAGTCAGGAGTCAGACTATATCATAGATTGAGGAGCACTGGCGATCAGCTCTCTGCCATTTATCATCACTGCCTCTGCCCTCGACAGTGTCCCGCTGATGGAGCCAACATAGTGTTCAATATCTGTAAGGAATTTGGAGAGGGTGTTAGATTGACAAACCCTTCATTCCCCCATTGATCCAACCACCCCCTCCACCCGGAACACCCTGCTCACACACTCACAGACGGCCGTATCAGGCTCTCCTCACTGACCCCAGATTCTGTATCCCGGACACCCACTCCAAACGTCACCTGGACCGGTCGCTGGTCCCGTCCTCGTGGCACTCACCCACCCTCCAACCATGGACATGTCCCCGGAGCTGTGTCCCATTCCCTGGGTTGTTCGGGTATTGGCTGCTGCAAGTGTGGTGTGGCCTCCTGCAGTGTTCTGGCCACTCTCCAGGCATCATGGTCTGATTGGGATGCTAGGAAATAACTCCAACATGCTACATGGCCGGCCCACTCACAAGATCCACTTGGGTTGTGTGAAATGCTCACTTAACCACGATTGCCAATTGCCGATCAGCAAAAGCCTCAGCCGCACGGCCAGAGGCCTCGCCAGTCGGTGGGGGTTATGGGTGTTCAGTGGGGCAGACAGGCAGGGAGAAGGCTTGCCCCCGGAATAGGTACACAAGATCCAGGGGTTGGTATCCTGGTTCTGCGTGCAGCTTGACTCTCGGTTGCTCCCCCCAGTGCCAACACTCACCCTCCCACCCCTGCAGAGGGACCTCACCCCCGCCGAGGGTATCCCCCACCGAGTACTGGGGCGGCAAGACCAGCGCCTCCGGGATCTTTTCTGTGAGCAAAGATGGCTACTCACCTTCTCGACTCCCCACAGAAGCCCTTCCCCAGGTTCACGTTTTAAAAAAGAAGTACGAATCGGCGCTAGTGTGACCACTTGCTGGGGAGTCCGACGAATGACAGGAGGGTGTTGGATATGGGGTGACTCACGTTAATTGGATGGAACATAAAGCCCAATTAACGAGGCCACAGAATCGCACCCATGGTTTCCTGGAATACCCAGGACATAAAATTTGACCCATGGTCAGCTTGAACCTCCCTGGGTGCTCCAGGCCCTGGCGAAAAACTGAATCAACCTTTCAATTACCATCTTTTCAGCAATCGTTTTTAAGAGCATCGCCTCTGGAAACCTTGCAGACAAATCCATTCTAGTTAAATGGTTCATCGACCAGTGAGTCTCACGTCAGTGGTAGGGAAACTGTTGGAGAAAATTCTGAAGGAGCGAATCAATCTCCACTTGGAGAGGCAAGGTTTGATCAGGAATAGTCAGCATGTCTTTGTCAGAGGGAGATCATGCCCAACAAATTTGTGTGGCGATGAGGGTGTGGTAGTCACCACTGTTTATATAATACGTGTGTTAGAAGTAATATGGTAAGACTCCTGTACTACAGGTACGGGGGTAGATCCCTGCCTGCTGGCTCCGCCAAGTAGGCGGGGTATAAATGTGCATGCTCACCGAGCTGCAGCCATTTCGGCAGCAGCTGCGGGAGGCTACACATCTCTGCTTAATAAAGCCTCGATTACTCTCAACTCTCGTCTCTTCGTAATTGATAGTACATCAATTAATTAAGCAGAGATATTACAGCGATGGAACTACACATCAAGCCAGATCGCCTACAGCTGCACCCTCAAGAAAACAATGCCACGTCGGCCTTCGACCATTGGCTAGCTTGTTTTGAAGCCCACATCGGATCAGCGCCAGAACAACCCTCAGAAGCACAGAAACTCCAGATTCTGTACTCATGAGTGAGCTCTGATATTTTTCCCCTTATCCGGGATGCGGCCAACTACACTGAGGCCTTGGCGCTTCTGAAAGGGAACTACATCCGGCCGATCAACAAACTACGGCAGGCACCTCCTGCCCACGCGGCAACAACTCCCCGGTGAGTCATTGCACATCCTGGCAAGGAACTGCGACTAATGAAACCCCCCATGAACGTCTCCTTGCCTTCCCTAGGAAGTCCACATCCGGGGTTTCGCTCCCAACGTGGCTGGCAGCTTCAGGACCCGTCCTCCTCCGCAAGCACGTGTGGCTCCACAAGGTGGACCCGTTGGTCAAATGGGTACAGCTGCTGCATGTGAACCCGCAGTACGCCTGGCCCGAAGGCCACCAAGACACAGTCTCACTCAGGGACCTGGCACCAACTGGTTCCACACCCCCCCCTCCAATTGCCCCGGCGCCACCCATCCTCCCCCCAGCACACCTCACTACAGCCCTGCTCCAGGACGATCCGTCCTCCCATTGGTTCCACCCGGGGATGAAGATGAGGACTACACGCTCCCGGAGTCAAAGGCGACCAAGCCGGCGCCTGCATCACCACTGGGACTGCGGTGCTCACAGCGGAAGATCAAGGTATCCGACCGGCTAGATTTGTAAACTCTCACCAAACTGTACACCTTAAAAAAAATTTCCACCTTCCCCGCTGGACTCTTTTTTTAACAGGGGGTGAATGTGGTGGTCACCACTGTTTGTACAATACGTGTATTAGATGTAATACAATAAGGCTCCTGTACTACAGGTACGGGGGTAGATTCCTGCCTGCTGGCTCCGCCCAGTAGACGGAGTATAAATGTGTGTGCTCACTGAGCTGCAGCCATTTCGGTAGCAGCTGCAGGAGGCAACACATCTCTGCTAAATAAAGACTCGATTACTCTCTACTCTCGTCTCGTCGTAATTAATAGTGCATCAGAGGGTACTGCAGTTGATGCAGTTTACATGGGTTTAGCAAAGCCTTTGACAATTCCCACATGGGAGACTTATAAAGAGGGCAAATGCACATGGGATAAAGGGTAATTTATTAAGGTGGATTCAAAATTGGCTCAGTTGTATGAGACAAAGGGTGATGACAGACGGCTGCTTTAGTGACTGGAAGCCAGTATCCAGTGGTGTACCACAGGATTTGTGCTGGACCCCCTATTATTCATCATTTATATAAACAGCATCAATAACAATGTGGGGAGTAGGATCAGTAGGTTTGTGGATGTCACAAAGATTGGCCGGATGGTTAACAGTGAGGTTGAGTGCCTTGGGATACAGGAAGAGATGGGATGGTCAAATGGGCGGATACGTAGCAAACAAATTTAACCCTGGAAAGTGTGAAGTGATACACTTTGGAAGGAGTAATTTGACAAAGAAGTATTCAATCAACTGCATGGCACTGGGAAATTCTGAGGAACAAAGGGACCTTGGCATGTTTGACCATAGTTTTCAGAAAACAGAAGGGTAGGTTAATAGTATAGTGAAAAGAGCATATAGGATTCTTGCCTTTATCAGTCTAGACATAAATTACAAAAGCAGGGAAGACATGTTGGAGTTGTACCGTACTTTGGCGAGACCACAGTTGGAGCACTGTGTGCAGTTCTGGTTGCCACATTATAGGAAGGATGTGATTGCACTGGAGGGGGTGCAGAAGTGAATCATCGGGACGTTGCCTGGGATGGATCATTTAAGTTATGAAGAGAGGTTGGATAGGCTTGGGTTGTTTTCACTGGAGCAGAAAAGACTGAGGGATTGAGAGTTGACCTGATTTAGGTGGACAAGATTATGAGGGGCAGGGAGGAAAGGGGGCAGATGTTTCCCTTAGTTGAAAGGTCAGTCACGAGGGGAAACAAATTCAAGGTGAGGGGTAGAAGGTTCAGGGGGGCTGTGAGGGAAAGACATTTTGCCCAGAGGGTGGTGGTGGTCTGGAATGCACTGCCTGGGAGGGTGGTAGAGGCGGGTTGCCTCACATCCTTTAAAAAGTACCTGGCTGAGCACTTGGCATGTCATAACATTCAAGGCTATTGGGCACGTGCTAGTAAATGAGATTAGGTAGGTCAGTCAGGTGTTTTTCATGTGTTTTTTACGTGCCCATGCAGACTTGCTGGACCAAAGGGCCTCCTCTGCACTGTGTGATTCTGTGATCTGTGATTCTGAAAGCAGACGTGGGGATCAATGGAGTTGGTTTATTTGGCAGCTGGAAATTTCTGACTATTTGAAATATGTACCATTTATGCAGAATTTAACTACCTCCCTATGTAATGCTAGCCAATAAAAGTGTTTATTTCCTATTCTTATATGACCTGCCATCAGAATTCAGAATCTATGTATAAGCTTAAAATTTCCCTACGATGGAAAAGAGGAAACAACAGTTTGATAAACCAAGGTTCATTCCTCAGCCAGTGGTCTTTGAGCAGCTTTCCATTTCCCCATTTGTATTTTATGTTTTAGGTAATACCATTTAAGAACTTTTCTTGAAACGTCCTCAGAATACGCTGTCTAATTAATCCCCACAAAGCAGGATCTACCTGCTGGGTAGAAGATTGACCAAATGAGTCAGCCTCTTTCTGTTCCAGGTTTCTATCCGTGTCCAAATCCCCCAAAACAGCCCAGGCTAATTAAACACCTGGATCATCCTCCCTTTCAATTGATTCTAATTCATCCTATTTTACTTTGCGAACCTGAGACCTTGTTATTGCAAAATCTGGCAATAATCCGGGATGTTTCTGCAGCAAAATCTCAGTTTCTCTCACTTTCACCAGCTTTTGTGAAACTCTTGGTGATGTGAATACTCTATTACCTGACAAATTATTTCTCAATAAGTATATGCCCCTTCAAGAGGCAAATAAGGACCAGCTCCAATATACCAAGTACCAATATACTGTATACTAAGTCACTTTGCACCAAACTTAATATAAGGGAATAGGTTGATACCTACCATGAATACCCCTATCAGTGCTTTTTATTTCAGCAGATTATCAGGAAGACAATTGCATCATCAGCCATTATCAATGACCAAATTGCTCCTGTATCTCTCAAAACCTTAATTTGTTTACATATTTTGTTGAAGGACTAATGGACTACATCTCCTTTAGAAATAAAACTTTTCTAACCTTTGGTAACCTGACTCACTTAAGTACACAAGGAACAGTCTCCCTGACTATGCTGGGCAATTAGATCTACGACTGTGGATGGTCTTGAGGGAACATTTTGTACCAATCCTATGGCTGTGGATTTATTACTCCTTTTGTTTACTGGTAAACCATTCTGAACACTCCTTTTACATTTTCATGGCTGCAACAGGATTGCCTCTAAGCTTCCAACAATTCACTTTTAGATGGTTCTGCTTACTGCAATGAAAACTTACTGATTTACGGGTTGCACGGTGGCGCAGTGGTTAGCACTGCTGCCTCATGGCGCCGAGGTCCCAGGTTCGATCCCGGCTCTGGGTCACTGTCTGTGTGAAGTTTGCACATTCTCCCCGTGTTTGCGTAGGCTTTGCCCCCACAACCCAAAGATATGCAGGGTAGGTGGATTGGCCACGCTAAATTGCCCCTTAATTGGAATAAATGAATTGGGTACTCTAAACTTTAAAAAAAGAAAACTTACTGATTCATTTCCATCAGTTTTATCTTAACACTAAGAGCCTCAACCTTCTCCTTGAAGACAGAGGGCTGGATCCTCCACAGCCCCGCGCCAAAATCGCGTTTGGCGCGGAGGCGGAGAATCCAATTTCATGACGAAATCAGGCCCGGCGCCAGTCCGGCAATTATCTGGGCCCCGAAAATTGGCGTGTTTGTGGAGTACTCCATGCAGCTGGGGGCCATTGCTAGAGACCCGTCCAGCGATTCTCTGCTCCCGACCGGCCGAGTTCCCGATGGCGTGGAACTGACGTTCTATGGCCGGTGGGGATGCTTGCGTTGCAGTTGCGGACTCAGTCCACAGCCGTCCTGGTGGGGGACGGGGGGTTTGGACACCGGCGGTGGGGGGAGGGGGGGGGGGGGGGGGCATAGCCCCATTTTGGGAGAATCCAGACCAGAGTCATTTGCAAATTATTGATTTCTCCATCTTCTTAATGGGTTTATAAATGAAGATTTAATGACCCCTAACTGCCTGTGTGAAATATCATTTCCATTGGTTAAAACTTCAGCTTTCCTTATTTTAGAAGCTTTTTATTCCTGCAAGTGAGACCTAATAGCTACTTGGAATACTATTCCTAAAAACTTCTTGGATCAGAAATTCCCTCACATTTTTAAGTGTCATGTAATTTCATTGAACAATGCCAACAGTTCCATGGCATCTCTTTCTCTCCAGCATATTGGAAACATATCTGTTTTTTTCCTTCCAGATAGTTTAAAATCATTCTCGCCTTGACACCCGGCAGCTATGCATTACTTGCCGCATTGTTAACTATCTCATAATACGAATACCGCTCTTCTGAAAGACTCGGATAATTATCCATTGCTTTCCGACCTAAACACTTTGCAAACTCAAAGTTGATTTTTCCTTGGGCCACCTTTATTGGATCAGCCTTCTCAAATAAGGCAAAATATCTTTCAACTATGTTTTCAAGAAATTTAGACATTAGGCACATAACCCTTTGCCAAATCAAAAGTTGGAGTTAGATTTGAACCACAGTCCAAACCTTGAGTTCTTCTTTACCTGCAAAGCCATTCTTTACCCAATTGTGTGACTCCCTTCTCTCTTTATAGAAACATTTAAAATTATGAAGATAGGATAGATGCGGGCAGGTTGTTTCCACTGGCGGGTGAAAGCAGAACTAGGGGACATAGCCTCAAAATAAGGGGAAGTAGATTTAGGACTGAGTTTAGGAGGAACTTCTTCACCCAAAGGGTTGTGAATCTATGGAATTCCTTGCCCAGTGAAGCAGTTGAGGCTCCTTCATTACATGTTTTTAAGGTAAAGATAGATAGTTTTTTGAAGAATAAAGGGATTAAGGGTTATGGTGTTCGGGCCGGAAAGTGGAGCTGAGTCCACAAAAGATCAGCCATGATCTAATTGAATGGCGGAGCAGGCTCGAGGGGCCAGATGGCCTACTCCTGCTCCTAGTTCTTATGTTCTTTGAAACTCTCTGGCTGGGATTCTCTGTTGCTGCGTCCAAGTTCTGATGCCGGCGTCAAAATCGGCGCGAACGACACCGGCGTCGGACCGAGCAAAAGTGCGCTACTTCTGCGCCACAGAAGGGGCCAGCACGGGCATCACAGGAAGCATGGCGATGGGACCCGGAACAGCATCACCGACGCATGCAGTGTAATTGATGCCGCACAGCGTCGCTGTTGACATGACAGAGAAGCACGTCAGCAGAGAAACGGCAACGCGGGAAGATGGGCGCCCGCCGTGCAGCGCCGAGGTTCCAGGTCCAGGACAGCGAAGCGCTCCTTGACGCCATGGAGCGGAGGAGGGAGGCCCTGTACCCCGGAAACAGCCATAGGGTCGCTGCCAACAGCAGCCGGAGACTATGGAGGGAGGTGGGAGAAGCCGTCAGCACCTTGGGGATAATCCCCAGGACCAGCAGCCAGCGCGACAAGAAGGTCAATGACCTAGTCAGGGCAGCCAGGGTGATTACCCCCCACTGTGCCCATGGCACCAATCCCCCAACCCCCCCTCCCAAACATGTGGCACTGCCCACCCCTCTGCATGATGGGCAGTACAGCCGTAGCTGAGACGCACAGGACTGCACCCACCCATGCAGGCTGCATTGGCAGGATGGCCTCTGAACATATGCCAACATACACACAACCGCTGGGCTGCAAGTATATGTCCGCCCAAGAATGATCTTTCTCTCCTCAACCGCTCCCCCTCAGGATAAGCGAACCCATAACAACCGGGAGCGTGCCAGGACCAGAGGGGGTCCACCTGAATTGCGGCCCCTCACCGTTCATGGAGAGGGCCCTGGACCTCGCAGGTGGACCCGAAGACCGGGAGGTTGCGGATGCAGAGATCGGGGGCGCAGCACCAAGTGAGACCACCCTCCTCCCCTCCCCTCACACTGCCTTCCCCCCTCCGCTCATCCCCCCTCCCCTCATCCCACTTCCTCCCTCCCCCTCCCCTCATCCCCCCTTCCCCCTCCCCTCATTCCCCCCTCCCCTCATCCCCCCTTCCCTCCTCCCCCCACCACCCCCTCAGCCTCCTCTACGTATCTAACCATGCATGCTGTCTTGTTTATTGCAGGAGCACACAGAGATCCATCCGTCCCTGCAGATGCAGACCGCTCCCAGGCCGTGTCAGGGCAACCACAAGCCAGGGGTCGCCCCAGGCCATAAGGCGTAGGCCTCCCCTAGCCAGTGCCGGGCGGGCATGACATAGGGACTCATTCAGCGATGGGGAGGGCAGCCACACCAACAGCCCCCTGTTCCAGTCAACCCAAGATGCGACGACACAGGGCACCCACACTGATGACACCGACACCCAGGACACACACACCCAGGACACCCAGGACACACACACCCAGGACAGTCAGACACAGGGGACGGACAGACAGGACAGTCAGACACACAGTCAGGTCTGGGGCTTTCCGAGCAGCCGACGTCCGTGGCCCACTACATGGCTGCCCTTTCACAAGCAGCCATGAGCGAGAGCCAACTGCAGATCGCAGAGGTGCTCAACACCGTAGCCCGGTCCCAGCAGGCCATGGCCCAGTCTCTGCAGGCCATGGCCCAGTCTCTGCAGGCCATGGCCCAGTCCCAGCAGGCCATGGCCCAGTCTCAGCAGGCCATGGCCCAGTCTCTGCAGGCCATGGCCCAGTCTCTGCAGGCCATGGCCCAGTCCCAGCAGGCCATGGCCCAGTCTCTGCAGGCCATGGCCCAGTCTCAGCAGGCCATAACTGAGGGTATCGGTGCCATTGCACAGGTGCTGGCCAGCGTCGCTCAGACACAGACAGGGATGGCCAACTCCCTGAGCTCCATGCCTGCGAACTTGCAGACCCTCGTCGATACCAGGGCGAGCATCCAGGACAGGCAGTGCCAGGTGCCGGGGGTGCCTCGGGTGCTAGATCCGCCCACACCCCATCCCATGGAGAGCCCCAGGGGCCATCAGGCACCCCGAGGAAGAGGAGGTGCTGGGGCCCGTTCCGGGTCCCCCTGCAGGGGAGGTCCAAGAAGACCGCGACACCTCGGACTCCCCCCTTCCATCCCTGGTGCATCTGGTGGGCAACTGTGTAGCCATCTAAGATGGCCACCTTCAAAGGACCATGGGAATTATGGCCAACCCAGGACTCAGACATATACACAGCCTATGTGTATCTAAAACTCATGTAACCAGACCTGACCGAAACACCCGCTCGTTTGCATTTTAATGGCCCATTTTCCCAGGACAATAGAACTCTAATCAAGCAACCGGTACAGCCACACACTGATCGGCGCCACTCCCCTTACTCAGAAAGCACAACTGTCAAGGCCAATGACCACTGAGAACCCGCCCAGTTACCAAGGCACCTGCCCCTTTATTGGCCGAAATCGAAGACAGTGATCAGAGCCCTGTCGAACTATTGGGTCCAAGGTTAAGGACCGCCCCAAAGAGCGCGATATCCCAGGGTGATAAAAGAGGACACAGCCATGTGTTCTGTCTCTTTTGGATCCGGACTGTGCCAGCCCAATTGCAGCAGGAACAGCTAGCTAAGTTCAAGACCAACTATCGCTACCTGATGGATGAGCCCAGCAGAGACAGAGCCACTTTCTTCGAACCAGCCAAGTTAAACCCAGATAAAGGCCTTTATCCTTTGCACAGTGCCTGTCGCCCTGAAGTTAAGTATAGGTTATTGCAGCTGATAGGTGTAGTTTAACTCGTAGTAGATATTGTGTTTGCATGTTGAGATAACTCTTGTGTATGTAAATAAACCATCTTTTGAACTAACTAACTGGTTGTGTGGTCATTTGATCAATATAAGGGAAAGGCTTGTGGTTCACCGAGATAAATAAATAGAGCAACAACTGGCAGAAAAACCTGGCAGCACGCCATCTCTACACCCGAGGCGCAGCCTGGCCCATCCAAGCCGGGCCTCCCCAGGAAACACACGCCAAAGGGAACCCTTGTCACAGAGCAGGAATCACAGGAGTTCACCTCCAGTTCTGCTGTACTGTCTGAGGAAGCACCTAGACGTAGCACAGGTCAGAAAATTAGACACTGAGTAAGTTGGCATGGATGCAGGGCACAGACCAGTTATAGGGGCTGGAGAATGTCTATGAACTATTTGTAATTAAAAGCACCAGGCCTTGCATACTGCTATGCATGTCTAACACCGTCGCTCCCATTGCCTCCACCGCGGACGCCACCCGTGCAGTTTCGGCCTGGGTGGCATGCATGACTGGCACCACTCCCTGCTCCTGCACGTGGGTGGACTCCTCCACCTGCGTCTGCAGGTGCTGCAAACCAGCCGTCACCCCCTCCGCTTGTACCAGGGTCCCTGTCTGCATCGGGTCTATGGGTGGGTGTGGGAACCCCAGGAACCCAGGACCCATCTAGGCGGCAGCTGGTTGCTGGGGCCGGGCTGCCCTCCGACCTTCCGGTCCCTCGGCTGCTCCTACCTCCACCTGCTGTGCCGGGACAGCTGTGTGGTGTTCACCAGTGAGTGTACCAGAAGCCTCATCACTAAAGTGACCAACCGAGGTGAGAGTCTCTGCAATGGTGGAGGTTGTTGGAGATAGCAGTGGCGTTATGTGGAGGTCCTCATCGGATACAAAGTCCAGGGTCCCCTCAGGTGGTGTGTCCTGTCTATCCGTCCCATGTGTTTGGGTGTTCTGCCCATCCATCCCGTGTGTTTGGATGCCTGTCCGTCCGTCCCGTGTGTTTGGGTGTCCTGTGTGTCGGTGTCATCGATGTAGGTCCCCTGTGTCGTTGTGTCCCGCCCGTCCGTCCCCATTGTTGTTGCGTCGTGACT
This sequence comes from Scyliorhinus canicula, assembly GCF_902713615.1. Classification (NCBI taxonomy): domain Eukaryota; kingdom Metazoa; phylum Chordata; class Chondrichthyes; order Carcharhiniformes; family Scyliorhinidae; genus Scyliorhinus; species Scyliorhinus canicula. Next base: position 111,509,442 of record NC_052149.1, read on the forward strand.
CGACTGGGATGGGGGGCTGTTGTGTGGCTGCCCCCCCCCCCCCCCCGTCGCTGAATGAGTCCTTCCAGCTTGGCCGCACTGGCAGTGGATGGGGGCGGCCTACGCTTGATGGCCCTGCTCGATCCCTGCCTTGTTTCCACCCTGCCACTAGCTGGAGGCAGGCTTCGGCTGATGGCCCGGGTTGGCCCTTGGCTTGTAGTCGCCCTGGCACTGCCTGGGGGTGGTCTGCATCCACTGGGATGGGTGAATCGCCGTGTGGTCCTGCAATACACAAGACAGCATGCATGGTTAGTCACGCAGACGGGGTTGAGGGGGTGGTGGGAGGAGGGGGGGGGGCAAGGGAGGATGGGAGGAGGAGGGGAAGGGGGTTGGGAGGGGGGAGGATGGGTGGGCAGGCAGGGGGGTCGCACTTTGTGGTGCGCCCCTGATCTCTGCATCCGCAACCTCCCAGCCTTCAGGTCTGCCTGCGATGTCCAATGCCCTCTGTTCATGCATGGTGAGGGGGCTCAATTCAGGTCGACCCCCTCCGGTCCTGGCACACACCCGGTTGTTATGGGCATGCTTGTCCTGGGGAGGGGCACAAAAAGATCAACAGTGTTAGGCGGACATATATTTGCAGCCCAGCGGTTGGGTGTATGTCGCCATTGGTTCACAGGCTATCCTGCCAATGCAGCCTGCATGGGTGGGTGCAGCCATGTGGGTCTTAGGTAGGGTTGTACCGCATCTCACACGGAGGGGGGCACGGTGCCACATGTGTGAGGGGTTGGGGGGTTGCTGCCATGAGCACACTGGGGAGTACTCACCCTGGCTGCCCTGACTAGGTCATTGGCCTTCTTGTGACACTGGCTGCCTGTCCTGGGTGTTATGCCCACGGCGCTGACAGCTTCTCCCACCTCCCTCCACAGGCGCCGGGCGGTGTTGGCTGTGGCCCGGCAACCGTGTCCGGGGTACAGGGCCTCCCTCCTTTGCTCCACAGCGTCCAGGAGCATCTCCATGTCACAGTCCTGGAACTTCAGCACTGTGCGGCGGGCGGCCATCTTCCCGCGATGGCCTGTGTCTGTGCTGGTGGCGTCTATTTAACAGCCACGCGGCAAGGCATCAATTATGCCGCGCGGGTCTGTCCCGCCATTCCGGGCTGCGCCGTCATGCTTACCATGATGCCCGTGCTGGCCCCTTCCGTGGCACAGAATATGTGCACTTTTGCTCGGCTCGATGCCAGAGTCGCTCGCGCCAGTTTTGACGCTGGCGTCAGAATTTGGCCACGATATCGGAGAATCCCGACCTTAGTTCTTAAAGGGACCACCACCCAGCATCAACTATAGATTATTCTCCAAAAGTCCATCGGTCATCACATTCACCCTTGCCAGTTCACATCTCGCTCCCTTTCTCAGCTTACATTTGCTTCTCAATCTGTTCCTTAGCTTATGCGGCTCCCTCTCCTTCACTCAATTGCTCTCTCAGGACTCATGAATTTCCAGCTGATTTTAATTGGCAGCAATGTCAGCATCCTCAAAACCACTAATTAAGCTGTGTTTCCAAAAAGCAAGGGATTGATAGGGATCAGACAAAGCTGTGTGTGTGTCAGCCACAACGTCCAGGTTACTACAGATGTGGCAGCTGTCCATACATACAACCAGATTCTCCCAGACCACCAGTGGTATCTCTCAGAAGACTAATTGCCCATTCCAGTAGACTATCTGCAAAGTGGGACAGTGGGAATCTTAACTGAATTCACACAAGTTCAAGAGTTGCAGAACTAAGGTAAAGGCCCCACTTCACAAAAGGTCATTGTTATGATTTGGAGCATGGAGATGTAGTGGAGGAAATAATGTGATAAGGCACTGTCAAGAGCAATGAGCCCTGAGCATTTTTGTTCTGGATTCATCTGGGACCCCAAGAAGGGAAATCAGTGAGCAACTATTGGCTGATACTCGAGATTCAGAACAAATATCAACACCAACAAACAACTAGAACTGAGTTTCGTCCAATACATTGATTTCTTTTGATGAGTCCACATCACTGAAGAATCGGCCAATGGAAAATAAAAAAAAACACGGTTGCACAGTGGTTAGCTTTCCTGCTTCGGATGACTGTATGGAGTTTACACTTTCTCCCCATGTCTGCGTGGGTTTCCTCCGGGTGCTCCCGTTACCTACCAGAATCCAAAAATGTACAGGTTAGGTGGATTGGCTATGCTGAATTCCCCCTTAGTATCTAAACTGGATGGGTAGGTTAGGTTATTAGGATAGGGCGGGGGAGTGAGCTTGGGTGGAGTGCTCTTTCAGAGGATCGGTGCAGATTCAATGGACTGAATGGCCTCCTTCTGCACTGTCGGGATTCTATAATTCGAACTCTGGTTGTCTCAATCACTAAACTAACTCCATTTGTAAACCCCTACCATGTCTTTACCCATGTCCTCTGATTCCAATTACTTCTGTTCAGTGTGACTTTTCCAAATCTGCAACTTCTCCATTTTAGGGATAGTTTATGTTGAATTATGGACAGATGTACCAATTCAGAATTAGTACGAGACAGGCAAAGCATCAGCTACATGTAAAGTACGTCTGCATTTAAGAGGCTGTTTGTCAAGTTTAGCTGCCATGTTAAACTTCACACAATAAAATACTTTTAGTGTGCTGCGCATTCTGTTGCAAAGGTTGATCTGGTTTTGGCCCTGAGAGAACAAAACCTAGACTGAGTTTGAAGCAGCTTAATGGAGGATAATGCATCTGCGACATCCAGTCTCCCTGGTCTGAGTGTTTGTCCTTGGGGCTGGAGCTTGCAGTGCAAGTGATTTCCACACTGTGTATGTATTACTGCACTTACTGTGCTGTGTAAAAGCACAGTCAATAAAACCATGGAGCACAGTGGTTAGCCCTTCATCATATTGGCTGATCTCTGCAGGATTTTCCACAGAGGATTACATATTTAGACACAAAAGATAAGCAGGAGACACAAGGATGTATTAGTCATATCTTGGTTTTTGGAGTCGAACAAAGCTTGGGGTAACTTGCAGCTATTTTTGAGCCACAATTTATCATTTCTTTGCTGCAACTGAACCTGCCTCGGTGACAGGTGAATGGTGTAATTATCCATCAACTCTAAAGCAAGCTAATAGGGCCTATTGACTCAAGTGGTTCAAACCTGAAAGCTGGGCGTATCCAGTTCTCTCAGCCGTGTAGGAAAATGGAGTTAACTATGATCCAGAGGTACCTGGAATTGAGGAGCAAAGCAGAAGATGTCATTACCTTGATTTATGATGGCTTTATGGTGAACAGTGATGCTTCTTTTAATCCTGCAACACAGCAATGTCAAAACACGTCGAATAAAGCAACATCAGCATCACAGAAACACAGGACTGGATTTTGCAGTCAGCAGCAAACAATGACTCTCACCATTGGCCTGAAAGGAAGCTGTCCACACACTCTGTGTCACAGATTTCTGTGTCATGTGCCTTTTCAATGGCAGTATTAATTTGGACAAGGGAATCTCAAACATCCGACAGCAGTGATGTCAGCAAACTGGGTAAGCAACCCCAATCACATTGAAGCATTCTCACAGAGAGCAAACCAGGAAATGTAATGCCCTGAACTCCTTGGATGGAATTTTCCATCCATCCATCAGTCCTGCTGCAATGAATGGGAGATTTGGCTGAGCGCCAAATTCTTCATCCTTGCCAGCAGCGGTAGTGGGGCGGACTTGCAACGGAGAATCCCGGCTCTTGCCGATCATACATTTTCAGAAGGTAAGATGAATGATTGTGCTTGGATTAAAATAAAAGTTAAGATGGATTGTGGGTCTTCACTTCAGGTGAACATCACATGCCCAACCTGGCATGTACCAAGAATTCCTGAACAGTACCTCCATTTAAAATTCCCCATCACACAGTTCTTTTGGCCAAAATTATTCAATTAAATCCACCAGCAAATGAATTTACTCAACAACTTTTCCAGAAATGCATCAGCAATCCAAAACAAACAGGACTAATTATCCTTCATGTATGTCTTGTTCGATGTATTTGCATGGCCTTGCGTTCCTCTGTGTTGCTGTCCCAATAGCTTCAGCATTTTTAAAAAAATTGTTCTCGGGATATGGATGTCGCTGGTTGGGCCAGCATTTATTGCCCATCCCTAGTTGCCCATCAGGGGGCAGTTAAGAGTCAATCAGATTGTTGTGGATCTGGAGTCACATGTAAGTCAGTCAGGGTAAGGACAGCAGATTTCTTTCCCGAAAGGACATTAGTGAACCAGGTGGGTTTTTCAAACAAGTGACAATGGCTTTCATGGCCATTATTAGACTCTTAATTTCAGATTTTTAATTGAATTCCAATTTGACCGCCTACAGTGGCGGATTTTGACCCTCGGGCCCCACAGCATTACCCTGGGTCTATAGATTACGCGTCCAGTGACAATACCACTCTGCCACCACCTCCCCTGGCAGGTGGAAGGCTGCTGACTTCTATTGTGCCAGTTTGCAGATGGCCTTGCAGGATGCCCTTGAGCATACCTGAGGTTTGAGGGCCTGCTTTTACTCTGTTACACCTCAACATGGTCTATAGCAGTCTGGGTTGGCTAGGTGATGAGTAACAGTAAGAACACTGACATAGTGATAGTGCCATGATGAGCGATGTCAGCAGGTTTGTGCTCATTGAAGCCACTGCAACTTTCCCACGACAGCACTGAGATTTCAGGAGGCTTCTGCTTATGCCACAATGGAAACTGTGACAGCAGCCAGCATGTGTTCCATCAAGGCCAGTCAGGCAATACTGCCATAGAGTTGCCTACCATTTCCACAGTGAAAAGGATGGTCTCCAAGCCCTGTATGTTGCCCTGTTCCACAGGCAAGCCAAACCCCTCCACTATCCTAACCAGTAACTGAAGGCTGTCTACCAAACCCGCCAATGCACCATGTAACAAGTGCCAGTCACTGGTTAGCAGCATGGAAGAGTTCAGTTGCAATGTGGCACACGGCATTACATAAAGTTAGCAACCCATCCTTTGCACTGTTGAAGTGATGGGAACTTACATGACTGCACTGTCCATCTGACCTATGATGGTGCCTTTGCTGACTACCCCAAAGAGGTTCTCATCTGAGTGTGCCGTTGCAGAACCTATCTATCACCTCATCCTGTGGGAAGGTTGTACATAAGCTGCCCCATCCTCCAGACCTGGATGCAGCCCAATCATGCTCGATGACATACCACATGCAAATCCTGACTCTACAATAGACTAATTGAAAGCACAGTGCTGGTATCTGAGCTAGTGGCTGCCAACTTAAAGTCAAGGGGGCGGAGCATTGCAAAAGCGATTTCGCCCCAAACGGGGATTCTCCGGCTGATCACCAAACGCGATTTTGGTGTCGGAGGCTGGAGAACACCGCCCATGGCCTTTTGCCTGACCTCCATCTGTCCAACCACTTTGACCAAGGTGGCATCACGGAATTGGAATTCGCTCAGTCCTCCAGCAACCTGCAGTGCACTGCTGCAACTTCTCTTTCATCGGAACTGCACCTTTAAAATGGCAAGGTTTCTTCAGAATGTTACCTGTCTCATTATAAGTCTCATCTTTTAATTTAATGTTATCCTGAACTTCCCTGGCGAGCAACAGTAGCACCATTTTTTCCCAATGAGATTTTTATTTCTCAAGGCTATGTGTATTTGTTGAGAATTATGCATGATTTATTCATGTTTTTCATTGTTTATTTACTGTCACATTGAGCTTATTTTGCTACCTACTGTAACCAAATCATCTCTTATACCTCCAGAATTGGCTGTGTTTCAATTTAAGAACCCCATTTCAGTCTTAACCTCATTGGTCTCAGACTTTCTTTGACATTTCCATCAAATTTTGATCAGAATTCCCAGAGGACACTTTACTTTAAGATCACTCATTAATCCTGTATCATTGCACAAGGTTAGATCTAAAATAGACTTGTCCCTAGTTGTTCCTCAGCATATTGTTCTCATAAAAACAACGGGCTGGATTCTCTGTCGGCGGGATTCTCCACTTCGCAGGCACACACGCCTGCGGATTTCCCGACGGTGTGGGGGTGTGCACAATGGGAAACCATTAGCCGGCTGCCGGAACGGAGGATCACTGCCAGCGGAGGCGTGTGCACCAGAAAACAGGTGCAGCGGGACAGAGAATCCCACCCGTTCATGTCTCAAACATATTCCCTGAATTCACATCCCAAGCTACGTTTGCCAGTTCGGTTTGTCCGACCTTTATGAAGATAAAAACCTCCCAGGATTTTTGCATTATGAATGTTACATGCTCCTTCAATTTGCTGCTTTTTTTCCAAACAGCTCAGCACTGTGATTAGTGTTAAGGAGTCTGTGAACTACTATCACTCTTTTCTGCACTTTATTATCTCCAAGCTCTAATGCATACTGATTACATTGTTCTTCTGGGCTAACACACATTCCATTACTTCCATTATCAGGGAACCACCTTTTCCAATTTACCTATTATTTCTCAAAGTAAGTGTCGAAGTGCTGTATTCCCAAAGACTGGCGACCAAGGACTTACGACATTGTCTAGTTTATTGTCTAGACTAAGCAGCTTGTACTGTGCCCATTCTCCAGGGAGAACATCCGTTCTCCCATCATGTGGCTTCCTCAGTAAGTGCATTATCACATGATCACTTGGTCTACATCTTCCCAGTTTAAGTTGCGACAACTGGTAGTACTGAAATGTAGCAGTGTGCGTAAACATTATTGTGGGCAAACCATTTTAAAACATACAGATGGACAATACCTCACTATTTACATCGGGTGAAACATGGATTAAGCTGTGCATAGCCTATCACATCTCCTCTTCCCCAAGCCCCCCACCCCCTACCCGGCTTACCACCATTTTGTTGTGTAAAGAAAGACGAAAGCCAGTTATAGACTGGGTTTTACATAGACCTGGAACCTTGTGTTTGGTTTGTTCAGACACCCTGAGCTGTGATTGCGCCACTGGGCTGTGCCTTTAGATGTTCCTGCGCTGATGTCCTCGGTGTTAGCGACCTCGGCCACTCCATCAGTGTTCTCAGTGGGTGCACGATTTGAAATGGAGGCCCCCCCTGGAGGGTCCTCCATTTCCACTGATATCAGTGATCTGTGTTGTAGGCTGAGTGGCTGGGGTACTATGGCTTCTGCAGGAGCTGGTTCCAATACCTGCAGTACATGACAGCGGTCTCATCACATTGTGCGAACGTTAAGGCTACCATGTAACTGTTTGGCTGTGGGGTATGACTGTGTACCACCACCAACCTGTAACAGCTGCGTATGGTCTGGATCCTGACTGTTTGACCAGGTGTTACAAGGCCGAATCTGTTAGCACTGTGATCATAGTGAATTTGTCCTCTTAATTGGCGTTCCACTTGCAATACAAACGACTCAAATTTCTCAACGCCCTCGGTGCCCACTAGATTCAGGTAGGTATAAGCATGTACTATTTTGACTTATCTGCCAAAACAGTACCTGAATATATACGGTAATCCTTTTCAAACTTGGTCCAGTTGTTCGCAATGTTTTTATTGAACACGAGTGGATCGATGCGGCAAAGTCCTTGCACCATACTGTCAACTCCTGACATCATGTAGAAGTGCTGGGTTTTAATGACTGGTGACCGAAGACTTATAAAAATCAGTAGTTTATTCACGAGCTGAGAAGTAGTTGCATGCTTGCATTCTACCCATATTCTGGGGAGATCTCCAGTGCTTACGCACCTGACCTCTTTAGTAACCGTGTCAACCTGTCATCACGTGACCACTCGGCCTACATTAAGGTACATTGCATTCCATAGCTCCAAATCTGGTCATCCTGCAGCTATATTGGAATAACGGTGACACGATCAATTGTACTTATCTCCTTTAATGCCATTAATTCATCCACGTTGCTTCAATTTATTTGCTAATTTATATACAGCATCTTTAATTTTAGCTGCTTATCATTTTTCCCTGACGTGGCCTGTTATTAAACTACTGTCTCTTCCTGCCACACGCAGTTCGAAGAAGCAACACGGCAAACAATGACACAGTAAATAATGCTAACACAACTAGTATTGACACAACATAGTAACATTCCTGATAACAGTCCTCAGTGTAACGTTCCTGATATATTTATTGTAATACCCCTGATATACCGGGGTGAATTCTCTGTCCTGGGAAGTCCGAAGCACGTTTTCCGATGAAATGGAGAATCTTAAAATTGGGATGTGGAGATGCCGGCGTTGGACTGGGGTGAGCACAGTAAGAATTCTTACAACACCAGGTTAAAGTCCAACAGGTTTGTTTCAAACACTAGCTTTCAGAGCACTGCTCCTTCCTCAGGTGAATGTGATTCACCTGAGGAAGGTGATGTGTTCCGAAATCTGGTGATTCGAAACAAACCTGTTGGACTTTAACCTGGTGTTGTAAGACTTCTTACTTAAAATCGGGATCAGCGCTGGGCATGGGTGGGCACAGATCAGTTTCCGATGCTCTGACCCTCCGCTGGCGGCAGTATTAAGTTTCACGCCCGCACGCCAGTGGGAGGATGTAAATGAATGCAAATCAGTCCTGCTGATGCATTTTTATCCATTTAGTGGGCACGACACCCTAGTCTCTGGCTCTCCGTGATTCTCTGGTCACCAGGGCCGGAACTCCCCACATGGGCGGGGATGATAACAGGTCTCACCAAATGTGAGCATGAAGGGGTGGCAATACCTTAAGGGAGTTGCTCCAAAAGTCCATTCCGTGGGCCACCCTCCCACCCCACAATGCACTCCCCGTGCAAACCCACTCCTCTATCAAACCCCCCCCCCCAGAGATTACAACTGTGGCACAGACCGAGAAACTCCACATGTCAATTCCTGGAAGGGAACAGCTGTAACCTGTGTTTCAACCCCTCAGATTGATTAGCTGCAATACGTTAATTCATTTCTAGTAGTGGCTATAATCCACAAAACATGTTGCCTTGATTCATTCATCTCTCTTCATGGAAGAGTGACCCTAAGTGTTGAAACTCCAATGTTTACAAACATCAACCACATCAAAGAGAGGTAACTGCATTCAAATCACTAAGTGCATTCCAAGCACTCAAGCGTGTGATTGCAGTGCACTTACCCTGTTGGGGATCTCCCCATTTAGGGGGTCCCTGGGGAGTCTCCCTATTCAGGGGTCCCTGACAAGTCGTTATTCAGGGGGTCCCTCAGGAGGACTCCCTATTCAGGGGGTCTCTTCGGGGATTCTCTAGTTAGGAAGGCCTGGGGGGGGGGGGGGAGATTCACCCTGTGCTTGGGGGAAGTGAGGGATACCCAGGGAATCCAGGGGTGTGAGGACTGCTCTGCGCGGTGCAGGGATGGTGGTGTTGGCCAGCCACAGGACTTTGCTCTCTGGCCACCCACTCAAATTGGCTGTCCAAAAGCATGATTCCCTCGGGAATCCCTCGTATTCTTCGCCATGCATGGGGTCAGGGTGCCCCCCTTGAGACTGGGTTGTCCGGGCACGGACCGCCAGTGCCACGGCCTGCAAGGCAGCCATCTGGCTGCGCACCCGCTGACTGCCCACTGATGTGCAGAGCATCACCCGCCATATGAGAACACACTGTCCCCCCCCCCCCCCCCCCCCGGCCAGGCCACCCCTTCCAGGAGCCCACAGACTCAAACCAACCTGTGGTATTATCATAACTATCAGCATTACAAGAGTTGATGTAATATCATGAATAGCCACTAGTTTCCCATCCTTGAGCCCTGTCCGCTCACATGTTACCAAACATGGCAGTCCAACAGGCCAAGGAGGAGGTGGGAAAGAGGCATCACATCAGGCCCTGTGTATACCAGTAGCAACTGTCAATTGCGGACCTGCAGGACTGAGCGTGTCACTGAAGGCACCGGCTAACCAGGGAGACCATACAGCATATCTGCTGGATTACGATGTACCTGGAACTGCGGGGTTATGGGGGAGAACACCCTCTCCCAGTGGCCGTCAAGGTGACGGTCGCCCTGAACGTTTACACCATGGGTCCTTCCAGGTGCTAAGTTGGGAGTAGTCTGGGATCTCCTAGAGCTTCGTGCACAACTGCATCTGAGCCATGACGGAGGCCACATATGCACGATGACACAATACATCAACCTCAATATTGACCGAGCCAACCAGGTTTCCCGGGAAGCGGGATCTGCCGCCATCGCAGGGATGCACTCGGGTCCAGGTGGTGATTGATGGGTACATGTCTCCCTATGAGCACCGCTGTGAGGGATGCCCTTCACAAACCGGAAGGGATTCCACTTCCTCAGTGTGCAGCTGGTGTGTGAACACCGGCTGCACATCATTCACGTCTGTGCCCATTGTCCAGGCAGTGTGCACGACGCCTTCATCCTGGCACATTCAACGGGTCCCAACACCTTTGAGGCGCTCTTCAGGTGATGGACTTGGCTCCTGGGTGACAGGGGTTATCCACTTCTGTCAAGACTGATGACTCCTATCCGGAGCCCTCAGATAGAACATGGAGAACCATTATAACAATGCTCATGCAGCGACGAGGAGCGTCATCGAGCGGTGTATTGGTTTCCTGAAGATGCGATTCAGGTGCCTGGACCGCTCTGTTGGGGCCCTCAAAAACAGTCCGAGGAGAGTCTCCCACATTGTGATGGTATGCTGCATCCTCACAATAGCGCACATCATAGGGGTGACATGCTGGAGGAGGAGAATGAATGCCAGGCTTCGTCCGATGAGGAGTATGCGGAGGAGGGCCAAGATGGGCAGGGCATGGGAACTGGGTAGCCGCAGGAGGTTGCAGAACGTGTGAGCCAGGGTCATCGTGCACGCGACAACCTGATTACCTCCAGGTTCACTGACAAGGCGGCCTGGCCATCGAAAGGCAAACAGCCCTGACACACCCACATACCATCCACCCACCTCCCCACCAGCCCCCCCATCTCACCAGCAAACCACCCCAACCCCTGCCCCCTCCCTCCACTTCACTGGCCCCATGGCCCCCCTCCCCCCCACTCTCCAGCACACACCCCTCTCCCCCACCGCACTTGCACTCCTCCTTCCCTCTGTGCTTCTCACCTGCTTCACTGCAGGGTGCTGGCCCTGGGTTGGCAGTATCAGCGGGTCTGGTCCATGGTGTAGAGAATGATGATAACTTTCTTGCGATGAGCTCTGGCGCCCCGCGAGCCTGACTCCTGGCCTCGGTAGCACATTCCACTGTCTGCCAGGGTCACCCCTGCATGAATGCTAGCCATTCCATCTCATGATCCCATCGAACCCTGGGGTGGTGGTGGTGGGGATGGGGTCTGGGGTGGAGGGGGGGGGGGGATGGGTGGGTTTTGGTATTGGGGTGATGTGCCCTACCACATGGCGCCCCCACATATCTTGCCCTGTCCCCTGCTTCCTCCCAGGGTGACCCCACGGAGTAACCTCCCACTGCCCTGGAGTCCCTAGCCCAACAACTGCACCCCACACCACGGGCCTCCACCGGCACCCCCCCCCCCACCCCCTCCCCTACGCTTCCCGGCCTATCCCTCACACCCTTCGGACAGTGGACCAAGGGAATTCAGAACGTCGGTGAACAGGTTTTTATTGTGATATATGCAATATTGTGCCGTGGACCATTTTGCTGACCTATGAGCTTCACCCATGCCAGCTTAACGGGTGTCTACCATTCTAATCTCTAATACCCCCAGGCGGTAAATTGGATGTGGAGGCTTCCTGCAGCGTTCTCCCCTATGATCTGGGTTCCTCTTGGCAGCTGTCCTCTGAAGTGACCAGTCCCGGATAAGCCTGGCAGTCTTCCGAGTGTCACAGCATCGTGCCACCCTGTTCTGCATGCCGCCCATCGGATGCACCAGGGTGTTACTGGCACGGGCACCATCACCACCTCCTTCATGATGCCCGGCAGCCCCTGGGCTTTTCCTTGGGACGGGTGCAGCTGGAGCAAGCTCCGGGGCTCCCCCGCCACCTGGCGCTGCCAGTCCTGAAGGCCTGCTCCCGTCTCGACCAGGGTCTCCATGCTCACAACCCCCCAGGGGTTCCTATCTTCACCTGATGCACTGCTGCATGTGTGTCATGCACACCAAAGAGTGTCCCAGGAGCTTCTTCACTATATTGCCCAACTGAGGTGAGTGTCTCTGGGATGGTGCTGGTGGCAGAGTGACAAGAAGTCGGTGTCATCCCCGGACTGGTACTCTGGGGTGTTGCAGGGTTGGGGCTGGGGGCGTGGGTCATCAGCAGCTCCTGCCTCATCAGGAGATGATCCTGCAAGACAAAAGACAAGTGAGTAGGTGTGGTGTGGGGGGAGGGTTGGCACTTGTGAATTAGGAACATACCAATTCATTAGGGGCTCACGTGGTTCTTCACTTCAGCAACTACCCGCTTTACAATGCCACCGACCAGGTTCATCGCCCTCTACTCTACGACAGTGAGCAGCCGTATGCCCAGCAGACCAACACCCCCCCACCCCCCACCCCCCACCAGCCATCTCACATTCCCTGCAGTTGTGGAGGAGGGACAGGGAAGGTGGAGTGGAGGAGGAGGGATAGAGAAAGTGGAATTAAATGTTGGGGGATAGGGAAGGTGCAGTGAAAGCAGAAGGGACAGGGAAGGTGGAGTGAGGGGCACTGGGACAGCGAAGGTGCAGTGAAGTGAGATTCTCCCTCCTCCTCCAGCATGCCCATCCACCCTGCTGCATGATGTTGTGCAGGGAGCAGTTATGGGCCAGGGTTTAGAGAACCCTAAAGTGTATCATGATGTTCACCTGACCCACAACTTTTAATAGATTGTGGTTAAGGGAGCACACGGGCCTACTCTGCAGGTGTGATGCACCAGAAATCTACAGTACTTTTAAATTAAAACAATATTTATTTATGAAACCCTTTTATTTGTATTAACACTTTATAAACCCACAGTAAACATCTTAACAACTATCAACACCAATAAATCCCCCAAAGAATACAGTACTCTCTAAGTAACTCTTAATCTTTCCTTGCAACATCCATAAGCCAAAAAGAACCCTCTTTACAGAAACACATCAGGTTTACATTTTCTACTGAGATCAGTTATCACTCTGAATTCACCAAATGATCCAGAGATAATCCTTAGGATGGCAGAGATCTTCTTTGGCTGGCTGCAGCTCCAACCCTAAAACGAAACTAAAAAACACAGACACACCCAAGCTTTTCCTCAAAGCGAAACTAAAAAACAGAGCCAGAGCTCAGCTCCACCTACACTCTGACATGACTGCAGCCACTTGAGCAGCCAAACATTTCTTAAAGTGACATTCCCATGACACCTGGAACAGACCCCCTGGGGCTATACTGGAGAACCCCAGCAGAGCATTCCAGACATTGGAAGTGTATCTTGAAGGCACCAATGTACCCAATGATCAACCCGCTCAATGATGCCCCTGGTTAAAACTCCTATACAACGCCCCCATGGCGAGTGTACGGACCAACAATACCAACTCCCAATACTTCCAGCTGCACAGGGGCACCAGACAAGGACGCCCACTGTCCCCACTGCTGTTCGCACTAGCAATCGAACCGCTAGCAATTGCGCTCAGGGCAGCAAAAAATTGGAGGGGGATCCGAAGGGGAGGCAGAGAGCACAGAGTCTCACTCTATGCAGATGATCTGCTCCTCTATATCTCGGACCCACAAAGCAGCATGGACGGAATCATCGCGCTCCTGAAAGAGTTTGGAGCCTTCTCGGGCTACAAACTCAACATGAGCAAAAGCGAGATCTTCCCAGTACACCAGCAAGGGGGGGGGGGGGGGGCAGCACTAAAGGGGCTGCCGTTCAAACAAGCCCGACATAAATTCCGCTACCTGGGGATCCAAATAGCCCATGACTGGAAAGGGATCCACAAATGGAACCTCACCAGCCTGGCTGAGGAAGTAAAAAAGGACCTGCAAAGATGGAACACACTCCCACTCTCCCTCGCAGGAAGAGTCCAGACGATCAAAATGAACGTATTGCCCAGGTTCCTCTTCCTGTTTAGATCCATTCCGATCTACATCCCCAAGGCCTTCTTCATAGCGCTGGACAAACTTATCATGGCGTTCGTATGGGGGGGTAAAAATGCTAGGATCCCAAAGAAGGTCCTACAGAAAACAAAATCAAGGGGGGGGGCTAGCCCTCCCGAATCTACAATTCTACCACTGGGCAGCAACAGCCGAGCGAGTAAGGGGATGGATCCAGGAGCCAGAAGCTGAGTGGGTGCGTGCGGAGGAGGCCTCCTGCATGGGGACCTCCCTCCGGGCCCTCGCCACGGCAGCACTCCCATCCCCACCCAAAAAACACTCCAGCAGCCCAGTGGTGACAGCCACCCTCCAATCCTGGAACCAACTGCGGCAGCAATTTGGCCTGAACAAAATGTCGGACAAGGCTCCCATCTGCAACAACCATAGGTTCAAACCAGCACTGACTGACGCCACCTTCAAAAGGTGGAGACAGGACGGGGGGGACACTGACAGTCAGGGACCTATACACGGACGACAGGATCGCAACACTGGACGAACTGACAGAGAAATTTCAGCTAGCTGGGGGGAACGAGCTACGGTACCTGCAGCTCAAAAACTTCCTACGAAAGGAGACAAGGACGTACCCACAACCGCCATGACAGACACTACTGGAAGACCTACTGGACGCAAGTATCCTAGAGAAAGGGAACTGTAGTGACATGTATGGCCGACTGGTAGATAGGGACGACACCGCACTGGACGCAACAAGAAGGAAATGGGAGGACGACCTGGGGATGGAGATAGGGTGGGGACTCTGGAGCGAAGCACTGCATAGGGTGAACTCCACCTCCACGTGCGCAAGGCTCAGCCTGACGCAACTAAAAGTGGTACATAGAGCCCACTTAACGAGAAACCGTATGAGTAGGTTCTTCCCGGAGGTGGAGGACAGATGTGAGCGGTGCCAAAGAGGCCCGGCCAACCACGCCCACATGTTCTGGTCTTGCCCCAGACTTGTGGAGTACTGGACAGCCTTCTTCGAGGCTATGTCCAAAGTGGTGGGGGTGAGGGTGGAGCCATGCCCGATAGTGGCGGTCTTCGGGGTTTCAGACCAAAACCAAACTAAATAAATGCCAATAAACATGTTGGGGAATGTAAAATATGTATGCCGGCAAAGAGGGGGAGGCCACAGTTATTACTACGAAGATGCTCACCTGTAAATATATATGTTAATTTTTGCGTGTTTTTTTTTCTCTCTCTAACAATTTGTAATTTGTTCAATATAAAACATGAAAACTGAATAAAAAACATTTATAAAAAAAAAAAAATGATGCCCCTGGTTGCTGCATGAGCATCGTTATAACGGGTCTCCATGTTGTTCTGGGACCTCAGGAGAGGCGTCATTGGCCAAGACCTCAGAGGGTAATCCTTGTCTCCGAAGAACCAACCCCTCACACTATGGAGCACCCCAAAGGAGCCGGGAACCAATAAGTGTTTCAGGATGTATGCGTCATGCACGCTGCCTGGGCATCGGGTGCAGTTTGTGCAGCTGGCGGTCACGGTAGCACAGTGGTTAGCACTGCTACTTCACAGCATCAGGAACCGGGTTCGATTCCCAGCTTGGGTGACAGTCTGTGCGGAGTCTGAACATTCTCGCCGTATCTGCGTGGGTTTCCTTCGGGTGCTCCAGTTTCCTCCCACAAGTCCCGAAAGCACATGCTTGTTAGGTGAATGAGACCTTCTGAATTCTCCCTGCGTATACCTGAACAGGCGGCAAAGTGTGGTGTGTTTTTGAAAACTCACCACTGTTCTTAGAATTCCCCCTATACCAAAAAGGGTCGCTATTCTAAATGGCGAACAGGAATTCTCACTCCCCGACTCCGATGCAGGCTTCGGTGGGTGCTATTCAGGTCAAACTATATTTTCAAGTTATCCCCCGGTATAACCCATACCTTCACCGAAGATTTTATCTACTTACCACTTAGTAGCATCGATGTCCTGGGTCCTGCATTGCTAAGTAAGTAACGTAGACTTTAGGAAAAAACCACTTCTTCAGGTTAAGTTAAGTTATTTTATTATTATATTTTTTCTTTTAAAAGCTGCAAACATTTTCTTTACCAAAAGGTAAAAAGATTTTGCTTCTGGATCCTGCTGGTTGGTTGAAGGGACCTTCAGGCCCACCTTGACAATCAATCTTCTTTAAAGTCTGGTCTTCTTGGGATGTATTCGCTGGTTAGCTCTGTTGCTGTGTTTTGTCGATCCATGTACTGAGATATTAGAGCTGGCTCTGCTGGCTATCTCTCAGCTGACTCTGACTCCTGTTTAAATTCTAGTCATCCTTAGATGTATAGCTGTTTAACTCGGCTGCTTGTCTTGTCTTTCCCATGACCGAGCTGTGAGAGCTGAAATATGCTTCTCTCCTCTCTCTGAGTTCTCCTCCCCTCCTGTCCTGTTGCTGGTCTGCTTCTGCTCCCTGGGTTTATATTCTCTTTCTAACAATTATTAAGTTTTTATTACCTTGTTGTCAATTAACTTATTTCCTCAAAGATAGGTATCTTGGTCAATAGCAGCAGCAACCCGGGGAGGGGGGGGGGGGGGGGTAAGGGGTGGTGGTCCTTATTGTAGAAATGCTGTGTTGTTCATGGAGGTGAGGCGAATGTTTATGATTGCTAATATTATTGTTATTTTTGGTATTTTATGATGGTTTGTTGTTGTTGTATAAATTCAAAATTTTTCAATAAAAATTATTTTAAAATTTTTTAAAAACTTATTTCCACTTTGATTGTTAAAAAGTATCTTTGATCCAAACATTTTAATGCAACTAACTTCATTTTGGGCATGGCCTCACCTCTCAGATCTGATTACATTGTCCTTTGTGATGTTCAAAGTTCCTTTGTGATATTCAAGGATGCTTTGGTTTCAATAGAGGTGTTACTTTTAATTTCTGTCAGTTGAATAGTTTAATTTTCCAATTGTCCCCAGCTCATAACTTTGCCTTTGATTTTGACTTTAAATTATGTTTCTCATAGACAGGTTGTCTCCAATTTTCTTTTAATTGACTTGATGTTAGTAGAATTTCACACTTAGAATTGACACCAAATTCGACTGAGCATCATCCATCCTTTCCAGCTGTTTACTAAGAGAGTTAATTTCAGTGAAGGTGTGAAACCTTTGCTTTTAACTGTATGCTAAAATTTTACTTGGTTATGACTTGAAAGACCTGCCTGTTTTAAACATTCGTCACTTAATTCAATTGAAACTCTCATCCATGTTTTTCCAGAAACTTCCTCAGATAGTTACATTCCATGAAGGTGTGAGCCATTGTTTTAGCTTACTACAAGGATCCTGTGTGTTTGGTAAGGCTGCTTGTGAGAAAGAATCTGCATTTTATAATCCTGCTCTTTGCAGCTGCTATTAACCCTTCGTGGGATCTTTCCTTGTATCCTCTCATGTTTCTCTCAGACCAGATATTGCCAGACTTCCATGTTTCAAATAACACATTTTTCTGTATTTTCAAGCACAGGTGACTAGGGGATTTTTACAGTAACATCATTGCAGTGTTAATGTATGCATATGTGTGACAATAATAAAGGTTATTATTACTATTATTACATTCAGGGAGCAGAAGCCCTTATGATTAATGAAGGACACCCCCTGATGTGCCAGTGCTCGTAGGGGGACATGCGCGCTGTTGATCACTTCCTGAACCTGGGGTACGCCAGCGGTCACCGCCTAGACCTGGAGCATACCAGCAATGGCAGAGATGGCAAACATGTTAACAAAATGAGTATTCTCGTGCCCACCCAGATCCAACAGGTTACATGGTGACCCTGAGTTGCTGTTCAGCTCCACCCTACACATAGCATCCCCCAAAGCCTATTCCCAACAGTCAGCTGCCCCTCCCTAATGTTGTTGCCTTCCAATGTGCAGCCTGCCTCCCTCAGTGTGTGGCACCGGGCCTGTGATGTCTGGGGTCTATCCACACACACCTCCCTGTCAACAGGGGTACTGGTGGCTGCTGCAACCTGTGCCAGGGGGATGCTTTATGTAGCCCTTGACCTGCTTCCCTAGTTGGATCTACCGTGAGTGTCCTCATTGGGTGGGCTGTGTGTTATCTTGACCATGCTGGTACCTGGTGATGTGGCGGAGAGGGTTAAGGTGCGCCACAAAAAAGGAGATTCAGAGACTCTGCAGTGTTCCAGCACCTCCCCTATGGGCCTCGGGGTGCCCGATGGGCCCAGGGCTACACTTTGGGACAAAGGTGCAGCTGGAGGGAGCTGGAGGCAAGACACATGGTGAGAGCTTGGGTAGGCTTTGTGTGGGGGGTGGAAGAGTGACTCACTTGTCCTAGGGACATTGTAATGTATTGCAGGCTCACTTGGTTGTTTCATGCTGACCGCCGCCTGGGTTATTGCCCAAATCCTTGGCCAGCAACATCACCCTCTGTTCCGCGATGGTCAGGGCCGCAGATCTGACAGGCTCCCTCTTGTCTTTTCCCGCTCCTGGTGATTGTGGGCCAATTTATCCTGTGGGGACAGATAACGCACAGTGTGAGACACTCAGACGCAGGCTGCACAGGGGTCCGCAGCTAGTAGCGTGTGTGCGGGGGGCACCCAGTCGCAGCAGGTGGTATGGGTGTTGGTGTGTGGTGAAGGATGGAGTTCAAGGGGGCTGCCAGCGGCTGGGTTTGACACACTCTACTCGGGTAGGGTGTACGGGGGTATGGGCCTGGGGTGCTACCAGAGCCACAGGGTGGTGACTCATCCTAGGTGGCCTGTCGGTTGGCGCTGCCATTTCCAGGAGTATGCTCTGCAGCCCCTTCCCCACACTCCCTAGGTGGGCCACCGGTGGGTGGCGTCTGGGTGGGGAGGAATGTGGCCAAGGGTGGGGTGGGGGATAGGGGCATCCATATAGCCGGTGTCACTCTGCAGAACCAGGGGCCAAGGTGGGTGGTCACTGGATGCACAGCAAGATGGCTGCCTTACAGGCCGAGGTAATGGCGGTCCATGCCTGGACACAGCCTCAGTACCATGGGGAGTCACCCCGGCTACTCGGCCTGTTACCCCATCACTCTCCCCCTTGCCCGACCCTGGCCGTGCCACCCCCCACCCCCACCCCTCCATCCCAGCCATCCCAGCCAGTGTCTGGCACAACAGCCCATGGTTGCTCCATTCTGTGTCCTACCTCCTCTCTCTCCCTCATCAGCTACGACACCAGTTTCATAATCTTTAAAAGCACAAGTGAACCGGACCATCGGGAACTCGGCCAATCGGGGGAGGAGAATCACAGAAGCCCGGGAGAATACAAGGTCGGGCCCGCTAATGATACGCAAACAGTATTTTTTACTGTACGTGTGTCTTGGAACGCATTGGCGCCGCTGTCGAGATGACGGTGAATCATGATTTGACGGTGAATCATGATTTGGCGTCAAATCGGCACCGGCCGCGATTTTGGTGCCAGAACCTATTCTCCGACCAAATGCATTATCCGACTTTTGCATTGGCCAACAGAGAATCCCACACATTGTGTCAATGTTGTGCCCCCATTGTAACACTCCTGATATACTGAATCCCTCACTGTTATCCTCCTGAGAAACTTCAACTGAAACAAAAATCAATCTTCTCTTCTTAAAAGTTGTAATCCAAGAATTATTAAACACTACTGATATTGTATTCCCCTCACGCTTTCCATTTTTGTGGTAATCTTTGCACTCTCTCTGTAAGCTGCATATCTCTCTGAAAGTGTGAATTCCAAACAGTGGATGCATACTGCAGGGGTGGGCTTACCAGCTCTTTATAGTGTTGAAGATAAACACTTAGATCCCAACTTAAAGATGCATTCAGTACTCGTGAAACATTTACTGCCCGCTGTACTGCCTGAACCACATGATTCATAAATTTAAAATTACTTACAGCAGTCACACCCAAATCCTTTTCAATAGTTGAATGTGCTAAATTCTGGTGTTCGATAAGAAGCTGTGTCTCTCACTGTAATACTTCTGATATATTGTGTGCCTCACTGTAAATCTCCTGATATACTGTATTCCTCACTGTAACTCTCCTGATATACTGTGTCCCTCAATGTAACTCTCCTGATTCACTGTCTTTCACTGTAACACTCCTGATATACTGTGTCCCTCACAGTAACTCTCCTGATACACTAGGATGCACAATCAATGACTACTAGAGCGAGGTTGTAGTACAACTGAAGGCTTTAATAAGCTAGTTGTTTCCCCCAGCAGTTCAGGTACAGAAAGGGAGCTGCTGGGTTCCACGGGCTCTTATACCCAGCCTTGCAGGGCGGAGCTACCATACAGTCTCGACGAATAGACAACATGCATTATCCACCAATGGTGTTCCAGCATTACTAGGTACCGTAATACCTCTAACCAGACTACCACATTAACCCCCTGTTAAAAAAGAGTCCGGTGGCTTGGTATTACAACTTTGTAACATGGTGGGATTTATGGTTATAGAGGTACAGTAATACCTCCGTACAGCGTTTTGACTTATAATCGTAACTATTTACAAAATATTTTACAATTTTACAATTTCACAATTAACTATATACATATTACAGTGAAGCAATCAGTTGATCGGGGGCCCTAGTCGTCCTCTGTGATCATTCAAGCTTCAGTGGTGATGCCGGTGGAGGTTCGTGCGTCTGTTCGGGGCTGCACGGGCTCTTATACCCCACCTTGCAGGGCGGAGCTGCGATACAGTCTCGACCAATAGGCAACATGCATTATCCACCAATGGTGTTCCAGAATTACTAGGTATTGTAATACCTCTAACCAGACTACCACATTCACTCCCTGTTAAAAAAGAGTCCAGTGGCTTGGTATTACAACTTTGTAACATGATAGGATTTATGGTTATGGAGGTACTGTAATACCTCCGTAAAGCGTTTTGACTTATAATCATAACTATTTACACAATATTTTACAATTTTACAATTTCACAATTAACTATATATATATTACAGTGAAGCAATCAGTCAATCGGGGGCCCTGGTCGTCCTCTGTGATCGTCGCAGCTTTGGTGGTGACGCCGGTGGAGGTTCGGGCGTCTGTGACACCAGGAGTGTGGTTTTGATCACTGTGGCAGCTTCAACACCCCGAGACGGTGCTGGTGGGGGAGCTGATTGACCTGGGAAGGGAGCGTCTGCGGGGTGCGTCGGTGGGCGGGTGGGCCTGGACGGGGCCGGCGGAAGAACTGATCCTCCTGGGAAGGGGGCAGCTGTAAGGTGCCCCGGTGGGATGGTGGTTGGGACTGGTGGTGGGGGTGTGCGCGGGGATCCGGCGGGCGCCAGGTCTCATAGGGACACCGTGTCTTGTCGGCCATCGGGGTATGCCACGTAGGCATACTGGGGGTTAGCGTGGAGAAGATGGACCCTCTCGACCAACGGGTCCGACCTGTGCGCCCGCACGTGTTTTCAGAACAGGATGGGTCCGGGGGCTGCCAGCCAGGTCGGGAGCGAGGTCCCAGTGGAGGACTTCCTGGGGAAAACAAGGAGACGTTCGTGAGGTGTTCGGTTGGTCGTGATGCAGAGCAGGGACCGGATGGAGTGGAGGGCATCCGGGAGGACTTCCTGCCAGCGGGAGACTGGGAGATTTCTGGACCGTAGGGCCAGTAGGACGGTCTTCCAGACCGTTCCCTTCTCCCTCTCTACCTGTCCGTTGCCCCGGGGGTTGTAACTGGTCATCCTGCTCGAGGCAATGCCCTTGCTGAGCAGAAATTGACGCAGTTCGTCGCTCATAAAGGAGGACCCCCTATCCTTATGTATGTAAGCGGGGAACCCGAACAGTGTAAAGATGCTATGGAGGGCTTTGATGATAGTGGTTGCGGTCATGTCGGGGCAGGGGATGGTGAATGGAAATCGGGACTCCTCGTCAATCACGTTCAGGCAGTACGTGTTGTGGTCGGTGGAGGGCAGGGGACCTTTGAAGTCCTTGCTGAGGCTTTCAAAGGGACGGGAAGCCTTGATCAGGTGCGCTTTCTCTGGCCGGTAGAAGTGCGGCTTGCATTCCGTGCAGATTTGGCAATTCCTGGTGGCTGTCCTGACCACCTCGATGGAGTTGCGGGTCTTGACGAAATGGAAGAAGCGAGTGACCCCCGGGTGGCAGAGATCCTCGTGGAGGGCTCGGAGGCGGCCCACTTGTGCGTTGGCACATGTGCCGTGGGACAGGGCATCAGTAGGCTCGTGTAGCTTCCCCGGACGATACAAGATCTCGTAGTTATAGGAGGAGAGTTCGATCCTCCACCGCAAGATCTTATCATTCTTTATCTTGCCCCGCTGTGCATTATCGAACATAAAGGCGACCGATCGTTGGTCAGTGAGGAGAGTGAATCTCCTGCCGGCCAGGTAATGCCGCCAATGTCGCACTACTATGGCGTGGGCCGCCTTTTCGACTGAGGAATGGCGGATTTCGGAAGCATGGAGGGTACGTGAGAAGACGGCCATAGGTCTGACCGCTTGGTTGAGGGTGGCTGCCAGAGCTACGTCGGACGCGTCGCTCTCGACCCGGAAGGGGACGGACTCGTCGATGGTGTGCATCGTGGCCTTTGCAATATCTGCTTTGATGTAGCTGAAGGCCTGGCAGGCCTCTATCGACAGGGAAAAGATTGTGGATTGGATCAGAGGACGGGCCTTGTCTACATAGTTGGGGACCCACTGGGCGTAGTAAGAAAAAAAACCTAGGCAGCGCTTCAGGGCCTTGGAACAGTGAGGGAGGGGAAACTCCACAAGGGGGCGCATGCGTTCCGGGTCGGGGCCGATAACTCCGTTTCGCACTACACAGCCGAGGATGGCTAGGCGGTCGGTGCTAAACACGTATTTATCCTTGTTATACATAAGGTTAAGGATTTTCGCTGTCGTGGTCCTGCTGGTCGTGGCCGCAGATGGTGACATTATCGAGATACGGGAATGTTGCCCATAAACCGTATCGGTCAACCATTCGGTCCATCTCTCGATGGAAGACCGAGACCCCATTAGTGACACCGAAAGGAACCCTTAAAAAGTTGTAGAGTCGCCCATCTGCCTCAAAGGCAGTGTACTTGCGGTCACTCGTGCGGATGGGGATCTGGTGGTAGGCGGACTTAAGGTCCATCGTGGAGAAGACCTTGTATTGTGCGATCCTGTTTACCAGGTCGGATATGCGGGGGAGAGGGTACGCGTCCAGCTGCGTAAACCTGTTGATGCTCTGACTGTAGTCGATGACCATCCTATTCTTCTCCCCGGTCTTTGCCACCACCCCTTGAGCTCTCCAGGGACTGTTGCTAGCTTCAATGACTCCTTCCCTCAGTAGCCGTTGGGCCTCTGACCTAATAAAGGTCCGGTCCTGGACACTGTACCGTCTGCTCCTGATGGCAACGGGTTTGCAATACGGGGTGAGGTTCGCAAACAGGGAAGGCGGATCGACCTTGAGGGTGGCGAGGCTGCAGACAGTGAGAGGGGGTATAGGGCCACCGAATTTGAAAGTTAGACTTTGGAAGTTGCACTGGAAGTCTAACCCTAGGAGTGTGGCTGCGCAGAGGTGGGGAAGGATGTAGAGGCGGTAATTTTTTAACTCCCTTCCCTGGACCGTGAGATTTGCTACATAGAACCCCTTTATCTCTACTGAGTGGGAACCGGAGGCCAGGGAGATTTTTTGATTAACAGGGTGGACAGGGAGATAACAGCACCTTACTGTGTCGGGGTGTATGAAGCTCTCCGT
Organism: Scyliorhinus canicula; assembly: GCF_902713615.1. NCBI lineage: Eukaryota > Metazoa > Chordata > Chondrichthyes > Carcharhiniformes > Scyliorhinidae > Scyliorhinus > Scyliorhinus canicula. The sequence continues at coordinate 111,533,082 of NC_052149.1, forward strand.
GCTCCCAGAGTCAATTAAGCAGGACGTCTCGTGTCCATTGAACAGCACCATTGTAGTAGCAGTTGAGAGTGTTCAAGTCCGAGACTGGTCCAGGGTCACCAAGGCTAAACGTGGCAACAGCTGGGTGTTCTCATCGGGCAGTGTGTGGTCATCTGCACTGAGGTCCTGGGAGTCCATCCAAGATGGCGGCGCCCACTAGTCACACGCGGCTGTGGGTGCACAAAATGGCGGCGCCCATCCATCGCACGCGGCGTCCGTGGAACAAGATGGCAGCGCCCGGAGGCCACACGTGACCCTGGAGGAGGAAGATGACGGTGTTCGCTGGCCGCACAGGGCCCGTGGAGAGGGTTGTAGTGGCGGTCCGCATTCGCTTCCAGAGACCGCAGTGAAGGCCCGGGCCTGGCATACCGCCACAAAATGGCCCTTTTGCCGCACCCTTTACAGGTGGATGAACGGGCTGGGCAGCGCTGTCACGGGTGTTTAGCTTGCCCGCAAAAATAGCAGCGGGGTCCCCCGGGGTTGCTGGGCCGTCTTGCAGTGCAAGCTTGTGGGGGAGTGTGGGGCATCGCCTTGGAGTCGGCCGCAGAGGGGTTCCACGCTGCCCAGGAGGCTGCCGCGTGGTAGGGGGCGTAGGCGCGGGTGTTTCGGGAGGCCACATCCAGGGAGCCGGCAAGGGCCTGTGCCTCCTTGATGCTCAGAGTTTCTTTCTCCAGCTAATGCTGGCGGATTTGAGAAGACAGCATACCCCCAACGAAAGTGTCCCGAATGAACAGTTCAGTGTGGTCATTTGCTGAAACTTGTGAGCAGCTGCAGTTTCTCCCCAATACTAGGAGCGCACGATAGAATTCTTCCAGTGACTCACTAGGAATTTGTCGCCTCGTTGCTAGTAGATGCCGGGCGTAGATCTGATTCACAGGGCGAATGTAATGTCCTTTCAGCAACTCCATCACGGCATCGAAGTTGTCCGCATCCTCGATGAGGGTGTAGACTTCTGAGCTCACCCTCGAGTGCAGGATCTGCAGTTTCTGTTCTCTTGTGGGTGTGTTTTCTGCTGTTCCGAGTTAGCCGTTGAAGCACTCTAGCCAGTGCTTGAAAGTCGTCGCCCAGTTTACTGCGTGGGGGCTGAGTTGCAGACACTTTGGCTTGATTCGGAGCTCCATTCTTTAAATCTAGCTTATTAAATTGATGCACAATCAATGACTACTAGAGCAAGGTTGTAGTACAACTGAAGGCTTTAATAAGCTAGATGTTTCCCCCAGCAGCTCAGGTACAGAAAGGGAGCAGCTGGGACTGCACGGGCTCTTATACCCCGCCTTTCATGGTGGAGCTACTATACAGTCTCGACCAATAGACAACATGCATTACCCACCAATAGTGTTCCAGCATTACTAGGTACCGTAATACCTCTAACCAGACTACAACACACCGTGTTCCTTAGTATAATGATCCTGATAAACTGTGTCCCTCAGTGTAACCTTCCGGATATATTGTGTCCCTCACAGTAAGACTCCTGATATACTGTGTCCCTCACTGTAACTTTCCTGATATACTCTATCCCTCACAGTAGCTCTCCTGATATACTGTGTCCCTCACTGTAACTCTCTTGATATACTGTGTCCCTCACTGTAACTCTCCTGATATACTGTATCCCTCACTGTAACTCTCCTGATACACTGTGTCCCTCACTGTAACTCTCCTGATATACTGTGTCCCTCACTGTAACTCTCCTGATATACTGTGTCCCTCACTGTAACTCTCCTGATATACTGTGTCCCTCACTGTAACTCTCCTGATATACTGTGTCCCTCACTGTTACTCTCCTGATATACTGTGTCCCTCACTGTAACTCTCCTGATATACTGTGTCCCTCACTGTAACTCTCCTGATATACTGTGTCCCTCACTGTAACTCTCCTGACATACTGTGTCCCTCACTGTAACTTTCCTGATATACTGTGTCCCTCAGTGTAACTCTCCTGATATACTGTGTCCCTCACTGTAACTCTCCTGATATACTGTGTCCCTCCCTGTAACTTTCCTGATATACTCTATCCCTCACAGTAGCTCTCCTGATATACTGTGTCCCTCACTGTAACTCTCCTGATATACTGTGTCCCTCACTGTGACTCTCCTGATATACTGTGTCCCTCACTGTAACTTTCCTGATATACTCTATCCCTCACAGTAGCTCTCCTGATATACTGTGTCCCTCACTGTAACTCTCCTGATATACTGTGTCCCTCACTGTAACTCTCCTGATATACTGTGTCCCTCACTGTAACTCCACTGATACACTGTATCCCTCACTGTAACTCCCCTGATATACTGTGTCCCTCACTGTAACTCCCCTGATACACTGTGTCCCTCACTGTAATTCTCCTGATATACTGAGTCCCTCACTGTAAGACTCCTGATATACTGTGTCCCTCACAGTAACTCTCCTGATATACTGTGTCCCTCACTGTAACTCTCCTGATATACTGTGTCCCTCACTGTAACTCTCCTGATATACTGTGTCCCTCACTTTAACTCTCCTGATATACTGCGTCCCTCACAGTAACTCTCCTGATATACTGTGTCCCTCACAGTAGCTCTCCTGATATACTGTGTCCCTCACTGTAACTCTCCTGATATACTGTGTCCCTCACAGTAACTCTCCTGATATACTGTGTCCCTCACTGTAACTCTCCTGATATACTGTGTCCCTCACTGTAACTCTCCTGATATACTGTGTCCCTCACTGTAACTCTCCTGATATACTGTGTCCCTCATAGTAACTCCCCTGATATACTGTGTCCCTCACTGTAACTCTCCTTATATACTGTGTGCCTCACGGTAACTCTCCTGATATACTGTGTCCCTCACAGTAACTCCCCTGATACACTGTGTCCCTCACTGTAACTCCCCTGATATACTGTGTTCCTCACTGTAACTCTCCTGAAATACTGTATCCCTCACTGTAACTCCCCTGATATACTGTGTGCCTCACGGTAACTCCCCTGATATACTGTGTGCCTCACGGTAACTCTCCTGATATACTGTGTCCCTCACTGTAACTCTCCTGATATACTGTATCCCTCACTGTAACTCTCCTGATATACTGTGTCCCTCACTGTAACTCCCATGATATACTGTATCCCTCACTGTAACTCTCCTGATATACTGTGTCCCTCACTGTAACTCCCCTGATACACTGTGTCCCTCACTGTAACTCCCCTGATACACTGTGTCCCTCACTGTAACTCTCCTGATATACTGTGTCCCTCACTGTAAGACTCCTGATATACTGTGTCCCTCACAGTAACTCTCCTGATATACTGTGTCCCTCACAGTAACTCTCCTGATATACTGTGTGCCTCACTGTAACTCTCCTGATATACTGTGTCCCTCACTGTAACTCTCCTGATATACTGTGTCCCTCACTGTAACTCCACTGATACACTGTATCCCTCACTGTAACTCCCCTGATACACTGTGTCCCTCACTGTAACTCCCCTGATATACTGTGTCCCTCAGTGTAACTCTGCTGATATACTGTGTCCCTCACTGTAACTCTCCTGATATACTGTGTCCCTCACTGTAAGACTCCTGATATACTGTGTCCCTCACAGTAACTCCCCTGATATACTGTGTCCCTCACAGTAACTCTCCTGATATACTGTGTCCCTCACAGTAACTCTCCTGATATACTGTGTCCCTCACTGTAACTCTCCTGATATACTGTGTCCCTCACTGTGACACTCCTGATATACTGTGTTCCTCACTGTAACTCTCCTGATATACTGTGTCCCTCACTGTAACTCCCCTGATATACTGTGTCCCTCTCTGTAACTATCCTTATATACTGTGTCCCTCACAGTAACTCCCCTGATATACTGTGTCCCTCACTGTAACTCTCCTGATATACTGTGTCCCTCAGTGTAACTCTCCTGATATACTGTGTCCCTCACTGTAACTCTCCTGATATACTGTGTCCCTCACTGTGACTCTCCTGATATACTGTGTTCCTCACTGTAACTCTCCTGATATACTGTGTCCCTCACTGTAACTCTCCTGATATACTGTGTCCCTCACTGTAACTCCCCTGATATACTGTGTCCCTCACTGTGACTCTCCTGATATACTGTGTTCCTCACTGTAACTCTCCTGATATACTGTGTCCCTCACTGTAACTCTCCTGATATACTGTGTCCCTCACTGTAACTCCCCTGATATACTGTGTCCCTCACTGTGACTCTCCTGATATACTGTGTGCCTCACGGTAACTCTCCTCATATACAGTGTGCCTCACAGTAACTCCCTGATATACCGTGTCCCTCACTGTAACTCCCCTGATACACTGTGTTCCTCACTGTAACTCTCCTGATATACTGTGTCCCTCACTGTAACTTTCCTGATATACTCTATCCCTCACAGTAGCTCTCCTGATATACTGTGTCCCTCACTGTAACTTTCCTGATATACTGTGTTCCTCACTGTAACTCTCCTGATATACTGTGTCCCTCACTGTAACTCTCCTGATATACTGTGTCCCTCACTGTAACTCTCCTGATATACTGTGTCCCTCACAGTAACTCCCCTGATATACTGTGTCCCTCACTGTAACTCTCCTTATATACTGTGTGCCTCACGGTAACTCTCCTGATATACTGTGTCCCTCACTGTAGCTCTCCTGATACACTGTGTTCCTCACTGTAACTCTCCTGATATACTGTGTCCCTCACTGTAACTCTCCTGATATACTGTGTGCCTCACGGTAACTCTCCTGATATACTGTGTCCCTCACAGTAACTCCCTGATATACTGTGTCCCTCACTGTAACTCCCCTGATACACTGTGTCCCTCACTGTAACTCTCCTGATATACTGTGTCCCTCACTGTAACTCCCCTGATACACTGTATCCTCACAGTCACTCTCCTGATATACTGTGTCCCTCACTGTAATTCTCCTGATATACTGTGTCCCTCACAGTCACTCTCATGATATACTGTGTCCCTCACTGTAACTCTCCTGATATACTGTGTCCCTCACTGTAAGACTCCTGATATACTGTGTCCCTCACAGTAACTCTCCTGATATACTGTGTCCCTCACTGTGACTCTCCTGATATACTGTGTTCCTCACTGTAACTCTCCTGATATACTGTGTCCCTCACTGTAACTCCCCTGATATACTGTGTGCCTCACGGTAACTCCCTGATATACTGTGTGCCTCACGGTAACTCCCCTGATATACTGTGTGCCTCACGGTAACTCCCTGATATACTGTGTCCCTCACTGTAACTCCCCTGACATACTGTGTCCCTCACTGTAACTCCCCTGATATACTGTGTGCCTCACGGTAACTCCCTGATATACTGTGTCCCTCACTGTAACTCCCCTGATACACTGTGTGCCTCACGGTAACTCCCTGATATACTGTGCCATCAGTGTAACTCCCCTGATATACTGTGTCCCTCAGTGTAACTCCCCTGACATACTGTGTCCCTCACTGTAACTCTCCTGATATACTGTGTCCCTCAGTGTAACTCCCCTGACATACTGTGTCCCTCATTGTAACTCCCTTGATATACTGTATCCCTCAATGTAACTATCCTGATATACTGTGTCCCTCACTGTAACTCCCCTGATATACTGTGTCCCTCACTGTAACTCTCCTGATATACTGTGTCCCTCACTGTGACTCTCCTGATATACTGTGTCCCTCACTGTAACTCCCCGATACACTGTATTCCTCACTGTAACTCCCCTGATGCACTGTGTCCCTCACTGTAACTCCCCTGATACACTGTATCCCTCACTGTAACTCCCCTGATGTACTGTGTCCCTCACTGTAACTCCCCTGATATACTGTGTCCCTCACTGTAACTCTCCTGATATACTGTGTCCCTCACTGTAACTCTCCTGATATACTGTATCCCTCACTGTAACTCCCCTGATATACTGTGTCCCTCACTGTAACTCTCCTGATATACTGTGTCCCTCACTGTAAGACTCCTGATATACTGTGTCCCTCACTGTAACTCTCCTGATATACTGTATCCCTCACTGTAACTCCCCTGATATACTGTGTCCCTCTCTGTAACTCTCCTGATATACTTTGTCCCTCACTGTAACTCTCCTGATATACTGTGTCCCTCACTGTAACTCTCCTGATATACTGTGTCCCTCACTGTATGACTCCTGATATACTGTGTCCCTCACTGTAACTCTCCTGATATACTGTATCCCTCACTGTAACTCCCCTGATATACTGTGTCCCTCTCTGTAACTCTCCTGATATACTTTGTCCCTCACTGTAACTCTCCTGATATACTGTGTCCCTCACTGTAACTCTCCTGATATACTGTGTCCCTCACTGTAAGACTCCTGATATACTGTGTCCCTCACTGTAACTCTCCTGATATACTGTATCCCTCACTGTAACTCCCCTGATATACTGTGTCCCTCTCTGTAACTCTCCTGATATACTTTGTCCCTCACAGTAACTCTCCTGATATACTGTGTCCCACACTGTGACTCTCCTGATATACTGTGTCCCTCACTGTAACTCCCCTGATATACTGTGTCCCTCACTGTAACTCTCCTGATATACTGTGTCCCTCACTGTAAATCTCCTGATATACTGTATCCCTCACTGTAACTCCCCTGATATACTGTATCCCTCACTGTAACTCCCCTGATATACTGTGTCCCTCACTGTAACTCTCCTGATATACTGTGTCCCTCACTGTAACTCCCCTGATATACTGTGTCCCTCTCTGTAACTCTCCTGATATACTTTGTCCCTCACTGTAACTCTCCTGATATACTGTGTCCCTCACTGTGACTCTCCTGATATACTGTGTCCCTCACTGTGACTCTCCTGATATACTGTGTCCCTCACTGTAACTCCCCTGATATACTGTATCCCTCACTGTAACTCTCCTGATATACTGTGTCCCTCACTGTAACTCTCCTTATATACTGTGTGCCTCACGGTAACTCTCCTGATATACTGTGTCCCTCACTGTAACTCTCCTGATATACTGTGTCCCTCACTGTGACTCTCCTGATATACTGTGTTCCTCACTGTAACTCTCCTGATATACTGTGTCTCTCACTGTAACTCTCCTGATATACTGTGTCCCTCACTGTGACTCTCCTGATATACTGTGTGCCTCACGGTAACTCTCCTGATATACTGTGTCCCTCACAGTAACTACCTGATATACTGTGTCCCTCACTGTAACTCCCCTGATACACTGTGTTCCTCACTGTAACTCTCCTGATATACTGTGTCCCTCACTGTAACTTTCCTGATATACTCTATCCCTCACAGTAGCTCTCCTGATATACTGTGTCCCTCACTGTAACTCTCCTGATATACTGTGTTCCTCACTGTAACTCTCCTGATATACTGTGTCCCTCACTGTAACTCTCCTGATATACTGTGTCCCTCACTGTACCTCTCCTGATATACTGTGTCCCTCACAGTAACTCCCCTGATATACTGTGTCCCTCACTGTAACTATCCTTATATACTGTGTGCCTCACGGTAACTCTCCTGATATACTGTGTCCCTCACTGTAACTCCCCTGATACACTGTATCCTCACAGTCACTCTCCTGATATACTGTGTCCCTCACTGTAATTCTCCTGATATACTGTGTCCCTCACAGTCACTCTCATGATATACTGTGTCCCTCACTGTAACTCTCCTGATATACTGTGTCCCTCACTGTAAGACTCCTGATATACTGTGTCCCTCACAGTAACTCTCCTGATATACTGTGTCCCTCACAGTAACTCTCCTTATATACTGTGTCCCTCACTGTGACTCTCCTGATATACTGTGTTCCTCACTGTAACTCTCCTGATATACTGTGTCCCTCACTGTAACTCCCCTGATATACTGTGTGCCTCACGGTAACTCCCTGATATACTGTGTGCCTCACGGTAACTCCCCTGATATACCGTGCCCTCAGTATAACTCCCCTGATATACTGTGTCCCTCACTGTAACACCCCTGATATACTGTGTGCCTCACTGTAACTCTCCTGATATACTGTGTCCCTCACTGTAACTCCCCTGATGCACTGTGTCCCTCACTGTAACTCCCCTGACATACTGTGTCCCTCACTGTAACTCCCCTGATATACTGTGTGCCTCACGGTAACTCCCTGATATACTGTGCCATCAGTGTAACTCCCCTGATATACTGTGTCCCTCAGTGTAACTCCCCTGACATACAGTGTCCCTCACTGTAACTCCCTTGATATACTGTATCCCTCAATGTAACTATCCTGATATACTGTGTCCCTCACTGTAACTCCCTTGATATACTGTATCCCTCAATATAACTCCCCTGATATACTGTATCCCTCAGTGTAACTCTCCTGATATACTTTATCCCTCACTGTAACTCTCCTGATATACTGTATCCCTCACTGTAACTCCCCTGATATACTGTGTCCCTCACTGTAACTCTCCTGATATACTGTGTCCCTCACTGTAACTCTCCTGATATACTGTGTCCCTCACTGTGACTCTCCTGATATACTGTGTCCCTCACTGTAACTCTCCTGATATACTGTGTCCCTCACTGTGACTCTCCTGATATACTGTGTCCCTCACTGTAACTCCCCTGATATACTGTATCCCTCACTGTAACTCTCCTGATATACTGTGTCCCTCACTGTAACTCTCCTTATATACTGTGTGCCTCACGGTAACTCCCCTGATGTACTGTGTCCCTCACTGTAACTCCCCTGATATACTGTATCCCTCACTGTAACTCTCCTGATATACTGTGTCCCTCACTGTGACTCTCCTGATATACTGTGTCCCTCACTGTAACTCTCCTTATATACTGTGTGCCTCACGGTAACTCCCCTGATGTACTGTGTCCCTCACTGTAACTCCCCTGATATACTGTATCCCTCACTGTAACTCTCCTGATATACTGTGTCCCTCACTGTGACTCTCCTGATATACTGTGTCCCTCACTGTAACTCCCCTGATATACTGTGTCCCTCACTGTAACTCCCCTGATATACTGTGTCCCTCACTGTAACTCCCCTGATATACTGTGTCCCTCAGTGTAACTCTGCTGATATACTGTGTCCCTCACTGTAACTCTCCTGATATACTGTGTCCCTCAGTGTAACTCTGCTGATATATTGTGACCCTTAGTGTAAAACATTTGATATACTTTGTCCTTCAGTGGAACGCTCCTGATAGACTGTGTCGCTCATTCACTTTTATGATATATTGTGCCTATTGTCATATTATACACCAGGGTATATGTCGATGACATTATTATCTTGTCAACCACGCTGCAGGAACACATTGCCCACCTTAAGCATGTTTTCAGGCGCATCCACGAACACAGCCTCCGCCTCAATGGGGCCAAATGCTCCTTCGGCCAGTTGAGTATCAAGTTTCTGGGGGATCACATCTCCCACCAGGGGGTGCATCCGGACGAGGACAAGATTGCAGCAATCACGTCCATGAAGATGCCCGAGTACAAGACAGCGGTCCTCCGGTTCCTGGGTATGGCAAATTTCCTCGGGAAGTTCATCCCGAATCTTGCCTCACGCACCACGGCCCTCAGAGACCTGATTCGCAAAACCACAGATTTCCGATGGCTCCCTGCTCACGAGTGTCAATGGCTTGAGTTGAAGGCCAAGCTTTCCACTGGCCCAGTGTTGGCCTTTTTCGACCCGACCAATGAGACCAAAATCTCTACTGATGCCAGTCAGTCGGGGATTGGTGCCATGCTCCTGCAACGAAACGAGGCCTCGTCATGGGCCCCCGTTGCGTATGCGTCACGGGCGATGGCTCCCACAGAGCAGCGCTATGCGCAAATTGAGAAAGAGTGTCTCGGCCTTCTCACTGGAGTCGTGAAGTTCCATGACTACGTCTATGGACTTCCGCAGTTCACGGTTGAAACCGACCACCGTCCCCTTGTAAATATTATCAAAAAGGACTTGAATGACATGACGCATCGCCTCCAGCGTATCCTACTCAAGCTGATCCACTTCTGCAGCGGATGACACGCCTAATGTCAGACGGGTGGCTCAAGGGCTAATGCCCACAATTTTACAACATCTGCGACGACCTGGCGGGTGTCGACGGGGTGCTCCCGAAATTGGATTGCACCGTCATCCCACAATGCATGCACCAGCTAATGTTGGAGCAACTCCATGAAGGCCATTTAGGAATCGAGAAATGCCACCGCAGGGCCAGAGAAGCCGTCTACTGGCCGGGCATCAATGAGCTCTACCTGCTCTACCTGCCAGCGTTTTCAGCCCGCCCAACCATGGGAGACCCTGATGCCCCATGAGCTCGTCACATCGCCTTGAACCAAAGTGGGCATCGACTTGTTCCATGCCTTGGGCAGGGACTACGTCATCATCATCGACTACTTCTCCAGTTACCCGGAGGTCATCAGGCCGCACGGTCTCACATCCTCGGCTGTGATCAGGGCGTGTAAGGAGATATTCGCCCGACATGGCATTCCGCTGACGGTCATGTCAGACAATGGCCCCTGTTTCACGAGCCAGGAATGGGCCAGCTTCGCCGGACACTACAACTTCGAGCACGTTACGTCCAGTCCCCTATACCCCCAATCCAATGGGAAGGCGGAAAAGGGGGTCCACATTGTTAAGCGGCTCCTCAGCAAGGCCGCCGACGCCGGCTCAGATTTCCATCTTGCTCTGCTAGCCTATCGCTCCGCCCCGCTCTCCACCGGCTGTCACCTGCTCAGCTACTAATGAACCGCACTCTCAGAACGAAGGTGCCATCAATTCTCACTCCCAACCTCAATTATGTCCCCGTGCTCCACCGCATGCACATGTCTCAACTGCAGCAGAAAACTTCCTACGACTCACAGGCTGCTGACCTTCCCGACATCCATCTACACAACAAGATTCACATCCACCTCCCGGACAGTGGCTGGTCTGCACCTGCGGTCGTTCTAAGGCAGGTGGCCCTCCCACTCCTTCCTGGTCCGCTTACCGAATGGATCCATTCGGCGCCGCAACAGGCGCGCTCTTCGCCTGGTTCCAGGGTCATCACGGGATCCTCCAACCTGCTCTCCTACTGATCCCACCGTGGACTGTGAGGTGCTTCCGGTCGCTCTGCCTGCCCCTGACAGTACTGCAGCCCTCCCGGCTCCTGAGCCGCCAGCCATTGCCCCATCCTTGAGGCGGTCAACCAGAGTTCGTCGCCCACCTCAGAGACTGAACTTATGAACTCTGTAAACATGTGGACTCTCTGAAATGTTCTTTTTCCTATATCCTTTATTGTTGGATTCGTTATCCAGTGATTTGTAAATAGATTCGGTGATTGTTCCAGTTCATGGTAGTCATCTGCACCAGGCACCTTCCTCTGTAAATAGTCTTGTTCCCTGTATATAGCTTTGTACATATGTTTTCGCACCTCACACGGAGCTAGGTACATTCTCCACACACCCACACTATTTATTATAGAACATAGAACAGTACAGCACAGAACAGGCCCTTCGGCCCTCGATGTTGTGCCGAGCAATGATCACCCTACTCAAACCCACGTATCCACCCTATACCCGTAACCCAACAACACCCCCCTTAACCTTACTTTTTAGTACACTGCGGGCAATTTAGCATGGCCAATCCACCTAACCCGCACATCTTTGGACTGTGGGAGGAAACCGGAGCATCCGGAGGAAACCCACGCACACACGGGGAGGACGTGCAGACTCTGCACAGACAGTGACCCAGCCGGGAATCGAACCTGGGACCCTGGAGCTGTGAAGCATTTATGCTAACCACCATGCTACCGTGCTGCCCATATCACATGCCTATATCAACATTTTTTTATAAAAGGGGGATGTCATAATATGCACCAGTATATCATGGTGCAGACACACACTGATGGACACACACAGGGACCACTCAACATGTACAAACACCGCAGCCAGTCACCAGTTAGAATACACACACTATAAAGGCAGAGGGCACCACGGTTCCCGCTCATTCTGGGTGCTGCCTCTGAGTGTAACAGGAACTCATCCAGCCCAGCACAGACTCACACCACGTGCTGAGAGAATCAACTGGTTCGGACAAGGCTTAGGTCTCGTGTTTAAGTTAGCATCATTTAGACCCACAGTCATCATGTGTTAGTTAGAAGTAGTTAATAAAATTGAGTTGAACCTTCATCAGTGTTGGAAGTGTCTGTTCATCTCTCAAGTCTACACTAGCCAACACTTCACCTATCACTGTTACATTCATGATCCATCTCTAACTTTTCCTCTCTGTTGCAACAGAGATGGTGTGGAAATGCTGGTGTTGGACTGGGGTGAGCACACAAAGAAGTCTTATAACACCAGGTTAAAGTCCAACATGTTTGTTTCAAACACTAGCTTTCGGAGCACTGCTCCTTCCTCAGGTGAATGACGAGGTATGTTCCAGAAACACAAATATAGACAAATTCAAAGGTGCCAGACAAAGCTTAGAATGCAAAGATGCACAGAGCCGGCTCTGTGATTCAAAGGTTTATGGGTCTCACAGGCAGCTTCACAGGGTCCAGTTATTGGAGCTGACCTTTGGCACTGTAATTCTCAACTAGGCATTTCCAAAGTTCTATGAAATGTTAATAATCATCGGTATAAATTAGGCAATGTGTCTTCCAAAGAAAGAAAATCTTTAAGATCTCTTTCAAATATTGGATGTTCTTAAGTGCAACTCAATGTGTAGTAGTTTGTTGCTGCCTTTCTTCAAGATTCTCTTGTGGCTGCAGTGAGTGATAAGGACCAGCCAGAGGGAGCTAGAATACTAAGTTTCTGATGAGTAAAGTGACTGAAATATATCAGGTGCATTAATAAGCAGGAAAACAGGATTTTTAGCATGACTGCACGTAATTGTTTACTTATTGTATGCTGATTTTTGCCCATCTTACATATATATAATCAGAGAGCAGGGTGCCTTGAGCTGAATTAAGATCGTAGGCTGATCATAAGATGAGCCCGAATTTCACGCTGTTCAGGTGGGTGCGCCCTGAACCAGGAATACTTTAAATCAGGAGAGAAGACTTTGGGCGTGAATCTGATGCCCTTGCACACTCATATGATATTTCGGGCGGCGGGCGCACACGAGCTTTGGAAGCGGCCTACCGACAATGAAACAGGCAATTTAGCCCATTAAGAGGCCAATTGAATGCAATTTTACATTGCCCGTCTGTGTTTCTGGTTGTGGGGTTGGCTGATTGGTGAGGCGGACTTTACGTTTTTAGCTTTCAGTGGGACCGGATGATCTTGGCAGTGGGCGCGGCCAGAAAATCCCACCCTTTGTCTCTTTACGTTTTCCAATACAGCCTCATTTCATTTTGCAACATCATCTCTTTTGGCATTAATTTTACCTCACTCACCATCCCATCAAGTATCTTAATACAAAAGTGAAATACCGGAGAAGTTGGAAATCTGTAATAAAAATAGTAGATGCGGGAAATGCTCAGCAGGTCAGGTAACACCTGCAGACAGAAACAGAGTTTTCAGATTATAAGTCTTTAATCGAAGTGAAGAAAGATCAGTGGCAGAGGTTTTAAGCAGGGGGGTGATGGAAGAACAAAAAGGAAGTCCTGTGACGGGGTGGAGGATGATAGATTAAGTGACACAAGGTTTCGTGGTGCAGGATCCTTGAATGGCAGCTTTTTCTCTTAGATCTATTTTGTAAATGACTCAGGGTTTACTTATACAGGATAAAGAGGTGTCAAGTGCTTATAGTGTCTGCTATTGATATTTTAGAGGTCTGGTTGTTTGACAACAGTTTTTTTTTTCCAAGTAAGTTATGAATGTGCTTAAGTATTTCACACACATCCCATTGTTACTATGGCGTTCATTGCTTCTGGACAGAGTGTACACTGTGTGAATGGGCATGGAAATACTATGAGTTGGCATGCAGGGGATGAGGGGCCATTGGGGGTGCCTGTAGAGTGTGACTTGGCATGGACCGGCATGGTAACATGGATCAGTCCTTTTGAAGTTATCTTTCAAAAGGGTTCCACTCCAAACTATGGTCCAGGACTCCTCTGAGGGGCTGTGAACCACAAGTTCATTCGAGGCTGGCCTCAATGCATGAACATTGCAAAGTGCTGGATGGTGCCTACCACCATCCCCCCCCCCCTCCCCCACCCCCCACCCATGTATATGGAGTCGGTCAGTTCAAGAATGCAGTAAGCAGGCTCACTGACGGCACCCCTCTCCCGCGCCAGTGAAAATGGAGAGTTGTGCGAATGTGGTGGGGGGGGGGGGGGGGGGGGGGGAGTGCAGAACGCAGGAATGAGATCCCCTCCACCATTTGTGAAAATCTGTAGTCTCCCCGACTCTGTGAAAATCCAGGCCATTAACTCTGTTTCTCTCCAGTGATGCTGCCACACCTGTCTGGGATTTCCAGAATATTTTGTTTCTATTCTATCAAAGACCTTCCCCATTGTTCTTCCCCATCCTGTTACGAAACCAAGGGCAAGTGTATGGTCAGTTCCAGCCCCACTCGTCCCGGTATCACAACACATTTGAATTAACCAAAAGTTTGAATAAAAATTTGCAAAGTCTTTGGCCTTTGACTGCCCAATAATTAGAGTCATCAGGTTTGTAAATTTGAACACAACTACTGTTTCGTTATACCAAGAACTATCATAAAGTATGCAGTAAATACAACTGGATAACAACAAACTAATACCTACTACCCCCTTTAACTGTCCCACCCTCTACCCACACACACAAGACAGAGAAACACAGAGGGGTGGAAAGAAGTAAAAATAAAAAAGATGAGGGTCAAAAGATAAGTCTTTGCTTCAGATGGTGGTTATTAACCACACTTTCTTCACAACACACTTGCTGGTTAAAGTTTCTGGTTTACAGCTGGTAATGGTCTTTGCAGAGTCATTCATTCATTCTAACCTGCAGGTTGGAAAATGCAGTACCCAGGCATCAGGCTTTCTGGAGAGACACTTTCTTTCTCATCAAACTGGGCCTTGAGCTTGAGGTTCACATTCAGGCCTATATCGTTCTGTAAAGACACTGGACAGGATTCTCCGATTGCCGACGCTGAAATCGCGTTCGGCGGTTGGCCGGAGAATCCATTTTTACGCTGGATGTTTCGCCCTCTCAAAAATGGCGTCATCGCTGAGTAGGCTGCACGCCATTGGGACAGCATCAGGCTGTCACCTGAGGCCCTCCCCCGATGCTCCGCCTCCCAATGGGCCGACTTCCCGACAGCGTGGGACACATGTGCTCTCGATTTCAGGGACTTCGCGTGGCAGCTACGGATTATGTCCAGTCCCGCCACAGGTGGGGAAGGGGGACCGTTCCGCTGGCCGGTCAGGGGGTGGCAAGGGAGGTTACAGGGGGGCACTATCTGGCAGGCCAAGTCCGTGCGCGGCCGTCACCATATTTAATGACACGGCCGCTGCAGGTCGCTGCCGTGCGCGTGCACTTCCACTGATCCGGCAATGGCAATTCCCTACATCAATATCTGCAGGTAAAGCCGGGGACTTTATGTGGTGCGGCTGCTAGCCCCCCACCAGGCGGAGCGTCTGAGTGGGTGCGGCATGATGTTTTGGTTGTACGACTAGACACTTGCTCCAGACATGGAATCGGAGAATCCAGCCCACTGTACTTCACATCACACCTTGCTTTCAGTTTGTGATTTGGCTTCAGGCCTCTACAGTCGCAATAGAATAGCACCCAGACTTTCTAGATCTCAGGCCGCCCTCTGTTCAACAGCATTATTCTGGTCAGACTTTTTTTAATTCTTAAGTGGCCTTCTCACCTTGAACTGCTCTGCCTGACAGCTGATGAGTAGACCAGGAAGTTCGGTGAAGAATCAATGCAGGAACACTTTCCCTTTCCTGACATCTGCTACCTCAGCCCTATGCCTTTGAAATTGCAACTTTTGGAAGTGTCAGAGCATTCCTAGAATGCTCTCAATGCTTGGCAAGGCTTCAAGTCCCCTGAGATCCTATGACATGCTAAACATTCATTCAATTTCACAGAGCAATACCTTTCACTAGCCTATGGTTCACACATGGTAGGTTCAGGCACAGCACTCAAGGGTTTGTTTATTTATCTTTCCCTTCATGCTTGAATGCATCTCAAGTACCCTCCATTGATCTGAACTACAATGTTTCTAAACACTTTTGTTATGATTGACAGCTCTTGACTACTTCAAAACAGCCAAGTAGTTTCACTTACTCTTTTGTAACCATAGAAAGTATGTAGCAGTCTCGTGGCGGTGGAGGGGCACATTAGGATGACCCCCTTGGCACCCTTTATGGTCCATTACACCAGGTTTGTTGTCACTGCCAGTATGCCAGTGCCATAGTATCAGGAGAAAGTGCACCATTGACAATGCCAGGGTGTGAGGACTGAAGGGTGTTGGCTGAAGGTGGGACTGAAGGGGAGCTGGGGATGGCTGGGAGTGTCCGGTCACCCTCATACATGCATGGTGTGGGGAGAGTTACCCGTTTTAGGGGGAAGGATGCCCCTCCTTGATGAGAGTTTGGGCATGCTCTCCTTGTCAGTCGGGGGTGGGGTGGATTTGACATTTGCACTTCATAAAGGAGGAACCTAGCCAGAGTATTTTACAAGTTACAGGTATGAGTATATGAATTCATTGCATGTACTTGACTATTTATACGTTGAGTGCAAAAAACTAAGACTGAAAAATTTTCTTGAGTTTAAAGTAGAACATAGAACATACAGTGCAGAAGGAGGCCTTTCGGCCCATCGAGTCTGCACCGACCCACTTAAGTCCAATGTGGGTCTGCCGCTGGACTTTGGGATGGAGTCACCTGTTCCGAATGGCGGCTCGAGCTGGGGTGTTTTGGGAACCTGATGCACTTGCCGCTCTGCCTATATTTGCATGTCAAAGGACTGGGACTCGCACCTGGGCACCACCCCTAGTGCCAGCGGAGAACAGTCCTGAATCTCAGCTGGTGGGAGGACTTAGACTCCATTATGGAGAAACCTGGCCAGAGTATTTTGAAATTTACAGGTATGAGTATGTAAATTCAGTGCATGTACTTGACTATTTACACGTTGAGTGCAAAAAACTAAGGGCGGGATTCTCCCGCACTTGGTGGGTTAGCCCGACACGGGCTCCAAGAGTCCGCACTTCCGGGACCTAGGCCGGCGGCAGAGGGTTTGGCGCATGGCCAGCGGCACCGAAGGTCCGCTGCGGGCCGGTGCAAGTTGGTGCATGTGCAGGACTGCCGGCATGCTCTGGTGCATGTGCAGAACCGCCGGCGTGTTTCCTGCAATTGCACAGGGGGTTTCGTCTCCGCACCGGCCATGGCGGAGCCTTACAGAGCCTGGCGCAGAGGGAAAGAGTGCCCCCATGGCACAGGCTCTCCCGCAGATTGGTCGGCCCCGATTGCGGGCCAAGCCACCGTGGCCCCCCCCCCCCAAGGGCCGGATCCCCCGCACCCCTCCGAGGACCCCGCTAGATGGCCGACGAGCCAGGTTCCGTCGGGATGGACCAGGTCCATTTCACGCTGGCGGAACTGGCCGAAAACGGGCAGCCGCTTGGCCCATCGGGGCTCGGAGAATTGCCGGTGGGTCCGCAGCCAGCGGCGCGATACCCGCCCCCGCCAGAAAACCAGTGCCGGAAGCAGCAGCGGGCGGGATTCACGCCGCCCCCGGCAATTCTCCGACCCGGCGGGGGTCGGAGAATCCCGCCCTAAGACTGACAAGTTTTCTTGAGTTTAAAGTAGAACATAGAACATACAGTGCAGAAGGAGGCATTTGGTCCACCGAGTCTGCACCGACCCACTTAAGCCCTCACTTCCACCTTATCTCCCCCACCCAATAACCCCTCCTAACCTTTTTGGACACTAAGGGCAATTTAACATGGCCTATCCACCTAACATGCATATCTTTGGATTGTGGGAGGAAACTGGAGCACCCGGAGGAAACCCACGCAGACACGGGGAAAATGTGCAGACTCCGCGCAGACAGTGACCCAGCAGGGAATCGAACCTGGGACCCTGGTGCTGTGAAGCCATAGTACTAACCATTGTGCTACCGTGCTGCCCGAGTACAGACACACATACAAAAGTATACATTACAAAGTAGAGGTAGATAATATTTGGCTAATTTAATATTCAGCAATAAAAGGCGAAGTTATAAAGAGTTCACTGTTATTTGTGGCCCAGGCAGTTTTTAAAGCAGCAATACTTGTTCTCTTCCTGAAAATGCAGCTTGGAATTTGAAGTTTTGTTTAGAATTTCTTTGCCTAGTTTCCACAGTACGAGGCAGTATTCACTTTAGTTGAGAGACAGAGGCAAGCAGTTTTTGGATGCCCCTTCTCCAAACTACCCCAAAAGCGCCAGGGTTTTTGTCATAAAAGACTTTCAAAAATCGTTCAGTTTCCATCATGTGATGACAGGACATTGATCTGTGATGGATAACAGTTGATAGTCTATTCATGTAAATGAAAGGATTTCCACACCCCATGGTCAAAATTATCAACATACAATAGAGGCAAAAGGAATCCTTAGCATTTCCCTTGTGCATAATCAGATTTGTTAGTTCCCCTTTATTACCTGGTAGACCTGGAGACAAAATGTCTGAGACCTTATTCACCTTGCTGATTTGGGGTAATCCTGACAAAGGTAGGTGTGATATTTCACAAGGACGTGGCCTAGGCATATTCATTGTGATCTGCCATTGTGAAGCTTCCAGAAGTATGGCCAACTGGCAGTCCGAAATGTCAGGTGACCTGTGGTAGCCATCTTAAGTCCATTTTTCTTTTCTTTTAACGGTGGAAGCTGCCTTTTTTAAAATGTGTAGATGCCGGCGTTGGACTGGGGTGAGCACAGTAAGAGGTCTTACAACACCAGGTTAAAGTCCAACAGGTTAGGGCAGCACGGTGGCCTAGTGGTTAGCACAACCGCCTCACGGCGCTGAGGTCCCAGGTTCGATCCCGGCTCTGGGTCACTGTCCGTGTGGAGTTTGCACATTCTCCCCGTGTCTGCATGGGTTTCGCCCCCACAACCCAAAAAATGTGCAGAGTAGGTGGATTGGCCATGCTAAATTGCCCCTTAATTAGAAAAAATAATTGGCTAATCTAAATTTTTTTTAAAAAGTCCAACAGGTTTGTTTCAAACAATTGTTTGTGTTTGAAACAAACCTGTTGAACTTTAAACTGGTGTTGTAAGACTTCTTACTTTAAAAAGAAAGTTGCATATGGAAGTCCAGCAACTTAAATTGTAATTTAATATTTGACAACAATACACCTCCGTAACAGCAACCACTGTTGGGCTGTTGAAAATGTAGCAGTCAATTTGCACACAGCAAATTCTCACAAACAGCAGTGTGATCATGATAAGAGGCAGCACTGCAGCACTAGCTCAGATCTTGATCTCTGCTCTCTGAAGCTAGAAATGAGCCCATAACCATAACAAAAAAAGAGTCAAGCATACTACTCAGTGAGTCACAGCTGACTAGTTAGAAATTTGTTTGACAGAGCACAAGGTGTGAGGGAAAGCTGCAAAATGGTAACATTAAAGCTGATGGAGCTAAGCACCTGGGTGTTTGTGAAACACAGCTAATAAATGAATGCAGAAACAGCACAGATTGAATATATTCAGTCATGTTGCAAAGCGTCAATTCTTGCATTAATATTTCTGACTTTTGGTTTGGTTGTTGAGAGCTGCTGGTTCTGGTTGTTTTTTCTCTTCATTTATGGGAGGTGAGCACGGCTAGGGGGTACAGCATTTGTTGCCCACCATAATTGACATTAACAAGATAGTGGTGAGCCGTCTTCTTCAACGGTTGTGGTGTAGGATCACCCACACTGTGGCTAGTGAGTGGGTTCCCACGTTCTCTTGCAGCAATGATGCAGGAGAGGTGACATATTTCCAATTCAGGATGGTGGGTGTCTTGTAGCGGGCGGCTTTCCCATGTATCTGCTGCTCTTATACTTCCGTGTGGTAAATGTTGCATGTTTGGAAGGTACTGTCAAAGGAACCTTGGCAAGTTACTGGATTGCTTCGTGTACGTGGTACACATTGCTGCACTGTGCATCGGTGCTTGAGGGCGTGAATTTTGAAAGGTGGGATGTCAATCTGTCGGGCTGTTATGTCTTGTATGTGAACTTCTTGAGTGCTATAAGACACTCAACACCTGTTTGAGCATGACCGTGCCCATCCCGTTGATGGGTCAGCTGGGGTCAGAGGGTTCTCACGGGGGTGTCCTAGGGGCAGTCAGTGGAATACGCAGCCTGCGGCCTATAACCTGTTCACAATGGTTGCCTTGCAGACTGCGGTAATTAAGGTCCATGCCTGGCCTTCCTGATCCTGGGGGGCACCCTAAACCCACGCCCCATCTCCCGAGATGATGCCCGCTATACCCCTCACTCTGCCTTAAAGACGCCCACCCCCAGCCAATAGCACAATTGTCAACGCTATTGCGGATTTGGAAAGTTTTCTTACCTCCTCTCTCTCCCTCGGCAGCCATGGAGCCCGCTCCACATTTTAAAAAGACTGTAGTCAGCTGCACCCTTGTCACTTCCGCCTGGCATTACGGAGGATTGGTGAATAGTGGGCCAAAGGCAATAGTGATATGTGATTGCATGTAAATTCCAGTTCTGTATGCTGATGTCAGAGCGTGGTTATCACCATCAGCTGAACCCCAAAGCGCCCGGTTCTCTGCCCAATCACGATCTGTGTTTCCGACGTCACGGGGTGGAGAATCTACCCCTTCAGTTTTAGGTATGCCTGGGTGCTGCTCCTGATGTGCTCTCCTGCACTCCTGAAACTCCGTGGCTTGATGGGAATGGTAGAGTGAGGGATATTACTGACCATGAGGTTACACACTGTATAATTCTGATGGTGTAAATGGCCTATAGTTCTCCATGGATACCCTGGTTTGTGCTGCCAGGCCTGTTCTGATTTATCCTAATTCACAACACGGTAGTCCCACTCAAAACCATGGACAGCGGGTGTGATTCTCTGGCCTTCCAGCTACGTGTTTCTCGGTGGCGGGAGGAGGCACGGCAATTGCTGGCAGAGGGATTCTCTACTCCTCCCGCTATCAATGGGAATTCCCATTGGGCTGTTGGGAAACTGCGTGGGGGTTTGCTCTACAGCGGGACTGGAGAGTCCTGCCACCGGCGAATGGTGGGAGAATTCTGACGAGTTCCTTTAGTGTGAAGAGAGGTACGATGAGGTCAAATAGGTTTTTCCTTCTTGTTGGGCTTTCACCAACCGCTGCAGCTCAATTTTTCAAATATGTTTTTCAGGATGCAGCGAGCTTGGGGAATAGTTGTTCTACTGAGCCGTTTTTGTTGATGGGCTTTGAAGATCCTCACACAGAATACATTCTGTGCCCTATCACCCTCAGGGCTTCACTCAAGTGGTGTTCAACTTGGTGGACGATTGATTGATCACTTGAGGGAGGGCAGAGGTGATAATCAGCAGAAGGCTTCCTTGCCCATGTTTGACTTGATGCCATCAGACTTTGTGTGGTACGAAGTCAATGTTGAGGACTCCTCGGGCAACACTCACCTGCCTGTATATCAACAACTGGCCAAATCTGGAGTATATGTCCTGCCAGTGGGAAAGGATTAGTCAGGGTTGGTGATGACTGCCTGGAAGGTATGATACTCTAGGTATGATTATGACAATCTGTTTCTGGACGTTTCTGTGGGACCACTCTGCCAATTTTGGCGCCAGTCCTCAAATATTAGTGAGGCGTTTGACTGAGCAGGGTTTGCCATTGCTGTTTCTGAAGCTGAGAGATCTGACTGGTTTTATTCCTTTGCAGCAATTTGACATTAGTCAGTGGATTGTAGGCCATTGTGAGCAGTTAAGAATAAACCACATTGCTGTGGGCCTGGATTTGCAGAGTGGGTGAGGTCAGCAGATTTCCGTCCCTCAAGGGCATCAGCAAACCAAATGGATTTTACAACAATTCCAAGTCTTCATGCTCACCATTATCAAGGCACTCTCTTTATTACCGATTTATTTATGAACAGGCTGGGCCACCCATCCTCCATCTGGGAAATAAAGAGAGGAAATTTAAAAATAATATTTAAAAAACAAGATAAAATGTTTTTCTGAGAAATAAGGTGAGACGTTCGGCCTCTGAGAAAGATTAAAGCTGAAAACCAGACCGCCAAAATATTTCTAGGAAGTAGTTTAGTTGTAACATTTCCAGTATGCAACAGATTTTACTCAGCAATTCACTGAATAACTTTCTTTCACACGATTTTCAATTAACATTTTTAATCACACAATATGAAACACATAGGGGCTGTTTAGCACAGGGCTAAATCGCTGGCTTTGAAAGCAGACCAAGCAGGCCAGCAGCACAGTTCGATTCCCGTAACAGCCTCCCCGAATAGGCGCCGGAATGTGGCGACTAGGGGCTTTTCACAGTAACTTCATTGAAGCCTACTCGTGACAATAAGCGATTTACATTTCATGTATCTAAATTCACTCAAAGGCCGTGATTTTCTGGACCTCCCTGAACCCGCATCCCTCTTGCCCCGCCCCACCCCATGGGAAATGCAGCAAGCCATTGACTGCCAGAGGATCTTTTGCTCCTGCCAACGCCGACGGGTTTTGTATGGTTTTCCCATCCTGCTGCTGGGGCTCCCCCCACAGGGGATCGACTTCAGCGGCACTGGAAGATCCCGCCCGCAAGCAGGCTCCGCCAAACACGACTTGACAAAAAGCATCTCTTTTCACAATAAACTTACTTCCATTTGCCTCACTTTAGTTGGCATTGACTCTAGATTAAGCTTAATTGTCTGCACAAGATTCATATTGGGCACAAAATGTTAACTCAGTTTCTCCTTCCACAAATGCGTTCAGACCTGCTGGGTCTTTCCAGTACTATCTGTTTTTATTCTAGTTTAATTAGATTTACAAGTTTACTGTTTGATTTCCACTAAGCGTTCTTTCTACCCCCAACGTCACTCAAAATCCTCAGGAATTTAAATCTACAGCTGCACCTGTTCCCTCAGTGTTCGTTAACACTCTGAATATTTCATCATCAGTGTCAAAGGCAACATCTGCAGTATCACTCTTCACATTTCAGTCTCGCTGTCTGCATTTTCAGTGTTTATTGGCACATTAAATATTTTATGATAGACCTCATGAGAAGATTTTCTTTCCTGAGCCAAAATGAAGAAATTCCTTGGCGACGTTACCGGCTGTTACACGTTTTGGGTCGGGATTCTCCAGCTGTTCGCTGGTGGGGGTTTCCCTGCTCCCACCAGCAGCGCACCCCCACCTGCGGGCTTCCCGGAGATGTGGGTTGGCTTCAATAGGAATTCCCATTGACAGCGACGGGAGCAGAGAATCCCGCCCCCAGTGAATGGCGTGCCGCCTCCCGCTACTGGTGGGCAGGGGGCTGGAGAATCCAGCCCACTTGGTGTTTTTCAGGAAGCGTTTCGATTTTGCTGTTGTTCCTACCAGAACATTCACTGGCTCAAGGATGACAATTGCCCTTGCCATTTGTGTGAAACATATTCACTTCTGCATCACAATATTCTCAAAGCTCCGACTCGCAACACAGGTAGCATGGTGGTTAACATAAATGCTTCACAGCTCCAGGGTCCCAGGTTCGATTCCCGGCTGGGTCACTGTCTGTGCGGAGTCTGCACATCCTCCCCGTGTGTGCGTGGGTTTCCTCCGGGTGCTCCGGTTTCCTCCCACAATCCAAAGATGTGCGGGTTAGGTGGATTGGCCATGCTAAATTGCCCGTAGTGTCCTAAAATGTAAGGTTAAGGGGGGGTTGTTGGGTTACGGGTATAGGGTGGATACGTGGGTTTGAGTAGGGTGATCATTGCTCGGCACAACATCGAGGGCCGAAGGGCCTGTTCTGTGCTGTACTGTTCTATGTTCTATGTTATCATATTCTGGGGCTGGCTCATAATTATAATGAGGAGCCCAGATGAAAGTTTCCCGAAAGTGTCTTGGTCTCTCTACTCCCAGCTTTGCTTCTTATTGCATTCAGTCGCTCTCTGTCAATTGTTGTCTTTTTACTTTAGTCTCTGCTATGGGTGGCCATGAAGGACACGGGGGATCATCTATAAATCTCCCTGTGGGCTTCATGGAGTATGAACTTTCCTATGAGCAGGCGAGAGACCATTCAATTGGAAATGAGCAATGAGAGTTTCAAACCCGCTCCATCACTCCGGGTTGGAATTCTGTCGGTCCCCGGGCTTGGACGTGTACACTGTAAACCGTGGCTGTGGCCTTTTCCATTATATAAATAAAAAGGTTTGATGGCAGAAGACTGGCCTTGGTAAGATTATTACAGTCTCTTAATTCTTTACTGTCCCTGGCTCAGTCCGCCACCTGTTGCTGTCTCTTAAACAACTAACAGGTGAAATATGAAATGTGAAAAGAAAAACAAATGAAGGAAAATTGGGGCTTTATGACATAGATTTGTTACTTCCTTTCTTGGAAGGTGTGGTGAAGTTTGCCTAAAGCATGTAAGAGTTACTGGGTCGCAGGGGCACTGTGCATGCAGGGCCATGGAATCCCCTACTTGGATGTCAAATCCCCCCTCCCCAGGAAAGATGGTGAGATAGCAACACCCCTTTCACATGCCCCTTCGTTCAACCCACCAAGTGTGGCTGAGATTGACCCAAGGACCTCAGAGGAGTTTGCCAATAAACAATCATTTTGCCTTCATTTGCAGAGATTGGTTTTACATTTCACCAGCTGCTGTGGTGGGATTTACACTCAATTATCTGAATCATTAGTCCAGACCGTTGGCCTACCAGCCCAGTAACATACCACTCTGCTACCAGTCCCAGGGTTTATGCTCCAGGCAAGCCTCCTCCCACTCCAACAGTACATCCATCCACACGATGTGAATGACAATTCCAGTAATGACCAATATTGAGCAGCAATATCCAGCTACTGCATCAGTTCCCACTTGGCATGAAGATGACGTTTCGGCAGCATGATGGCGCAGTGGGTTAGCCCTGCTGCCTCACGGCACCGAGGTCCCAGGTTCGATCCCGGCTCTGGGTCACTGTCCGTGTGGAGTTTGCACATTCTCCCTGTGTTTGCGTGGGTTTCGCCCCCACAACCCAAAAATGTGCAGGCTAGGCGGATTGGCCATGCTAAATTGCCCCTTAATTGGAAAAAAAATAATTGGGTACTCTAGATTTTTTAAAAAATGAAGATTAAGTTTCAACTCCAGGTCTGGTAGCCTGTTGCACGAAGCCAGGGGTAGCATAATATTTCTGTTCTCCTTGACTTGTAAGCACACATGTGCTGTCATTATACTGGAGAACAATATACCTCAAATACTTTTTTGGATCAGTTAGTTGATAGTGTGTACTGAAAGTATGAAAACTTATAACTTATTAATATTGCCAGGGGCCCCTAATATATGCATCATAATTGGCAGGAGGTCCGTTGGGAGTGTGTCACTGTTTACAGGGTCTCTGAGAGTGTGCCACTGTTTACAGGGTCTCTGAGAGTGTGTCATTGTTTACAGGGTCTCTGGGAGTGTGCCACTGTTTACAGGGTCTCTGGGAGAGTGTAGCTGTTTACAGGGTCTCTGAGAGTGTGCCACTGTTTACAGGGTCTCTGGGAGAGTGTAGCTGTTTACAGGGTCTCTGAGAGTGTGCCACTGTTTACAGGGTCTCTGGGAGAGTGTAGCTGTTTACAGGGTCTCTGGGAGAGTGTAGCTGTTTACAGGGTCTCTGGGAGAGTGTAGCTGTTTACAGGGTCTCTGGGAGAGTGTAGCTGTTTACAGGGTCTCTGGGAGAGTGTAGCTGTTTACAGGGTCTCTGAGAGAGTGCAGCTGTTTACAGGGTCTCTGGGAGAGTGCAGCTGTTTACAGGGTCTCTGGGAGAGTGCAGCTGTTTACAGGGTCTCTGGGAGAGTGTAGCTGTTTACAGGGTCTCTGGGAGTGTGCCACTGTTTACAGGGTCTCTGGGAGAGTGCAGCTGTTTACAGGGTCTCTGGGAGAGTGCAGCTGTTTACAGGGTCTCTGGGAGAGTGTAGCTGTTTACAGGGTCTCTGAGAGTGTAGCTGTTTACAGGGTCTCTGGGAGAGTGTAGCTGTTTACAGGGTCTCTGGGAGAGTGTAGCTGTTTACAGGGTCTCTGGGAGAGTGTAGCTGTTTACAGGGTCTCTGGGAGAGTGCAGCTGTTTACAGGGTCTCTGGGAGAGTGCAGCTGTTTACAGGGTCTCTGGGAGAGTGTAGCTGTTTACAGGGTCTCTGGGAGAGTGTAGCTGTTTACAGGGTCTCTGGGAGAGTGCAGCTGTTTACAGGGTCTCTGGGAGAGTGTAGCTGTTTACAGGGTCTCTGGGAGAGTGTAGCTGTTTACAGGGTCTCTGAGAGAGTGCAGCTGTTTACAGGGTCTCTGGGAGAGTGCAGCTGTTTACAGGGTCTCTGGGAGAGTGTAGCTGTTTACAGGGTCTCTGAGGGTGTGCCACTGTTTACAGGGTCTCTGGGAGAGTGCAGCTGTTTACAGGGTCTCTGGGAGAGTGTAGCTGTTTACAGGGTCTCTGGGAGTGTGCCACTGTTTACAGGGTCTCTGGGAGAGTGCAGCTGTTTACAGGGTCTCTGGGAGAGTGCAGCTGTTTACAGGGTCTCTGGGAGAGTGTAGCTGTTTACAGGGTCTCTGAGAGTGTAGCTGTTTACAGGGTCTCTGGGAGAGTGTAGCTGTTTACAGGGTCTCTGGGAGAGTGTAGCTGTTTACAGGGTCACTGGGAGTGTGCCACTGTTTACAGGGTCTCTGGGAGAGTGTAGCTGTTTACAGGGTCTCTGGGAGAGTGTAGCTGTTTACAGGGTCTCTGGGAGAGTGCAGCTGTTTACAGGGTCTCTGGGAGAGTGTAGCTGTTTACAGGGTCTCTGGGAGAGTGTAGCTGTTTACAGGGTCTCTGGGAGAGTGTAGCTGTTTACAGGGTCTCTGGGAGAGTGTAGCTGTTTACAGGGTCTCTGGGAGAGTGTAGCAGTTTACAGGGTCTCTGGGAGAGTGTAGCTGTTTACAGGGTCTCTGAGAGAGTGCAGCTGTTTACAGGGTCTCTGGGAGAGTGCAGCTGTTTACAGGGTCTCTGGGAGAGTGTAGCTGTTTACAGGGTCTCTGGGAGAGGGTAGTTGTTTACAGGGTCTCTGGGAGAGTGTAGCTGTTTACAGGGTCTCTGGGAGAGTGTAGCTGTTTACAGGGTCTCTGGGAGAGTGTAGCTGTTTACAGGGTCTCTGGGAGAGTGTAGCTGTTTACAGGGTCTCTGAGAGAGTGCAGCTGTTTACAGGGTCTCTGAGAGAGTGCAGCTGTTTACAGGGTCTCTGGGAGAGTGCAGCTGTTTACAGGGTCTCTGGGAGAGTGTAGCTGTTTACAGGGTCTCTGAGAGAGTGCAGCTGTTTACAGGGTCTCTGGGAGAGTGCAGCTGTTTACAGGGTCTCTGGGAGAGTGCAGCTGTTTACAGGGTCTCTGGGAGAGTGTAGCTGTTTACAGGGTCTCTGAGAGAGTGCAGCTGTTTACAGGGTCTCTGGGAGAGTGCAGCTGTTTACAGGGTCTCTGGGAGAGTGCAGCTGTTTACAGGGTCTCTGGGAGAGTGCAGCTGTTTACAGTGTCTCTGGGAGAGTGTAGCTGTTTACAGGGTCTCTGGGAGAGTGCCACTGTTTACAGGGTCTCTGGGAGAGTGCAGCTGTTTACAGGGTCTCTGGGAGAGTGCAGCTGTTTACAGGGTCTCTGGTTGTGTGCTAACATTTGCGGTGGGTCCCCAGTAATATGTATTCATTGACAAGGAATCTGCTCCACAGCAAAGTAACTGTGAAGTACAGGTATGAGTCTAAAAACCTTGTGATGATGGCAGAAACATCCATGAAAATGAGATTATACATTTTGCAAAGTAAATGTTCTGCCTGTCACTCTCGCTTAACGGTTGGCAGTAGCTGAGAAAAGCAGATCAAGTTCAGACTGACTCATAGACTTTGCTGAATTGATAGGTTTTGAATTTTAGTCAGGACTATTCTGTCCAATGCAGTATCTTAGATTCGTGAAGGGGCACTGAAGTCATTCACAAGCCACATGAACTCTGGAATTGTGTCTTCTCTCATCCTCCAGCCATGCTGCTGTTCATCAGCATATTCTTATTTCCTGAACCTCAGTCCAAATAATCAGCATATATTTATTTCCTCTCTTGTGGATTTAGTGCCATGCATTTCAAATCAGCTTCTGTGACTTCCAGCTGTGCAGGTATTGAGTATGCCAAGTCAGAAGCTTCACTTGTGCTGTGGCATGCAGTACCAGCAAAAGGACAAGTGCTTACTGGAGCGCAGACCATTTTAGTTCCCATTTTTTAGTTTGTCACGCAGAGGAGGGGTAGACTAATTTTCTCTTTCCCAAATGCAAACAGCTGAACATGACTAAAACATCCCGGAGCAGGCTCTTTCCCATCGCAACATCTGTCCAGATTCCAGCACGTTAAGTTGTGTTCAGTTTGTTGAGCCCACGGTCTTTGCCTTGCACTGCAAACCTCCTCCTTGACTCACTCACCACACGCTCATTAACTCGCCACCCCCAATAAACCTGCCCCCTCCGACTTTGTTTTTGCTCAGGACAAGTTTCATTTTTATTCGGCGAGGCTTAATGATTAATGTTCTAACCTCTGGAGTTGTCACATTCATGAGAGATGTCATTCTAATCCAAATTTCATTCCTGTGCGTATCCTTGTATTCCTTGAGCACATTAAAGGATCGTCAGTTATTTTTTTATGTAGTTGCTCCTTTGGCACGGATCTCGAAAGGGAGGGTGGGCTATTATTTCAGTGCTTGAAATGCATGCAAAGTTTTAGTTACTCCAGATCAGTTAAATATAAAACCTCTTTCTTCCCTGGTTAATCACTTCCTTTTATTTCTTTCCCCTCATATTTGATCCTCTTCTTAGGCCGATCCAACCCAACCCAAATGGTAGCAAAGAAACTCCATCTCTGTGTAACCAACTGCAATAGTTTTCCCCTTCAGTCCCAGTGGGATATTTGGATCATTGACTGGTTTGTTCCCAGAAATGAATGCCATGATCCCAAAACCCATTTCACCCAAGTTTGTTGAATGGAATGCATACCGTATGCCCAGCCTTCAGTGCGCTGTTCACTGGCGGTACACATTACCAGCCTGTCCAGTATCAATAGCTTGTATTTCTTAAAGCTAGCCCTGTATCTCTTAAAGGGCATCATGGCAGCAGCAAATGTTGGAAGCCACTCTGAACCTGGGGTAAAAGATCAATGGCTGACCATGGGGAAAAGAGGTCTCTGTCAGGATTTCAGATGCTGCACTGCTGGTCTCTGGGGAGATGGTGGAAAGCAGGAAAGATGGCCTCTGTCATCAGCAAGGGAGGATACCCTCCAGAAACATGATGAGTCAGAAATAGAACCAGATCCCCACAGAGATTAATGCTACAGATTTAGCCGCAAGGAGAAGGAGAAGAAGCTCAATGATCTCATATGAGTGATCAAGGTCAGTGAAGGCAGCTTCAAATGCCATTTCCACCAACTGCAATACCAACGCACAAACTGCTCAATTCGCATCCCCCCCCATCACTCAGCCACCAACAATCTCCATCAATGAAGGCTCCTACCTAACATTCTCATAGTTTACTTCACCCTCAACACTCAATACAGTACTTTTACAAGCCTCAAACGCATAGTTGACAGCCTCTATTCACTGGCTGCTTTTCAACCATAACATCCATACATTATGCCACACTGAAATGCAATTGCAACACATTCACTGACGTGCTTTTGTCTCTCGTGCAGGAAAAGGTGGTGCAGAAACTGAGGTAGCAGCAACTATCTGGCGGCGAGGGGCGGGGCTAGTGGGGAGACATACCTGCATGTTGTAAACCCGCGGAGGTGACTGTGCTGGCTTTTGGTAACTGGAGAGGCTAAAACCACGGAAGATAAAGCTATGTGCACACTGAATCACAGCCCAATCCTCAATTATCCCAATATCTCTTCTGGCTGAAATGCAGCTGATGGTATATACATAGAACATAGAACAGTACAGCACAGAACAGGCCCTTCGGCCCTCAATGTTGTGCCGAGCCATGATCACCCCACTCAACCCACGTATCCACCCTATACCCGTAACCC
The DNA here is from genome assembly GCF_902713615.1 of Scyliorhinus canicula. NCBI lineage: Eukaryota > Metazoa > Chordata > Chondrichthyes > Carcharhiniformes > Scyliorhinidae > Scyliorhinus > Scyliorhinus canicula. The sequence continues at coordinate 111,563,173 of NC_052149.1, forward strand.
AACAACCCCCCCTTAACCTTACTTTTATTAAGACACTACGGGCAATTTAGCATGGCCAATCCACCTAACCCGCACATCTTTGGACTGTGGGAGGAAACCGGAGCACCCGGAGGAAACCCACGTACACAGGGGGAGGACGTGCAGACTCCACACAGAAAGTGACCCAGCCGGGAATCGAACCTGGGACCCTGGAGCTGTGAAGCATTTATGCTAAGCACCATGCTACCCTGCTGCCCCAATGCATGCATGCATGCATGTATGCATGCACACTTCTTCCTTTCTCCTCTCTCCTCACCACAATCCTACTCTTGTTCCCTTTTCCTGTCACATACCTAAGAACTGCAAACACCCCATGAAGAGGAGGAAGAGCAAGAAGGCAGTGAAAAATTTAGAAGATGGGGTAGGAACAGGATTTGCATATGATGAGACACTTGGCACAAATGGACCACCACTGTGGGTAAGGATAGCATGGTGCCAGTTCAATGGAGGGTGAGGTCATAAATAGGTAGAGAACTCAGATGAGGACGCTCCATACACAGTGGGCAGGGGACGCTGGGTGTGGAAGGAAAGAGAATCATAGCCACAAACTGCCTTGCAGCCAGTCTGTTGCATCCACAGCACTCATATCTTCAGCCTATTCCTATTAGAGTTTCATGTGGTGTTGAATGATTTCAATCAGCATCCTTTATCCTCCCAGAATCAATAAACAATACTCCTTCGGATTGTTCCATGTTGTTCAGCAGCACTGTGGTGAATGCAAATGGTTGCACATTCAGACTGTGCCAACAAGAATAGAAGCTCCTTCGTTGGAAACTGCAGTTTATTGACATAGGCATGTTGGGTCGAATGACTTGTATCGGTGCTGTAAGCTTCTATGTAAGGAATTTTATTCAAGCTCCTGACCAAGCATATCTGTGACAAATATGACCATCACACTGGTGACCCATTTCTTTACTGAGGCAATTTCAGTACAAAACTTTGATGTCTGGCCCTCCTACATTCCGAGTTACCTTAAATGCTGGTATCTGAATCAACACAAACAAGGATTTGACTTGCTGCTCCAAGGTCGGTCAAAACCTTGGGGCTCCGATTGGTTCTCCTCAAAGCATTGCTGGCATGTGGCCACTAGAGGCCTCCAGTGATCTATGTAGAAGAGACAGGTTCGGCACTCTTTCATTTTGAGAGTACTTGGCTGGATTCTCCATTCTGGAGACTAAGTCCCAACGACGAAAACTGTGGCATTTCACGATGGAAAAACCGTTGTGGAACATCCACAGATTCCCTGTTTTTGGGGGGAGGCGGCTAGCAGCGAGGCAGAGTAGAGCACCCGGCCTCAATCTGCCGACACAACCTGGAGAATTTGCCGATCCATGGCCGCGCATGCGCATGGGGGGCGGCCTGTATCGGCCACGCCGTGCTTCATGGCATATGCCGCTCGCGGACCCGGCCCTTGAAATAGTCCCCCCCTTCGGCCGGCTTGCGCAACCCGGACCACCGCACCACAGTGCCCCCAGCCCCGAATATGTACATCCCTGCCCTCGGATCGGCCCTCTCCCGACTTTGGCGGCGCTGCACTGAGTCCGCAGCCGCCATGCTGAGTTCCTGACGGGTGAGACCACACGTGTCCCATGCGTCGGGAACTCGGCCGGTCGGGAGCGGAGAATCAGGGGGCGGGCCTCAGCCAATGTACGGAGGCCGTAGATACGGGGGCTTAGCTGCTTTCGCGATGCTCTGCCCCCAATTTCGGCGTCATTGGGGATTCTCTGCCCCATCGCCAAACGCGATTTCAGCGCCGGGAATCGGAGAATCCAGCCCAAATAGCAACTTTTTCAGCAGGTCCATCCCCAACTCCAATACCAATCCTGCAACACCATCCCCCTTCTGGCACCGTCCACAAGCCCTAAAAAAAGAGAAAGTCTAGACTTCGAAATGAACTCGTTTCCACAGATAGTCAAAACAACAGCAGAATTCTCCCATTTTGAGACAAAGTGCGAGGATAGGTGGCTCGAACAGCGCCTGTCCCACTATTCAGAATGGCAAGATCCCAGACTAAATTCAGCGCTTCAAACCAAATTAATCATGCACAGATGAGCTACCCGCCCACTGTCAGCTGACCGGTTTGAAGATATCAGCGCCATTTTTAAATGCCAATCCATATCACCCATATCACTCTCTCCAGCCAGCCTGTCATCACCAGACTTTGCAGGATGCCAGCAACCCAGAGGGAAACGTTTGGCAGTAACGAGAGGACGATGTCGCTCAATTCACACACCCCCGCCCACCCCCCCCCCCCCCCCCCCCCACCCCGAGCCAGGCTCCCATATCCCACTTGAACATCTGCCCATTGCCTTTGGAATCTTCATTCATCACATTCCAATAAATGATTTGGTATCCCTTTGATCCCCTTGTTTGTAAGGTTGTCACGCAGCCTTGTTGGGGTCCAGTTTTCCTCCCCTCGGTCTTCCCTTTGCCTTCCATTGTTAATTTTCTTCATCCACCCCCTTGCCCCTTTGCCTACCATCATGAGCCGTCACCCTACCCACCCCACCCCTCCCCTCTTTGTACATCCCTTTTTCCACATTGACCGCCTTGTTGCAAGGTGATGCAACAAACATATGGTGGCGTGTTTCCTGATTGCATGGTGACAAGATCACAAAGCCACAGGTTGAGACAGGAGGCGGAGAACTCAAAGAATATAGATAGGGAGGCCGAGGTTCAGTTATCAGAAACAATATTTGATCAGATGGTTGATAAAGAACAAGAGCAGGTGGTGGATGAAGCAGAAATCTTTTGTTCAAAAAATTAGTTGAATTACAGCAGGAAGATTCAGAGAAAAAGCAGTTGTATCAGAAAGCATATACGGAAATACAATCTGAGTGTACAGAAGAGTGTTATATTGGAAATCATTAATGAGAAAATGGAGACATTTACATATTCAAGCCAATGAAAATGGGTAGAAGTTTATAGAAATTACAGTGCAGAAGAAGGCCATTCGGTCCATCGAGTCTGCACCTGCGCTGGGAAAGAGCACCCTACCTAAGCCACGTCACCACCCGATTCCCATAAGCCAGTAACCCCACCTATCCTTTTTGGATACTGAGGGTAATGAGCATGGCCAATCCACCTAACCTGCTCATCTTTGGAGGAAACTGGAGCACCCGGAGGAAACCCACGCAGACACGGGGAGAACGTGCAGACTCCACACATACAGTGACCCAGCCAGGAATCAAACCTTGGACCCTGGAGCTGTGAAGCAACTGTGGTAACCATTGTGCTATTGTGCTGCTTGTCATAATATACACATAAGTATCTGATGGTGCACAGACAGACATTTATTGACACACAGGATGACCAATGAACACACAGAACATAGCAGCCAATCACCAGACAGGACACGGCCACTATAAAGCCAGAGGGCGCTAGTTTTCCCGCTCTCTCGGGATGCAGCCTCTGAGACAGTCAGAGCCTGTGAGCAACAACACGAACATCCACCATGTGGTAGTAAGATAGTCTGGTCAGGTTAGCCTCAGGTCTCCAGTGAACTCAGCATAGTGTCAACCCACAGTTAAAGTATGTTTAGCAGTTGGTAGTTCAATAAAATAGAGTTGTATTTCTCCAAGTGTTGGAAGCCTGTCTCTCTCACTGCTATGGTAAATGCAGTCACCGTAGCAGTGAGGGCCTCCGCCGGCTGACGCGAGTTGGCGCATGCGCGGGAGTGCCAGCGTGTGCTGCCGTCATCCCCGTGCATGCGCAGAGGGCTTTGTTTCCACATCGGCCATGGCGGACCATAACAACTGCCGGTGCGGAAGAATAGAGTGCCTCCACGGCACAGGTCTGCCTGTGGATTGGTGGGCCCTGATCACGGGCCAGGCCACCGTTGGGGCATCTCCCGGGGTCAGATCCCCCCGCATCCCCCGAGAACCCTAGAGGCCGCCTGCGTTGCCAGGTCCCGCCGGTAAGGACCTACTCCAATTTACGCTGGCGGGACCGGCAAAAACACGGGCGGCCACTCGGCCCATCGCGGGCCGGAGAATCGCCAGGGGGCCTCTGCCAGTGGTTGCCGACCGGCGCGGCGCGATTCCCGTCCCTGCCAAATCTCTGGCGCCGGAGAATTCGGCAGCCGGAGGGGGCGAGATTCACGCTGGCGATTCTCCAACCTGGTGGGGGGTCGGAGAATCCCGCCCAAGGCGTCTGCTTTGCAGCTTGCTGCTGCTTTTATCGGAACTGCTGCCTAGTCACTTTTTCATGTCTGGAAGCCGTACGTTGCTGTTACTGTCTCTTTCTGTGTGGCCTGGGGCAAGGAAAGGGAGGAAGTCAGGTGCCCTGCTGTTGGTGCTTTGGAAGGAAGGGTGGTGGCCTAAATCACCTGCACAACTTGCTGGAGGTTTGAAGGGTCGCTTTGCCATTTACTGGTGCTTTTATTTGTACTTGCTAACTGTTCAATGTTTTATGTTGGAAGCCGTGTGTTGTTCCTGCCTCTTCTGCTCCTGTGGCCTGCACAATGGGCTGGGTGCAACAGGTAACCAGATGCTGGGACTGCAGGAGGAGGAGAGTGGTGGCTCACCTTAACTGAACACCTTCAAGGTCGTAAATATGCGCCTTTGAAGGATGTTGACAGCTTTAGTGTGATGATGACTGTTGTCTGTTTCAAGTTTGGAGGCCGTGTAAATAGCTAGCACCTTTTGTGCTATTGCATGTTGCTTAATGCTTGGTGCCCATAGGGCCGTTGGGTTCACCTTGTGATGGAGGGACAGCTGCTGGATCAAGCCCCTGCTACCCCTGCATCGTCTGGCTCTGCCAGCCTTGACGGCTCCCCAGTGTCTGCAGGACAATGTTGATACCCTCTGCAATCCTCCTCAGTGACTGGGACATGTTTTGGAGCACCCAGCAACGCCCACCTGCGACTGGGACATGCTCCGCAGTGCCTCGGCTATGCCAACCTGAGATTGTGACACCACCCCCCCTCCAGTGACCGGCACGTGCTCCGGTTGGCCTCAGCAGTGCCCACCTGAGACTGGGACACGTCCCCAGCAACTGGTACATGCAGTCGAAGCACTCAGCCGTGGCGTCACTGACTGAGCCACGCCTGGACTCCTGCACTCATCCTGCCATCGGCATGCCCCAGACTCTCCACTGCGGTCGTCACCCGAGCACTGTTGGCCTTGGTACCATTGCCGGCGCCATTTCCTATGCCCGTAGCATCTGGGACTCATTCAATCGACTATGGACCATCTGGAGTGTCGCTGACATCCCCGTCTGTGTCTCACAGCCGCAACCGGTAGCACAGTGGTTAGCACATGTGCGTCACAGCTCCAGGGTCCAAGGTTCGATTCCCGGCTTGGGCCACTGTCTGTGTGGAGACTGCACATTCTCCCCGTGTCTGCGTGTGTTTCCTCCAGGTGCTCCCACAGTCGAAAGATGTGCAGATTAGGTAGATTGGCCAAGATAAATCGCCCTTTGTGTCCAAAGAAGTTTGGGTGGGGTTCCTGGGTCACGGGGATGGGGTGGAGATGTGGCCTTAAGTAGGGGTGCTCTTTCCAAGGGCCGGTGCAGACTCTATGGACCAAATGGCCTCCTTTTGCACTGTAAATTCTATGATTCTATGAGCCTATCTGCATCAGCTTCGAGTAAACCTGGTTCAGAGGCTTAACATCTGACTGGGACTCAGCTGGTTCCTGGGATTCAGCAGACATCCGACTGCTCTCTCGCCTGGGCGACCCTGCCTCCACCTGGTGTGCATTGACAACTGTGTGGTGCTCATCACAATGTGCCTCAGAAGCCTGACAACTACTGCCACACACTGAGGTGTGTGTCTCTGCCCTGGTTGAAGGTGGGAATGATCCCCTCGGAGCTCCGTTCTGAGATGTTCTCATGGGAGGCGGTGGGGGGATGGGCAGCCACCCCGGATGGCCCAGAACCGTTGGATTAGGATCCTCTGGGAGAGTGGGTGGGATAGATCATTCTGTTTGGCATTAACAACTCACATGTGGCAGATTATCTGGGTGGGGGCTGATAGCACCTCACCTCTGTGCCCTACGCAAACCGCCACTTTGGTGACAGATCTGTCCTTGGCCAGCCCCGTGACCTCCAGGGTCCATTTCCCGCAGGGGGTGAGCATTCTGATGTCCGGCATTCGCTACGTATATAGGCCCTCTACCATTGGTTGTGGGACAACATCTCCTGCAGGGACACAGGGGGGCTGCACACGTTGTTCATCGTGGGTGTGAGGGGTGGGGACAGGGCATATGGGAGGGATGGGGATGGGGATTTTGTGAGAAGGGAAGTATGTGGGATGGGGAGTATGGGGGGAGGAGGCGTTTGTGGGGGAGGGATGGGCAATATTGGGGGGGGGTGGCATGGGTGGCACTGATGGACATGGATGGGCTGGGGCACAGAATGGTGCTGGGCGGGGCTGGCGCAGGCGCATGCTTATGGGGCGGGGTCGGGGGTGATGGGCAGGACCAGTGCCAAGCCACATGTGCAACCCAGTGGATGCTGTTGACCTTCTTAAGGCACTGGTTTGCAGTATCAGAGTGATGCTACTCGAGCTAACATCAGCTGCCACTTCCTCCCAGGCAGCACTGACTGCTCTGTGGCTGACGCTCCAAGACCTTCGGTGGAACAAGGCATCCTGTCTGATTTTGACCACATCTAACAGTCTGGCCAGGTTGCATTCCCGTCGTCTCAGTGGATTGGCTGTGAGCTGAGTGGGGTTGGGTGTACAGAAATGGTTGAAGTGCTGCTCTCCCTTGTTAGCTGAGCATAGTCCCAGAGAATCAGCTAGCGGGGCAGTCATTTGCAATATGAAGCCTGTAGGGCCTCCTTCAGTGGTCCAGTTAACTTTTTATCACCGTGACAGCTTCGCCGGGTCGAGCGCGGGAAGCTCGCGGAGGTCCCGCTCGCTACCACAATTAGAAACTTTTCCGGTAAATTGCGCCCTTTGTTTAAGTGGGAATAAAGATAACAGTTAAGGATGTTGTATTCACTGTGTTGAATAGTATTGTTTCAGGGGTCAGTGTAAGCTATTTTCAGGTGTAACATTAAGTTTTAAATACTGTGTGAGTACTAAAGTTTGTTCTCATATACCATATCCCTATTTCTCCATACAATCACTCCTGGATTGAAGTATCCTTTCCTCACAGTTTGGTTTGGGATCGTAACAACCACCCCCATCTCCCTTCCTCACATTGCATGTCTTGCCGGTGACTGCATGAATCCCGCAGCACGGTGCTGTTCAGATAAGCACTGATGTGTGGCATCAGGAGGAAGGAAATGCCTGTATTCCCCAACCCCAAATGCAGTGGTGATCCCGCTCAGTAACACAGGAGGGCCCACGAATCCAGCATCACAATGCTGTCCATGAAGACCAGCTTACCATGGAGATGGACGGCACTGCCCTTGCAAAGTGGTGTACAGTGCATCAGGAGCAGTGCAGCACGATGGCAGAAAGGCCTTACTGCACTCACTTCAAAGTCGCTGGTGAACTGGGGGCTGCCTTGTGTATGCCAATCTTCATCAGTCGGGTTTGACACCAACATAATTTCCCGTTGATGGTAGCACAAGATTGGAAGGCCTGACTGGACACCGCCGGTCAGCTGTTTTAATGATATTCATGAGATGCAAATGAATGCAAATAGCATTCATACCACTTGCCAGTGGGATGACTGACCCGCTATTAACCTGACATTGGGAGAATTACAATGTAATTTGATACTGGTGGATTTCTGACTCTTGCCAGATTTTCCACACCCATCACTAAACCCTCCCGGTGGGGTTGGGAGAATTCCACCCTAAATGTTGCACATTCAAGAATTTGAATGTGAGGCTGGAGTTGATAACTTGAAGTGACCAAAGCACAATTATGTCAGTACTTCAATGTGCGCGTAAGCAGATCCTCTGGTGGGACTGGGATGACGAACCCATTGACTGTACATAACCTTTCTTCCACAAACAAAACAGGAGCAATGAGGGAAAATGACTCTGCAAAATTCCTCTTTAATCAAGTGATTATTTTCTTGACATGTTAGGATTGTTAGGGGCACTTTTACCCAGGCAGTCCATTTTAGTTCTGTTTTGGGGGCGTGTACAATGCTGGCAAGACATAATTGGTGCCTGTTGTGTTCGACTGTTTGGTGCTTGATGATGATGTCTGTTGACTGCTCATTCTGCTGCAGACTGAGTCAAGATTGTGAGTAAGCATGAGAGTCATCCAGACTTGAAAGGTTAGCTCCCTTCTCTCAACACAGCTACTGTCAGGCCTGCTGGGGTTGTCCAGTATTTTATGTTTTCGTTGCATGAGAAAGCAGAGATTCTTGGAACATTGAAATAAAGGTCTTTGTTCCCACCTGGAACCTGGGTGAGGGTGTTCTCTGAGGCACAAAAGTACGAAAGTGCCCCAATGCTATGATGCCATGTTCACCTCGAAGTGGCTTTAAACCATTTTAATGCATAACTGTAAACTCTCTATTGTATAACTGTAGTGAAGTGGAAATGCCAGCATTGGGCTGGGGTGGGCACAGTAAGAAGTCTTCCAACACCAGGTTAAAGTCCAATAGGTTTATTTGGAATCACTAGCGTTCGGAGATCACCTAATGAAGGAGTTTCACTCCGAAAGCTAGTGATTCCAAATAAACCTGTTGGACTTTAACCTAGTGTTGGAAGACTTCTTATTGTATAACTGCAGGCATAGGTATAAACCCAGATCAATGTGATGGGTTCCTTTCCCTGAACGGCCTCAACTACTCAGGCTTTTTCAACAATCAACCCTCATGGTAATTTTTTCAGGAGCCAGTCCACCACTTATTTACTGAATTCAATTTGAACCTTTACCACAATTTTAATTTCTTGAGTTTAACTTCTCTGTTAGATTTTCCAGCCATTTTAGATAATAGAATTGTGTTATACAGAGTGAGAGCATCCACCCCATTATGCCTATGCTGGCTTTTCAACAGTTATCGGACGGGATTTTCCATCCAGCAACGTTGGAATCACGAATTGATATCGTGCGCAGCTGCAAATTGAGGTCAGCGTCGGGTGGCCCTGCTACTGTGTCTGGCACACTGCTCCCAGGGTGGATGCGCCACTGTTTAGCCCACTGTGCAAAACCAGGATTTTAAGCTGTGAAGCCCCATTCTGTTCTCACCTACAATGGTTTACACAGTCACTTCACCTGAGTCACATTCACTCCAGCGTGATCTTCCAGATAAACATGCATCCATCAACTCCAATGTCCCCAAAACCAATTATAATGCATAGAAATTACTCCTTTAAAATAATTATGTAAGGATGAGAAAACAAGGTTCAGTTAGGGCACTCAGGATAGTTAGGAAGGAGCTCAAGAAAAGGCTTAGGAGAGCTAGGAGAGGGCACGAGAATTCCTTGGTGGGTCAGATCAAGGAAAACCCCAAGGCTTTTTACACTTATGTGAGGAATAAAAGAATGACCAAGGTAAAGTTAGGACCGGTCAAGGACAGTAGTGGGAGAGTGAGCATGGAGTCTGAAGATATAGGAGAGGCCCTAAATGAATACTTTTCTTCAGTGTTCACAAACGAGAGGGGCCATGTTGTTGAGGAGGATAGTGCGATACAGGCTTGTAGGCTGGAGGAGGTAGATATTCCGAAGGAAGATGTGTTAGAAATTCTGAGAAGCCTGAGAATAGCTAAGTCCCCTGGGCCTGATGGGATATATCCTAGGATTCTTTGGGAGGCGAGGGATGAGATTGCAGAGCCTTTAGCTTTGATCTTCATGTCCTCACTGTCAACAGGTATAGTGCCAGAAGAGTGGAGAGAGGCGAATGTTGTCCACTTGTTCAAGAAAGGGAATAGGTATAACCCTGGGAATTATAGGCTGGTTGTCTCACTACGATCATAGGTAAATTATTGGAAAGAGTCCTGAGGGATAGGATTTATGATAATTTGGAAAGATACAGCTTAATCCACGATAGTCAGCACGGATTTGTGAGGGGTAAGTCTTGCCTCACAAGTTTGATTGCATTCTTTGAGGAGGTAATTAAGTACATAGATGAAGGTAGAGCAGTTTATGTCGTACACATGGGTAAGGTGTTTGATAAGGTGCCCCATGGTTGGCTCTTGCAGACAGTAAGGAGGCATGTCATAGAGGGAAATTTGGCCGTTTGGATCATTAACTGGCTATCACATAGAAGACAGAGGGTGGTAGTAGATGGTAAATTTTCATCCTGGGGCCCAGTCACCAGCGGCGTACCAAAGGGATCAGTGCTGGGTCCTCTGCTATTTGTGATTTTTATCAATTAGTTGGATGATGAAGTTGAAGGTTGGGTTAGTAAATTTGCTGATGATACCAAGATTGGTGGAGTCATGGATAATGTGGAGGGCTGTTGTAGGCTGCAAAGAGACATTGATAGGATGCAGAGCTGGGCTGAAAAGTAGCAGATGGAAGTTTAACCCTGATAAGTGTGAGGTGATTCATTTTGGTGGGACAAATTTGAATGTGGATTACAGAGTTAATGGCAGGGTTCTGAAGAATGTGGAGGAGCAGAGAGATCTCAGAGTTCATGTCCATAGATCTCTGAACGTTGCCACCCAAGTGGATAGAGCCGTGAAGAAAGTCTATAGTTTGTTAGCATTTATTAACAGGGGGTTTGAGTTTAAGAGCTGTGAGTTTATGCTGCAACTGTACAAGACCTTGGTTGGACCACATTTGGAGTATTGTGTGCAATTCTGGTCACCTCATTACAGGAAGGATGTGGAAGTATTGGAAAGGGTACAAAGGAGATTTACCAGGATGCTGTCTGGATTGGAGGATAGGTCTTATGAGGAAAGGTTGAGGGAGCTAGGGCTTTTCTCATTGGAGCGAAGGAGGATGAGAGGTGACTTAATTGAGGTGTATAAGATGATGAGGGGAACAGATCGAGTGGACGTTCAGCGACTTTTTCCTCAGGTGGTGTAGCTGTTACAAGGGGGCATAACTATAAGGTTCATGGTGGAAGATATAGGAGGGATGTTAGAGGTAGGTTCTTTACTCAGAGAGTGGTTGGGGCGTGGAACGCACTCCCAGCTATGGTAGTGGAGTCGCACACACTTTCGGAACTTTCAAGCAGTTATTTGATAGGCATATGGAGTGCACTAGAATGACTGGGAGTAGGTTTATTTGATCTTAGTTTCAGACTAGTTCAAAACAACATCGTGGGCCGAAGGGCCTGTACTGTGCTGTACAGTTCGATTAAAGGAGCAAAATTGATATACATGAATCTGGTGCAATAAGCTAGAATTCCTAACTGTCAAATCAGTCCTCATTGTAATTGTTTAAGGAAAGGACTGAATTGGTATTTTCCCTGCAGGACTGTGAATGCTGCTGTTGGGAAACTGCGTTAGCAGCTGATTGGCATAACGAGCAGCAATTCAATCCTCCCTCTGCAACCCTTTTGACACACGCTCACAACCCACCCACGGGTCTTGACCCCCACTTTGAAAACCCCTGTCCTAGACCGACGCCGGAATTGGTGTAACAATTCCCATACAGCCAGGGGCGTGATCGAGGGGTGTATCGGCGTGCTGAATGTGCGATTAAAGTGTCTGGACCACTCTGAAGGAGCCCTCTAGTACAGCCTCAGGTGGGTCTCGCGCATTGTGGTTGCCTGCTGTGTCCTCCATAATATCATGCAGCAGAGGGGGACCATGTTGGAGAAGGAGATGGAAGAACATTATGCCTCATCCGACGAGGGGGATGAGAATGAGGGTCAGGGCGAGCAGGACATCCCTTTAATATCCTAATTTAGATAGGCTGTAATTTCCTCCAGTTGAGTATTGGGAAAAATAGACCTATTAACTTCAGCTCCTTTCACAAACAATGTACTCTCTTCCACTCCTTTTCACACCAGACATTGAGGCTGAACAGGATTGTTCATAATCTTGGTGTTCTATGCAATCTTAAATGAGTTTATAATCTCACATAATGTTCATCATAAAAACCACTAAATTCCACCTCCAATTCGTCGTCTCCTCTCATTCTTGCCTCAGTTGATATTCTGCTGAAACCATTATCCCTTCCTTTGTCACCTTTGTGAACATTTCAATGCTTTCCTGGCCAAAATTCCATCTGAAATTCTACTGCCTTATCATTTGATCATATTGCCAGTATTTGTGCTGGTCTGCATTGGGTCCTCGTACCCTCATACCTTAAATTTAAAATTTTCAACCTGTTTTAATCCTCTTTTTGCACTGCCCCTATTTCTGTCAGCAAACACAGCCCTAATCTGCTTTACTTCTCGACATTGGTTTCCCTTTTTGTGGCCTTCCTTCAACCCATCTCTCATCAAGGTTCTGATTACCCCTGCTGATCTCTCCTTCTTCGTCACAGAACTCATTTTTGTCTGAAGCTCTAAGGTGTTTGGAATATTTCTCTATATAAAAGGGATGATGGTAGTGCAATGGTAATGTTACTGGGTTAATAATCCAGAGACCCAAGATAATGCTCTGGGACATGGTTTCAAAGTTCACCAAAGCAGCTGGTGGAATTTGAATTTGTTTAACAAATCTAGTCATAGTTTTACAGTCATTGATTATCGTAAGAATCGTCATGTTCCAGTACATTGTGCACTTTCAAAAGGCTACAAAAAGGATGCAGCCATAAAATCACCTGACTTCTCTTGTTGATTGAAATACTCTTCCATCTCAAGAAGGAACAAAAGGAACACTCCAGACTGATGTTGACTCAATGTCTTTTTCCTGAAACTAATCAAAGGGTAATTTAAAATTGAATGGGGCATTCAGATACAAATGCCATGGCTCTTAAAGTGTGAAAATCAACTCACAGGATGTAAAATCGAACTAGCAATCTATCTTATTTGAAAAAAGGACCAATGTAAGACAGCCTGGTTGTTGCCTGCTTTTAAAACCACAAGAAACTGTTCTGCAGAGAAATCCAGCCAGGCAGCCAGCGAGCCAGCGACATGTCAACTAAGCAGCCATGCTAATAAATAACCATATTTTGAAAGTGGTAGAAGAGCTCTCCCCAAGTTCAAGTTCACTGAGAACTAAACTCCTGGAGGGGTAGAAACGTCAAAAACATAGGAGCAGGAGGAGGCCATTCAAGCCCGCTCCGCCATTCATTATGATCAGGCTGATCATCCATCTCAATAGCCTAATCCATATCCTAATCCCCCATACCCTTTGATCTCCTTCTCCCTATAGGTTGACTGCAGCTTACTGAGAATCCCTGCTGTACCAGCTCTTCACTTCAACTGGATCATTAACACACATCTAAGAAACTACAGGCCTGCTGCAAAAGACAGACTGTAGAATTATACAGAGTAATTGTATTGTTTTCCCTCATCGGCATGTAATCCTGTGTGAATGTTAATGCGTGAGTCAAGTGAGTGAGCTGTCACCATTATAAACTTCAAGGGCAACTTTGGGATAATACAAACTTTTCTTAATTTTAAATTCACAAATATCTTGCACTGTAATTACTTACATTGGGACCATGTCTCTGAGCATAATAAAATACACATCCTTATTGTTGGTCGTTCTGGGTGAGTGTGCTTAACACTCAATTTGGCTCTGTTTCTTTTCTAAGCTCTGGAGTCGTCAGGTGCCGTTAAGACACCGCCACAAGCTTCAAGGTGAAGTTCAAAGCAATAAAACCGTACACCAATTAGTAAGTCCAAACAACTGAGTTTATTATAATACAATTATAAAAGCTACCCATGCACACGTTAAAAGGATTAAACTTATTCCTACCACTAAATAACTAATAATTATCTCGAAGGAACTGCTGGGTCAGGGAACAAGGCCTCTTGCTCTGTTCTGGTCTGCAGACTTCAGGTTGGTATCAAGTAAAAAGGGGTCAGGAGTGCCTATCTCTGGTAGCGATCGTTGTGAGGCACTTACTTGTTGGTGGCTGCTGTCCGAAGGCTGGATCAGGAGACTGAACCATGTGTGGGACCTGTCTTTTATAGGTCCCAGGGGATCCGCACCCCTTTGGGCGGACTCCCTTACCTGCTTGGAATCGATTGGGTCTTTTCCCAATCAATATGTTTGAACCCCCCAATCATGGGGCAGTTCCTCGGTCACTGGGGCGGTTCTTGGGACTTATTGTTTTGGGCTCCTCTGGCGCCAAAGGGTCTGGCCTTCCATTGAATGTATCGATCTGTGTTTAACTTGTTTCCATTGTATCTGGGGATCGCCCGGTATCGCCTCATTAGTATGTTGACTGGTTTCTTTTCACAGTGCTGTCTGGTTTCTGCAGCAGTCAAAACTGGTTTCTGCAGCCGTCCCAGTATACAATCGCTTTGCAAGCTGCTTGCTTTACAACATGTCCATTTTCCCTGCATTCCTTGCAATCTTCCATTTTGTGTTGGGCAGTGGCCACCCCAGGTGGCTACACTTACATATAAAGCATACTGATCGCGGCTGTGAGAAAACACAGAAATATTGCCTATGATAAAACCTATATGGTTCACTCATTCTTCTGAGGGAAGGAAATCTGCTGTCCTTACCTAGTCTGGTCTACTAGCCTTTAAGCACATTAAACTGCCTATCAGCATGTAAAGATAAAAGATCTCTGAGAAGAGGGTGAAAGACTTCCCATCTGTAGCCTTAAACCCTCTAAACTGTCTGTCAACATGCTAAAATGAATGATCTGTGAGGTGAAGGTAAAGTCTTCCCTTTAATGTGGTGGAAACCTTTGAAGCGCTTCTTTTCACAGTCAATCGCATTGCCCTTTATCTTTTTCAAGCCTTTGTCCATACCTAGAAGCCTAAAACCTTTGAACTGCATTGTTTACATTAAATTTTGCAGACCATTGCCTTTTATAAGCCTATTGATTGTCAGGTCCAACCAATTTCAAAGGAAATAGTACTTTTGTTTATTTATATAGCTCTACAGGGTTCCACTAACACTGAAGTGCTTCTTCTGTTAAGCAGATTTTCTTTCTAACCACAGCTTTTTTAAAGAGGCTATCTGTTTGTTTTGAAGTGCTTGCCAGAAAGACGAGGTGTGGGAGTAGTACTCAGGCAGAGCACCTACTTCTGAGTGGTCCATTCTTCCTTTTAATGAGCGAAGAAGAGGATATAAACACCTCCAATGTGGTCATTGTCTCTGGATATACTCCATATCCAGCCTGACATGAATCAAATTTAGCTTTTATTGTGATGCAAATGGTGACAGTCATTTTAAATTTCAGTCTATCTTTGAAATAACCTTTGACTTCAGCAGGTATGAGATTCAACAGGATGATGCCTCAACATTTCTTAATTGTAATCCACATTGAAAACCTCCACAAACTTGATGAACCTGAAGTTACAGTCATGCCAGATAACCTCTGGCAGCCATCTTAAATCAGCATCTTAACCATTAAAACTACCCTTTCAAAAATGTTTCATATGTCAGACATTCCAATCCAATGGTTATACCATAAAATATGTGAGCCAAGCAAATTAAACTAGAATGAAAATGCAATATTTGACGTCAACACACTGCCAAAACAATACAAAATGCTTAGCTTTTAAAAATGCCGATCATAATCAGCTTCTAATTGTTGCAATTATATTTCCCTTTGAATTATTTTTTTACTATGATGACCATTTGAAGATTTCAATTCCCCCCCCCCACTCCCACCTCTCCCCCCCCCCACCCACCCACCCACCTCTCCCCCCCCCCCCCCACCCACCCACCCACCCACCCACCCACCCCCATCCCAGCTCCACCTCCTCCTCAGCCCCCCCTCCCGGCGCATCCCTCCTCACCCATTTTTCTGGGTTGGTAAGGTCACTAACTGCCAGTCCATTGAGCTAAGCCAACTATATGGAAGTTCCCAGGTTGAATGCCTCATATGCACTGATCTCAGTCAGAGTAACAACAGCAGGAGCTGCAATTAGTCTAAATGGCATTGTGCTAAGGAAAGAAGTGAAATCAGATGGGTTTCTTGCTCTTGGCTGCTCTCCAATGACGGGCTGCTGCATGGTGTCAGGTCACTTACTCTTGCCGCCCAATCCATTTATCATTCCTGATCCTTGCTTTTGCCAGCACAGATTTAAATCCAGGGATTAATTTCCCATTAATTTCGTGGGCTTTATTTTGTTTTTGAGAGACCCTGCATGTACAAACTTAACAAATGTTTCGTGAAAATTCGAATACATTTGATGTTATTGAAAACTACCAAGTGAAACACTAAAATATTCTCTTTCCATTGGTGATGAGCCTCAAATAAATTTCCATATTTAGCCAATTCTATCTACTTGATCCTCTTCAAGAACTAATTTAATGCCGCCACCTTGCGCTATGTCTGTTCAACATTTTACATTTACATCGAACACATTCTGTGAAGCACACACATTTGCGTAATCTCCCAAGAGATAACCATTGGAATGGAATGTCTGACATGGCTTGGTAGTAGCTCATCTACTGGATCCTGCCTGCTGCTGATAGCCTGGATTCAACATCCCCCCACTTTCTACCCACCCCCAACCTTCATTTAACACACTGAGATCTAACCGAAAGCCAGTGTCAGCACAAGTTGGTCCAGATGAATCTGATGAGCTGCCTCAGAACACTCAGCAATTATTCGTAATTTAATTGAATTAATTAGCTGGTGCTTAATTTTAGACCAGCTCGTGGCCACCGGCACTTTCAAAGCCTTCCATGCCCAATGGGCACCGCAGGGACTGGGGTGCCTTATCAACCCTCTTAATCAAGCTTCGGTTTAACCTTTTAATTTTCATTTGTGACTTGCTTTTTGTTTCAGGCAGAATCCCTTTTAAAGGCTTCCGCTTTAATTCCCTCAGTTTACTTGATGTAGTTTAATTGGTTATTTAGAGCTGGAGGCAGGCCTGATTGACTCGTTCCCTCAGATTCCCCCCGACCTCACTGCCACTTTCACCTCAACACTTCAGCGTCCTACACAGCGCACCTGATATGCACTAAATCTAACATACTGGGCGGGAATTCTCTGGCCTCGCTCGGCCGGTGACTGGAGAATCCACCCCCACCCCCTCCCCCCGAGGTCAATGGACGTCGATTGTCTTCATCTCGTCCGTTCCGATATTGCGGTGGGTGGGGCGGAAGAATCCAGCCCTACTGTGAAGAAGAATTGTTTTGATGCATTTTGATAAGAATTCAACATGATCAGGAATGGAGAATCTGGCCACCTGCCTTTGGTTCAGAAAATGCTGTTTCTGCCCAGCAATTAACATTACATCACAGGAGGTGGAGAAAATCAAGATCTCAGTCGGGTAAATATCAATGGAGATAAACGGAATTGATTTCTTCTTGGAGCTGCCTGTTTCCCTGGGCTTCACTCTCGCAACCAATCAGATTCATATTTAAAACCTTGTTGTCAAAGGAGTTTGGTCTTTTGAAGACACCATTAACTTGAGGCTGCCTCATCAGCTGAATTTTCCTCATGGGATTTGTGTAATAGCATCAGATCTTGATAAGATTGCTGGTCCAGAATTTAAAGCTCAGGAACATTTTATCCAAACTCTAAAACCCAATCAAAGAAGTACAGTTCATTTCAGATGAAGACTCCAATAAACAGGGTTTAAAGTTGTCATGTGGCAAGGGGACACAAAACATATTTCAGGACATCAACCCCTCTCATTGGAGAAGCTGTGCGTTTGAGTCGTCACAGGTTTTGAGGCAAGACATTGTGCCGACAGGAGCACAGCCAAAGACGATCTCAAAGGTTGAGGTTAATGCCTTTGAATCAGCTAAACATCAGTTCCATTGGTACAAGTGTTGAGTTGGGCAAAAGCCAGCTTGTTCTTTGTTAGGTATCTCTTGGAATGGACACTTGCATTCCTGCAGTTCTGTGCCTATAAGGAATCAGCTCTCCCGGGAAATGTGCAAACACAAAACACAGTAACATTGAGCCATTTCAGGGCAGACAGAGAATGCGCTGCATCTTACAAATGAGTTCATTTCTTACCAGGTCCAGCTTCCCCATCCCTGGCAATTGACATTTTATCAATTTACTTCACGGTGTGCAGGAAATAAGAGCTGGTGAGATGGATGGAAGCTTTCAGTCCTAACTCAATCTCATAACATCAAAACACCCACTGGGTTCATCAGACTGTTAAATTTATGGAATACATCAGAGCGGCAGAAGTTTTCAACATTCTCAACACATCAGTTTACAGATGGAAACTATTTTGCTGATTATTTGCAAAAGGTTCTTCACTCAGGAGTTTTGTTAGTTTCCTCCTGTGTGCAAATGGTGTGGCGATTCTTTTTGTACAAGTGATAAACAGAGTCAGAGCTAAAAATGTTAAACTATGAGGGCTGGTAGCATAGACTAGGCTCGTATCCTTTTGAATATGGAAAATTACGAGGCGATCGAATGAAGGTAGTTAAGAATATTAGAGAAGTTGAAAGGATGAATGGAAAGAAAGTATTGCCTCAGCCCCAGGCAGAGTCTTGAACAATAGAACGTGGGCTGTATCCCCCGTTTGGGAGGCTATGTGCTCCGACCAGAGCTGAATCGCATCAGTTTAATGCTGGCATTGCGAGCGGTACCCAGAAGCAATTCTGTGTCCCTTGCCACGCAAATGTATGCATGGCAGGGATCACGAAGGATTCCATCATGAATCACGCTATTGGGCCACCATTTTGAGCGGGCGGCCTGATAGGGAGGTCCGTGGCTGACCCCCCCCCCCCCCCTCTTTCCCCAACAATGAAAATCATGCCCCTTACCCCATTAAGTAGAGACATCCCCACGGGAATTGCTGGTCATCCCCTGCCCCACCCCCACAGAATGCACACATCAGGGAGGCCCTGACACCAGACACCCCCACCAGAGATTCCCATCAGATCCGCCACCAGTGAGCTACCACAGAGACCCCCCATCAGAGATGGCAACCAGAGGCCCCTATCTGACCACTCCACCAGAGACCCCCAGCAGCGACCCCTATCAGAGCCCCCATCAGAACACCCAATCAGAGACCTTCACCAGAGATCCCCACCAAAGGCCACTATTAGACCCCCCCTCCTATCGAAGACCCCCCCCCCCTTACAGGGAACCCACCATAGCACAGAAGTCTCTCCACAGCAACAAAAAATCCCAAGAGTAGAGAATCTCCCCCGCCCACAATAGATAACCCCACTCCCCGCTCCCCCCCTGCAAAGGACACTCTGTCTTGAAGCTAAAGGGCAGTCCAGACAGAAAAAGTGAAACAAACAAAATCAGTTTTTTCACTCACCTGGTCCTTATAGCTGTTGCCTTATACAGGTGTCTAGAAAGCAGCAACTGTAACTTAATAGAAAACCAAAACCACATCACAAGGCTTTAACCGCCCCCAACCCTATACCAGACGGTGTTAGCACTGTTGCTTCACAGCTCCAGAGTACCAGGTTCGATGCCCGGCTTGACTCACTGTCTGTGTGGAGTCTGCACGTTCTCCCCGTTTCTGCATGGGTTTCCTCCGGGTGCTCCGGTTTCCTCCCACAAATCCTGAAAGACGTGCTGTTAGTTAATTTGGACATTCTGAATTCTCCCTCCGTGTACCCGAACAGGCGCTGGAATGTGGCGACTAGAGGCTTTTCACAGTAACTTCATTAGTGTTAATGTAAGCCTACTTGTGACAATAAAGATTTTTTTTAAAAGATCCTTTAACTTGCAAGGCTTCCATTTACTTCAAAGATAAATAGCTCTTCGTACCCTGTAATTGACAGCTTCCAGACAACCAGATGTCTGGACTGATTATTTTCATTTTCCATGGCTTGAATGGAGCTCAAGTACCTTGCTGTGAAACTACCACAATATTTGTATACAGCTATGATTGACAGCTACATCAAATGTAGTTGCATTTTCTGCTCAGGAAGTGAAAGCCCCTGACACCTCGATGTTTCACAACTAGGGGGTGAGGTGGTGGGTTCTCTGCTATGGGGAGGGTTCTCTGATTTGGGGGGGGATTTCCTATCGTGGAAGGTTCTCTGATATGGAGGATTATCTGATGTAGGGGTCTTCTGTTATGGGGGTTCTCTGTTATGGGGGATGTTCCCTGTTATGGCTGGGGCTCTCTAATATGTGGTTTTGTGTTATGGGGGATCCCTGTTATGTGGGGGTTTTCTCTGAGATGAGGATTTCCTGTTATGGGAGGTTCTCTGATTTGAGGGGGTTCCCTGTTAAGGGGGATCCCTGTGATGGGGGTCTCTGGTCAGATCTCTGATTGAGGTCTCTGGTGGTAGTCTCTGGTGGGGTTTCTGGTGGGAGAATCTGGTGAGGGGACGGCCAGCAGCTGGCCAGGATTTGCATTGTAGGGGAGGGGAATTCTCCGAAGAACTTTAGAGACACCTACATTAAATAATAATAATAATAATAATCTTTATTAGTGTCACAAGTAGGCTTACATTAACACTGCAATGAGGTTACTGTGAAAATCCCCTAGCGGGCACACCATGGCAATTGTTTGGGTACATTGAGGGAGAATTCAGAATGTCCAATTCACCTAACAAGCACGTCTTTCGCCAGACTTACCCCCTTGGCACACTGCGAGGTCCACCTTGTCAGGGCCACATGAGCAAATACTTGTACAAATCCATGCCCACGTGAATCCCAGCCTCGAGGTTCAGAGAATCATGAAGGCGTGGAGATTCCGATTTCCAGCCCGTGAATGGAATGCAAATGGGTCATTTTGACTCATTTGACTAGCAAGGGGCCAGAGCATTGGACGTTGATCCTGCAATGTCCTCGACGTTGGATTCTCTGCTAACTTTGCTACTGGCAGCGAGCGACAGAGAATCCAGCTCCATAACATTATTACTAGAACTAGGCCATTTCGGAATAAAATCAGGAAGATCTTCACAAAATCGCAGAACTACTCTGGTGCAGAAGGATGAGGTTTTGTCCATCGTGTCTACACCGGCTCAACAAATGAGCATCATGACTTGGCGTCATTCTCCTGCGTTTTCCCCATAACCCTGCACATTTAGCGGGATTCTCCGTTGGCGGGATCCTCTGCCCCACGCCTGTGCATTTTCTGGCGGTGTGGGGTGGCCCACAATGGGAAACCCCATTGGTCACTGCAGAAACAGGGGGCGCGATTCTCCGGACTCACGACGGTTCGGAGAATAGCGGGCGTCGGAAATTTTTACAGCGACGCTGTTCCGACGCCCTCCCGCTATTCTCCGAACCCCGCAAATTGTCGCAGTCGCGTTTCCCGACAAACGCCTCCTTCCCGCCCCTGACACGACCAGAATTGCCACTGAGAGCCCCCCCGCTATTCACCGGCCCGGATGGGCCGAAGTCCCGACGTCATGGCGCCCTGTTTGGACGTCGTGAAACACACCTGCTTTTTAGATTCGTCAACCAGTCGGCCTGGCTGACGACTGCTTGGAGGAGGTCAGGACACCACTCAGCGCACCGCTCAGCGCACCGTTCAGCGCACCGCTCGAGACTGGCCACAACGGGGAAGGCATCCCTGGGAACGGGAGGGGGTCCAGAACGGGGGCAGTGGGGGGGACGGAGGGGGCAGTGGGGGAGACGGAGGGGGCAGTGGGGGAGACGGAGGGGGCAGTGGGGGGCGACGGAGGGGGGGGGGGTTAGGTAGAGAGTGAGCCGTCCAACCCCGTAACAATATGTCTGCCAGCATGCCATGGTGTGCAGGTGACGAGGACACGGCCGCTGGTTCCCCTGTGGCTTCCGGCCACAGGCCACTGACGCACCCGTGAGGAGGCCATAGTTTACTGGCCTTTGGATGCAGAAAGTGACCAGGGGTTAGGCTGACCGCGTGTCAGCAGCGCGACCAGGCCACCGGGACACACTGGTATCCCATGGCTGGCGGCTGCCGAGGTGTCGACTAACGTCCGTCTAACATGTTCCGTTTCTCTGCCTCCCACCACCCTTCTGTAGGTTAGCACAATGTCTGTGAACAGAACGCCTATGTTCTGCGCAGTGGTTGGGGCCGCTCTACTGGATTTGGAGATGCAGCAGCATCCACACCCACAACCCGCAGTGGCTGCAGGGCCAGCTGCAGCAGAGGGAAGGGCCGAGGAGTTGCCAGTCGTCGAGCAGCATGGGGAGGAGGAGGAGGGGGAGGAGGAGGAGGAGGAAGAGGAAGAGGAGAGAGTGAGGGTGCAGCCACGGCGTCAGAGGCGACGACCAAAGCCGAGGGTGTACCGTGTCCGGGTCTCTTTCCTAACAATGCCGGACATCACCTGCAGGAGAAGACTCCGGCTGAGTAGGCAGACGGTGATACATATCTGCGAACTCCTGTCGCACCTCGCCCCACGTGGAACGGGGGGAGGACACGCGATCCCGGTAGCCATCAAGGTGACGGCCGCTCTGAACTTCTATGCTACCGGCTCCTTCCAGTCTCCGAGCGGGGACATCTCTGGGATCTCCCAGTCATCGGTGCACAGGTGCATCCGGGATGTGACCGACGCCCTCTATGCCATCGCGGACCGCTACATCACCTTCCCCGAGGACCAAGCAAGTCAAGACTCACGAGCCCGTGGATTTGCCAGTGTGGCCGGGATACCGAGGGTTCAGGGGTCAATCGACTGTGTTCACGTCCCCATGCGCCCGCCTGCTGTGGACAAGGAAGTGTTCACAAACAGGAGGGGGACATACTCCATTAATGTCCAGGTGGTATGAGACCCCCACATGAGGTTCATGAACGTCTGTGCAAGGTTCCCAGGGAGTGTGCATGACTCCTACATACTGGCGCAGTCGTTCATCCCTGCGATGTTTGAGGGACGTCCCCCCCGGCTGAGGGGCTGGTTGCTAGGTGACAGGGGTTATCCGCTGAGTTCTTGGCTGATGACGCCTATACGGAGGCCTCAGACCAATGCGGAAACACGATACAACGAGGCCCATGCAGCAACCAGGGGTGTGGTGGAGCGCTGCCTTGGCCTCCTGAAGATGAGATTCAGGTGCATGGACCGCTCCGGAGGGGCCCTGCAGTACCAGGCCGACAGGGTCGCTCGCATTGTAGTGGTCTGCTGTGCGCTGCACAACATCGCGATGCAGAGGGGAGATGACCTGTTGCAGGAGGTGGAGGGAGAAGCTAGTGGCAGTGGTGCCAGCACAGAGGAGGAGGAGGAGGAGGAGGAGGAGGAGGAGGAGGACGAGGATGCTGGCGGAGTGGCGGGCGCAGCACGCAGACACGACCCAGGTGCTGGTGATGTCCAGGAGGCGGCACGACGGACCCGGCAAGGACGGCGGGCACGCGACGCCCTGGTGGCAGCACGGTTCACGCATCGCATGTGACGTCCCCGATGAACACCAAACCACCACCTGCATCGCTAGTCATGCAGAGGGTCACCACACAACTGCCACCACCACAACCCCCCCCCCCCCCCTCAGTGTGCACTGCTCCACTTCGACATGACGCTTATCACTGGGTACAGACGGAATGGCACAACATTGATGGCTGTGTCAGCGGGTGTGATCAGTGCCATGTGGAATGATGACAGCCCACTCTGCGAAGAGCTGTGAGCTCAGAATCGTTAGAGAGAGTCTGACCCATGGCAATAGCTGAACCATCCACCTTGGTGGCCGCTGAGTTCGTCACTGACACTCCATCACGTGCCCGCGTGGGCTAGCTGTGGGAGGGGGGTAGGGGCAGGGACTGCACACCCGGCACCGAGGTTTCACCACCCGTCACCCCCAGCGACACTCGGTCACCATCACGATTCCTGTGCCTGTGGAACAATCACATGGTATTACAAGTAAGGCGGAACAGTGCGTTTAATATTAACAATTATTTACAGGTGCCCTAGCCCCTAAACTAAACTGTGCCCTTCACCCGTGCCAACTTACTCAGTGTCTATCTTAGTTGCCTTACGGCCCTACCACTACGTCTAAGTGAATCCCCAGATGATACAGCAGGAGTGGAGGAGGATTGCTGCGAATCGCCCCCCTCGACTCGTTTCTCCTTGGCTATGCGTTTCCTGGGGCGACCCGGCCTGGATGGGCCAGGCTGCTCTGCGGGCGTCTCGGGTGACATTGTGCCACCCTGCTCTGCCTGCTGCCCACCCGATGCACCAGGGATGGGACGGGGGGAGGCCGAGAATTCCGGGACGTCCCGTGATGGAGTTAATGGGGCGGGCCCCGAAACCTCCTCCTCCCTCGGGGAGCCCGGTGGCCCCCGGGCCTCACTTTGGGACAGAGGCGCGAGCGGGGAGGTTCCCCGTCGCACCACCGACACCTGGCGCTGCCAGTCCTGGAGGCCTGCAACGGTATCCACCAGGATCCGAAGGTTTGCAGAGACGGAGTCCAGGGAGTTAGACATTCCCGCCAGGGACTGTGCCATCTCAACCTGTGTGTGCACGACGCCATCCAGCACATGTGTCAGGCGGTTGATGGTCTCCGCGACCGACTGCTGGGACTGTGCCATGGCGTGCTGCGACTGGCCAATGACCTGCTGAGACTCGGCCATGGCCCGCAGGGCGCCGGCAATGTCGTTTTGGCTCTGGCACATTGCTGCCTGTGAGAGGGCCACCCTGTCCAGGGCCGAGGATGATGCGTGCACATTAACCCCAACGTCTTGCATAACCTGACCCATTGCCTCCACCGCGGATGCCACCCGTGCGGTGTCGGACTGGGTCTCTGCCATGAGCGGCACCACTCCCTGCTCTTGGACGCGGTTCGACTCCTCTAACAGCGTCTGCAGAGTCTGGAAGGAAGCCCTCATCCCGTCATTGTTTCCCTGGGTTTCCTGAGGCATCGGCTGTGCGGGTGGGTTGATAAACTCCAGGAACTCAGAAAACGTCTGGGAGCCAGCTGCATCCTGGGCCTGGTCTGGCCTCCGCGAGTCCGGGCCCTCTGTTGCTCCGACCTCCACCTGCTGTACCTGCTCAGCTGTGATGTGCCAACCAGACTGTGCCCCAGGAGACTCATCACTAAATAGGCCCGCCGGGGTGTGTGTCTCTGGGATGATGCATGTGGTGGGAGAAAGCAGTGCCGCAAGCCCGACGCTCTCAATGCTTAGGGCCTCGTCCATGGTGTGGGGCTGCTCAGCGACAGGAGGGTTGTCCCTGGCCATTTCTGGTGGTGCTGGTGGACTTCGAACCCTCTGTGCGTCCTGGTCTGCAGATTGGGTTGGGGCGGATAGGGCTGCCCGCTGATCGGGCACCCTCTGTTGTGAGACCCCGGGTGAGGTGGCGGCAGATTCCTGTCTCCGTCTGGAGGCAGACGGCCCTGGTCATTCGGCATCACGTCCTAGGGAAGAGAATGAGACGGGTTATTTCGATTTGCTCGGCAGGCCGCTGGACGGTCCCAGTGGGCAGGGTTTGTGAAGGGACAGAGGATGGGGGAGGTGTCCCAGTGGGCAGGGTTTGTGAAGGGACAGAGGATGGGGGAGGTGTCCCAGTGGGCAGGGTTTGTGAAGGGACAGAGGATGGGGGAGGTGTCCCAGTGGGCAGGGTTTGTGAAGGGACAGAGGATGGGGGAGGTGTCCCAGTGGGCAGGGTTTGTGAAGGGACAGAGGATGGGGGAGGTGTCCCAGTGGGCAGGGTTTGTGAAGGGACAGAGGATGGGGGAGGTGTCCCAGTGGGCAGGGTTTGTGAAGGGACAGAGGATGGGGGAGGAGGGGGGTGTTTGTCAGGGAGGGTTGTCTCACTTGCTGCAGTTCCGCCAACCTCGCATTGCGCGATATCGCGGGAGGCAGACCCCCCAACAAGGTCCAGTGCCCTCTGTTCAAAGGTGCTGAGGGGGTGAATGTTGGGCGAACCCCCTCCAGTCTTGTGCCGCTCACGGTGGTTATGACCGGCCTTGGCCTGTTGGGGGAGGGAACATAGGTAGATCATTACAAAACGGTAGGTATCAGCAGTCCGTTCAGATACTGGCACAGTTTGGGGGGGGCAAGTTGTCGTCAGACGATTGCATCTCTCCTCGGGGCCAGAGCGCAGGGTCTGTGACAACTTTGTGAACCACCCTCAAATAACTCTGCCCCAATCCCTCTCCACCCCCCCCCCCCCCCCCCCCCCGGGCAGTTAAGGGGGAGGGATGGTTGCGACTAGGGGGCACCCTCATGGCACTTACCCTGGCAGACCTGGTGAGGTCGTGTAGCTTCTTCCGACATTGTTCTGCTGAGCGAGGGGTCTGCCCCACAGCACTGACGGCAGCAGCCACGTCACGCCAGGCCTGGCGTACCGTGCTGGCAGGTTGGCGATGCCCTCTCCGCGGGCGGATGATGCCCCTCCTCTGCTCCACGGCATCGAGCAGCGCCTCGACGTCTGCATCTGCAAAGCGAGGAGCAGCTCTCCTCGGCTCCGACATCCTGCCCGACAGATTCCGTGGTCGCCCGCGCCTTTTTACGGCGTCGGGCGGCGTCACATGGGCGGGTTCGTGTCGTCGTCGCGTTCCGTCGTCATCCCGCACGTAATTGACGCGGCCGCGCTACTAGCCCATTTCCAGGAAGTGAATCCGTCGGGAAATGAAGCCTTCGCGACCGTCGTAAAACGGTCCCGATTTTTACGATGGTTTGCCGACTTTCCGCGGGTGCGGAGAATTTCGCCCAGGGAATCCCGCTGCTGACGAGGGCACACCGCTCCGGAAAACGGGGCTGGTGGGACAGAGAATTCCGCCCAATATTGTTTCTGTTCAAATAATAATTTAATGCCCTCCTGTGTGCCTCGATTGAAACTTACTCCAACACACTTCCAGGTAGAGCATTCCAGACTCAACTACGCGCTGCGTGAAACTGTTTTTTTCTCACAACATATTTGCTTCTTTTGAAAATCTTTTAAAATTTATACCCTCTCACTCTCTTTCTCCCTGTCTACACTATCCAATCCCCTTATGATTCTGAACATCTCTATCAAATCTACCAATAGCCTTCTTCTCTGGTAGGAGAACAGTCCCAACCTCTTCAATCTATCTACATAAACTAGACTCTCATGTCTGAACCACCCTTCTGCACAGCAATAGTTGTGCAAAACTGGAATTCTCTCCCCTATCAAGAGGTTGAGGGCAGCAGGGGCCATTGATAACCTTAAAATTAAGTTTGTTTTGTTGAGGGATATGGAGCTAGGTTAGATGGAATGAATTGAGGTCTGGGTCAGTCCTCGTGGAGCTGAAGGGCTGAATTGCCTTCTCTTGTTCCTGAATCGTATGAACTGACTGGAAAATCTCGTGGTCCAACTGTGGGACCCTACACCGTTTGCACTGACTGATGTGCTGGAGTCTTCCCATCACTTTGGTGGGATGAGCGAGACAGCATGCTGACTGAAGAACTTTTCTTCCACCCCCCTCTTCCACTCCATCTTGCTGGAGTTGCTGGACAAGACAGATTGCTCCTTTACAATTGGTTTCAGGCAATCGACGGAAAAGAGCATTTAGTCATTAGCCGCGGAACAGATGTGTTAATAAAAAGCGGCAAATGAATGATTCATCCAAGACGTTGCATTTCTTCAAGTATATTAGTAATGGCATGTAAGCAATCATTCTGCTTCAGATGGATGGAATTTGAAACAAAATTAGCATTTGAAAAAAATGTAAAATAAAAGTAAATATTACTGTTATATTCTGTGGTAATCTTAGGATTTTGCGATTAACCTAACCGGTACCACCTCTATCTCACCAGATTCCTGGAGGTCTTATGTGGCTTCCTGCCGAGTTAAACAGTCTTCATTCCCTTTGTACAATAAACATTTAGGAAGTAAACAAAAATGCTCACAGTCAATTGAAAACACATTGGGCACGATTCTGCGTCAGCCGATGCCGAAATCGGGAAACGCGATTGGGTGGAGAATCTTTTCTGACGCAGAAATCGGTGTGGGTGCTGATTTCACATCAAATCACAATGCTCCGTCACCTCGACAGTGGCATCAATGCATTCCAGAACGCACGTACAGTAATCATCCTCATAAGCTAGCCTGACCTGGTATTCTCCAGGGCCTCTGCGATTCTCCGCCTCCGACGGTGAGGTTCACGTCTGCTTTTAAAAATCATGAAACCGGCATCGTGGCCAATGAGGGGGAAAGAGGAAATAGGACGGACACAGGCATGACTGCGGGTTGCCGGGCCGGACACTGGCCGTGTGGCATTGGCCTTGGTGTCTTGGATGGTCTCCTGCATGAGGTTGGACTCTTCCAACTGCACCTGCAGGTGCCGGTTGCTTGCCGACAACCCCTCATGCAGTCCCTGGCTCTGCGATAACTTCTCCACAATCGATGGGACTGTCCATTCCAGAATCCCAAAATCCATCTGGACGGCAACTAGTCCCTTTAGTCGGGCTGCCCTACGACCGTCCGCCCGCTTGAGGGTTCCTGCCTCCTCCTCATGTAACACAGCACATGTGTAATGCGCACCAGATATTGTCCCTGGAGCCTTTTCACTAAAGTGCCTAACCAAGGTGAATGTCTCTGGGATGGTGGAGGATGTTGGAGACAGCTGTGACGGGGAAATCTGTGTCATCACCGGACTTAAGCTCCAGGGTGTCTTGGATCGTTTGTCGAGGACTGCAGTACATGCTGCTGTCATCATCTCTGCTCGGCACACAGGGAGGGCACCGGCTGTGGTCCTGGCTGGGGGCGGGGCACGCCAGACAGACCTGCCCCATCACCAGCAAGACACAAAACAAGACAGAAGATTACATCGCTGAGAGGGAGTGGGGGTGGTGAGGGTGAGGGTGGGGTTGAGGGTGAGGGTGATGTGGGGGTGAGTGTGAGGATGGTATGGGGGTGAGGGTGGGGTTGAGGGTGAGTGTGGTGTCACGGTGGCGTTGGGTGGGGAACCGCAACTCAGCGCGTTCTCACTTCCCCGCCCATGGCCGATCACAACCCTGGCGACTTCTCTTTCCTCTGGGCCGCTGACGACATCTAGGGCCCTCTGCTCAGCCACAGTCAGAGGCAGTAGGTCCAGTGGTCTCCCTCCAGTTTTCTCCCGCTCCCGGGAGTTGTGGGCGGCCTTCACCTGGATGGCGGGAAACAGAAAACAAGAGTATTAGATAGTCCGATGCATGAAGCTTAGGGGGTGGATAGCTGGTGGCCTCGGTAGCCAGGGCACCCAACCATGGTGGCCGGTATGGATGCCAGCATGTGGTGCAGGGTAGGGGTTCGGACCCCTCTGGTGGTGGGGGGCCCTGGTTACGAGTGTGTGGGATGTGTTAGTGCTTAGGGCACAGTGCTGCCTACTCACCCTGGCCATCCTGAGGAAGTGGTGCAGTTTCTTCCGGCACTCCTGGCCAACCTGGTCGTTGTTGCTGGTGGCGTTGACCCCCTCAGCTACCCTCGCCCAGGCACAGCAAATGGCGATGGCTGCCAGCTTCCTTCCCAAGCCAGGGTAGAGGGTGGCCTGCCTCCCTTCCACCGCATCCAGGACGGACTCGAGCTCGGCATCCATGAACCTTGGCACCGCTCTCCTCACTGCCATCTTGTTCACTGGGTTGGTGTGTGTGGGAGTGCAGTGTGTATGTGCGGCTGCAGCTTGTCAGCCTCCTGAGTGTCAATCGCGAAATTGGCGAATCCCGCACCATTTCTCATTGGAATCGATTGTGTTCGATGTGGCACAATGATGCTAGCCCCTCAATAGTCACTCTCCAGGTGCTCTACCAGTTTTGCTGTTGTGGAAATCCATGAATCCTTCTCGGCGGCAACTCTAGTCTCATGAAGGGCAGCACGGTGGCGCAGTGGGTTATCCCTGCTGCCTTACGGCACTGAGGTCCCAGGTTCGATCCCAGCTCTGGGTCACTGTCCGTGTGGAGTTTGCACATTCTCCCCATGTTTGCATGGGTTTGGCCCCCACAATCCAAAGATGTGCAGGCTCGGTGGATTGGCCACGTCAAATTGCCTATTAATTGCAAAAATGAATTGGGTACTCTAGTCTCAGGAACAGAGAATTCTGCCCATTTTGTTTTAAATGCCTCCTTAGGTTTTCTGCTGTGTATCTCTCAGTAGTGAGGGAGTGCTGCACTGTCAGAGATGCCTTTTTATAAATTTAGAGTACCCAATTATTTTTTTTTTTCAATTTGTTGAGAATACAAAGGTGCCCTTGCATCATAGCTAGCTCATTAGCACATTGAAGCTAAAATCAGAGCTTTTGGGAAGAAACAAAGAGCAATGGTCAATGGTAGGGGATTAGTGCAATCACGCCGGGCATGTCTTCCTGTCCAAATGGATCTGTGATAGATGGACTTCAGTATTATACACACACTTGACTGAATAACCAGAAATTCTGTGCAGTTATACTGAAAGATCGTTAATTTGTTGAATGGAGAGAAATGCCACATTATGTCACAATGAGTAATTCTTCCCCTGCTGAACATACAGAAATTCAACATCATTGCACAGTGACTCTTTACCTGCCGAATCATCAGATCAGTGTGTCATGATATGCAAACATGCAGCTAATGAACACATAGAATAGGACACGACCAATGAGCAGTCAGGACACTCAGGGGTGGTATCTCACTATAAAAGGGATGAGGCACTCACACCCCGCCTCCTTCCACAGACCAACATCTACAGAGTGAGACAGGGTGTATCCTCAGCATCACACCCCAGCACGTGGCTTAGAGCAAGGCTGGTTCAGTTAGACTGAGTTATTACATTTAGATTAGCAGAGAGTCTAACTCCTTGAGAATTGTGCTAATAGTTCAATAAAACACACTGAACTCACTTCAAAGTCTGGAGCATCTTTGACTCAAAACTGCATCAAGTAGCAGCTTGTGTTATTCCAAATTACATAACACAACACAGTGAGTAACTTTCAGCAATTAGAAGCACTACAAAATGACACACCGAGACATCATCATCCTGCTGCATAAAGACAATGAGGTAAACGCTCCAGTTCCACTCACCACCGGATTCGTCACAGGCATAACTGACAATACAAGGACTGTTTAAAGGTCCATTGACCTCAAGTGGAAATTTGAGGTCTTGGGGCAGGAGTGACCAGAAAAATCCATCCAATTGATAGAGAGCATCTTTTAATTTACCAGATAGGAACTCAACATCGTCATCCAAAGTAAGGAAGCAAACTTAAAGTGGTTAAAAGTGGCAAGCGATTAATTGCCATAACAACTTAGATTAAAATATCATAGAAGTTGAATCATTGAACTTACAGTGCATAGAAGGAAGAATTCCACCCTTACTGTCCAGATGTTTAGGCAGTCTACTGAGAGCAAAAGGTGGGAAGGAAGATGACACACTGGCAAATTACATCTAGATTGATTTTCTTCTGTTGGAAGAAAGTGTGAAACAAGACCCTTCCTAGTGAACTATTCGCCCCATCAGACATTCCTCGCTGTCCTCAGCCCAGACCAGAGGTGTCAACTGTGGAAATAGCCCTCTTACAGCTGGCGCACGGCAACCTTTCAAAAAGACATGTTCCATTATATCATGACATATACCCCGCAGCAGCATCAATATTCGCTGACTACTGCCTGAATTGTTGATGACAATTCCTGCGGAAGTTAATGTCTGCACATTTATCCTAATTTACCAACTGGAACAATCCAAGGCTTTGACCTTACAGCACAAACAATCAGATTTTACTATCATCCTGTTGACCATATGTTTTAATCTAGTGACTGATGGCCATGAGCTTACTAATAATAATCAACAGCACTCTGTTCATCGCCATTAACTTCTTGTCTGTTGCTATTTTTGTTGTCTCTTAATCCATTTGGATGCTTGGACTAATTGAGTGGCATTAAATTTTAACAATCTGTGGTTTACAGCTTCATTATCGTGATGTAGCTCTAACCTTGGGAAGAACATTTAAGGATAATTGTGAAGCAAACACTGAAGGGATTTGAGGGTGAAATTCAATTGGATATTACAGTGCTGCACTGAGGGAGCACTATATTGTTGGAGGTATTCAGATTTGAAGTTGAATCAGGTATCCAACTGCCCTTCAGCTGTCGAATGAGCCCCAAGTTGCATTTTTGAAGAAAATCAGGGAATTTAAATCGAGATGGGTCTCTCAAGCAACATTGTGAAAATACATTCACATTGCTGCTTCATGGGGTCTTTCTGTGAACAAATCAGCTACCACCTTCCCTGCATTACACGTGACAGCACCCATTTAGCTGTAAAGCACTTTGGAGGTGTCCTGAAGTTGAGGAAGATGCGGCATTAATGCAAGTTGTTTCTCCATTTATCGGGCAGGACTGCAGTCTCCGAGTCTGTGGAAGACGCACTTTCAGTTTGCAAGTCAGAGATTATGAGAGGAAAATCCATAAAGATGTCAAGGTTTTTATTGAGAACTGTCCTACAAAACAGCACTGGACACTTAGCTTGTGAGTACAGTTTGAAGCTTTCTTCCCTGAGGGCTAATATTTCCAACTGCGCCAGTAGGCTGTTAGATAGGGATAATGAAGCACTTTGCTGATTTGCTTCTTGTCTCAACCCAGCATTTATAAAATCTTGACGAAGGAAAATTTTAGACACATGCACACGCTGCAAAAAAATGTTAGTGATGTCATTTCAGGTTTCTGCTATTTTCCCCTTACGCTGTCTCTTCAGTGTTGACCTAATTTGGTGATGAGCCAAAGTTCTCTTTACTGATCTCTGTTACGAAAATAAATACAAGGACACAATATGACTGGCTGTGATAGCTGATATAACACATTCCAATAGTCTGACCACCCATCACTCCTGGGCTGAGCTGACCAACGGAGCATTCGCCATCCGGGGGGCAGGGGTGGGCAGAAATGTGGCGTGGTGGAGCGGAGCATCCCACCCATGATCCTTCTTATTTAAGTATCTACAGAAACTTTTACTGTCTACCTTTATATTCCTAGCTAGCTTTCACTCATACTATTTTTACCACCATACTACTCTTTTTGTCATTCTTTGCTCTTCATTATATTCTGATCAATCTTCTGATCTGTCACCTATCTGTGCACAATTTTCTATTTTTTCTTTAAGTCTGTTGCTATCTTTAATATTTTTCATTGAACACAAATGGTAGGAACTCCCTTGGAATTGTTCTTTCTCATTGGAATGTATCTATTCTGTTTTTTCTGAAATGTCCCTTGACATGTTTGCCACTACACCCATATTGACCTAGCCCTTAAACCTAATTTCCCAGTTTGCTATAGCAAGCCCTACTCATCAATCACAGATCATTGTCCTGATTTAAGTTTAAAATACTAGTCTTGGACCCACTCTTCTCAAATTGAATGTAAAATTTAGCCATATTATAATCACTGCTATGCTTTCACTGTGAGGTTAGCCAATTGCAAGGGCAGTAACTATCACCCAGGTAGTTTTCCACTTTGCTGGGTAGATGTCAGTGTTGTAGCTATACTGAACAGCTTGGCTAAAGGTACGTCTAATTCTGAAGCACGAGTCTTCAGTACTGAAGTTTGAACGCTGTCGGGATCTATAGCCTTTCTACTGCCTTCAGCCATTTCTTGATATCATGTGGAGTGAATTGAGTTGTCCAAAGACAGGTATCTGTCATGGTGAAGACCTCAAATGAAGGTCAAGGTGAATCATCCACTCAACACTTCCAGCTAAAGGTCATTGCCAATGTCTGCACCTTATCTTTTGCATTGACATACTGAGCCCTGCTGTCATTGGGGATGAGAATGTTTTGGAGCCTGCTTTTTCAGTTAGTTGTTTAATTTCCCCTAGGCAAATAAATTTACACAGGCGCCCCATTGATTTCAATAAAAACAGCTGAAGAATAACTTCCCTGTGGAATCATGAGTGACTGAGTTACAAAGCTATCTGTCCTGGTGGGTCTCTACTCAGTGTAATGATCTGGGAACGATGCTAAAAAAATAGTAAGTGTCAGTAAATTTCAAGTGTTGCATGAATAACTGACTTACTTTTTTTCTGCCTCAAGGACCTTTCGTATTTGAAAGTGTAACAAACAATTTCAATGCAATATGTTATAGAATATTTACCAACAGCGCTCTGTGACATTGCTTATCGGGCCTCAGGCATTACACTGCTGCAGCCAAGGTGTGCAAATAGGGTAGAGGCACAAACTGCAGTGAAAAGGATTCAGGAAGGAGTTTCAAAGAATTGCCCAAGGCATAGTACGAGTAACTATTTTTGATTAGTTCTCAGTTAGTAAATTGTAATTGCCCTGCAATTACGTAAATAAATATAAACTTTATTCCTCACACTTAGATAAGTCCATGCAATGTAAGGATTTTAGCTTGTTACAAAAAATGCCAATAAATCTATAAAATGTAAGCTTCATCTTTCTTTATTTGCACCTCTCTTTCCTGACAAAATCTGCATCTGTGTCTTGAAGCAGAACCTATTAGTAAAGCATTAGGATTACATATACATTACGTGGGATAAGTGGCACAAAAACAGGCCATTTGGTCCACCCGACTAGGCTGCTGTTTATGATCCACTTGAGCCTCCTCCTATTTTTCTCAGTGGAATATATATATTCTGTGTGTGTGGAAATAGCCCTTGAAATATCTGCCACAGTATCTCTGTTGACCTATCCCATAATCTCATATCCCAGTTCTCTTTTCGTTAGCTCTGTTCTCATTCCAAAATGATTGTCCTTATTTAAGTTTAAAATATTAGTCTTGGACCCACTCTTCTCTCCCTCAAACTGAATGTAAAATTCAATCATATTCTGATCACTGTCGTCCAGGTGTGCTTTCTCTGTGAGGTTATCCAATGCCAAGGGTAGCCACTCTCACCTGGGTAATTTTCCACTTTGACAGGCCAATGTCAGTGTTGTCGCTATATTGAACAGCCTGGAGCACAAGTCTTCAGAATTGAAGCTGGAATATTTTCAATGCCTTTGCTAAATCTACCATTGAAACCATCCTTTCCCACCTTCCCATATATTTTGCTAGTTTCCCTTTGTCTGCATCCATATTATTTGCTTTAACCCTGTGGTAGAGAGTTCCACATTGTCACCACTCTGGGTAACTAACTCCCTTCTGAATTCCTATGGAATTTCTCATGGCTATCTTGTATCAATGGCCTCGATTTATGCTCATCCCCAAAAGAGGAAACATTCTGTCTGAATCCACTCTATCAAAATCTTTAATAATTTTAAAAACCTTTATTAGGTCAATCCTCACCTTCTCTTTTTCAAGAGAACATTTCAAATTCAGGCTCTTATTTCAACACGTTCCCTCCATGTTTGAATAATGGCCTAAACCATCTGAAATTTGTTCTCGGAATAACTTTCCTCTCAACATTTTCACCATAAATACACAAAAACAAAGCAGCTTCTGGAAGTATTCAGAATATATTACAAAACCCAGAATGTAATCTTGTGTCTGCGACAATGCAATGCATCCGGTAACCAGCATTTGTCTTTCTGGAAAAATTACTTCATAAATATTTGGGGTCATTCTTTCTCTTGTTTCTGATGATGCAGACACACACAAAAACAAAAGCAAAATGCCAGTGGCTTTCACTATCCTCAATCTGGCTTTTTCTCTGTCATTTTCCCAGTAATTTATCCTTGGTATGCCAGAACAGAAAAGGCAAAGGCTTGTAAATAACATGTTCCGACATGCTCGGAGAATACTAATTTTACGAACTATGAAGATAAAGAACAGTAGGCCTGCTAGTCCATAAAAACTGTCCCACATATGCATGGTGACATTGAGGTACCTGGTAACATTACTGACATTGCCCAAACCAATTTGTTCCAATCTCAATCTCGCTCATTCCATTTCTCAACCAACCTTTTTCAAGAATAAAGACAAAATAATCTGAATAAAGTTCTCAGGTCTTGCTCCAGCATGTTTTGAAATGATTTGTAAAACAACATGTTTATGTAAGTATATTTAACATCGTAAAAAGTCGCAAGGCACATTCATTTGACACCATGGGCTATGGAGACATTAAGACCTGTGATTAAAAGCTGGTTAAAGAAACAGATTTTCAGGAGCATTTTAAATGAAGTGGGGTACAGCAATGATCGCAGGAGGCCAAAATTGAGGATCACTGCAGGACTATAGGAGATTACAGAGACATGGAGGGGGGAGATCAGTGTATAAACATGGATGAGAATTATAAAATTGAAGTTTTGTCAGATTGAGAACCAATGTAGGTCAACAAGCACAGGGGTGATGACTGAATGGTGCTTGGTGAGTGTTGGGATATGGGCTAAAGTTTGAGTGAGCTCTAGTTTTTAACCTGTGCACCCAAAGGTGTGTCGGTTAGGTGATAGGGCGGAGGAATGGACCAAGGTAAGGATGCTCTCTCAGAGGGTCAGTGCAGACTCGTTGGGCCAAATGGCCTGCTTCTGCACTGTAGGAATTCTAGTTTATGGAGATTGCGAGATAGGAAGCTGGCTAGGCATGCACCTTATTAGTCAAAACTAATGGTAACAAAGGCATAGATTTGAATTGAGCTACACCAGACTAAACAAACTCATAATTATAGAATCATAGAATTTACAGTCCACAAGGAGGCCATCCGGCCCATTGAGTCTGCACCAGTACTTGGAAAGAGCACCCTACCCAGCCCACACTTGAATGAAAAAATGAAAATTGCTTATTGTCACAAGTAGGCTTCAATGAAGTTACTGTAAAAAGCCCCTAGTCGCCTGTTCGGGGAGGCTGGTACGGGAATTGAACCGTGCTGCTGGCCTGCCTTGGTCTGCTTTAAAAGCCAGCGATTTAGCCCAGTGTGCTAAACCATCTCCTAGAAGCCACACTTCACCCAATCCCCGTAACATGTAACCCCACCTATCCTTTTTGGACACTAAGGGCAACTTACCATGGCCAATCCACCTAACCTGCACATCTTTGGAATATGGGAGGAAACCGGAGCACCCAGAGGAAACCCAGGCAGACACAGGGAGAACGTGCAGACTCCGCACAGATAGTGACCCAAGCTGAGAATCAAACCTGTGGCCCTGGAGCTATGAAACAACTGTACTAACCTCCGTGCTACCGTGCCACCTGAGGAAACCTAAGGAAAACCACTTTGGACTCTTCCAGAGATTACTTCACAGTATCACACAGGTGCATATTGGACAATTAACCCTTTTCAGCACGCACTGAATCCCCAACTCATATTCTGAGTTTGAGATGGAACATGTTTTTTTTATTTGAACGAATGCTGTTCTATTTCTGAACATTGAACCTTGTTAAGTCTGAACCAAATACAATCTGGGTGCAACTTGTTCTAAAACTTTAGCTCTGTGTTGCCATCCACCATCAGGATTTTGTATACGAACGTAGTCTCCCTCCTTTAACTTTAATGAAGGTTTTGTGTCCTTGTCGCAGTTCTCTTTTTGTTTTTGTTTTTGTAACCTTAGGCGGTTATGTATTTTTTGATGATCCATATATTGAACCATGATCTCTGGTAACATGGTGTGAATTTTTCTTCCCATCAACATCTGGGCTGGCGCCAAACCTATTGACAATGGAGTAGCTCTGCATGTCAACAGTGCCAAAGTTAAGTCTTTATTGTCATCGAGTGCTGCACTGAATAGTTTTTTGACTATTCCTGCGCCTTTCTCTGCTTTGCCATTAGATTGAGGGTACAATGGGCTTGATGTGATGTGATTAAAATTATAACGTTCTTCAAATTGTGTCCACTCCCAGCTTGTGAAGCAAGGACCATTGTCAGAGACAATGTGCAATGGAATTCCATGGTGAGCAAAACAGGCTTTGCTGCTAGTATTACAGATCTCGTCATTGAATCACTCAGCGTAATCACCTTGGGTTAATTGGAGTAGCAATCAATTTTGACTAGATAGTCACAACCTTTAAAGTAGAATAGTTCCATACCAACTTTGATCTATGGATTGGTGATGAGTTCATTTTCTTCCAAGCTTTCTTGCATTGCACAGACTGATGCACCTGACAAATGCTGCATTCCTGCACATGATTGTCCACATTCTATTGATTCTAGGCCAGTACACAGATTGTCTTGCTCGTCTACAAAATGTTTCAATACCGTCATGACCCTCGTGTATCTGTTCCAAGATCCCTATTGGGGGCATGAATGAATAACTATCCTGTCTCCTTTGAGTAGGAATCTGTTAATTACTGTGAGGTCATCTTTGATACTGTGAAAAGCAGAGCAACATCCATTGGGCAATCCTTCTCGAGGTATTTGATTATCCTTTGGAGTGTCTGGTCCTTTCTGTTTCTTCTCTTATAATTCGTAGCTTTCTGTCAGACACTGGTAGCATCTCAGCAACAAATGAAGCTTGTGCTTCCACTACGTGTACTATATCTGAAACCATGGTATCAGTATCATTTGTAGCTCTTGATGGGGTATCAGCAACAACTAAGTCTTTCCCTGGCTCTTTATGTTGGTCATTCGAATCTTGGTTGTGCGTATCCGTTCAACTAGGTGTAATTCATCGCAAGCATCCACCCCAAGTAGCGATGATCTATCATCTTCCACTATCTCAAAGTCGATTGGCATTCCGATGTTGCCATTCCGTACAATGAGACAGCAGGAACCTCTCGTCACTATGGTATTTCCATTATAGTCGGTCATTCAACAGGTTGATTTCTGTATTTACGGTGTACTGTATGCTTGTCTTAAATTCTTTTTAGTTATTAAATTTGCATGAGCTCATGTATCTATCTTGAATGGAATTTCTGACCCATTTATTTCAAGTACTACAGTCCACTCTTTAATAATCTTTAAAAGCTGTTGTACTAGTTTGTTATTATAATGCGGCGCATTCATCCTAGTAACTGCATCAACCACAAAAGTATCCTTTAGTGTGCATAGCGATGAATCATCAGTATCAGTTAAGATATTTTGTCTTTTTTCTTCACTCTCAACACTTTGGATCTCTGTAGTCATGGTAGGGGAAGTTGTTGCGAAACGACACTGTGCTGCAAAGTGGTTGAATTTGCAACAATTGGAACACTGTTTGCCTTTTGCCGGACAATTTTATTGTACTGTGGGTGCGGCACAGCACATGCAGGTCATCACACTTGTGATACCCCTGTCAAAATGGCCACAAAGCTTTTGTCTTACAGTTGAAGTCGATGCTTTATTTGAATGAGTTTGTTCTCTCTCCAGCGCTTATACTATGTTACATCTGAGCTCCCTGTCTGTGTCCTGCTCACCACCTGCTGTTCCTGTGAAGAGTCCCCTGACTTCCTGTTTGTCTATGTATATATACATCCCTCTAGTGGTTACTTAGTTGTAGTGTACTTACATTAACCCCTTGTGTATATACAGTGGTGCCTATCACTACAATATGAATTACTTCATCAAGCGGAAAATCAGTTGTCTGAGCATTTTTTCTCGCAAACGTTCATCTTTAAACCATCTTTAAAACTCCACTGGACCTGCACATCTTGGACTTGTGGGAGGAAACGGGAGCACCCGGAGGAAACCCACACAGACACAGGGAGAATGTGCAGACTCTACACAGTCAGTGACCCAAGCCGAGGATCCAACCTGGGATCCTGGAGCTGTGAAGCAACAGTACTCACCACTGTGCCACCTGCTTCTCTGAGCGACCCACCCATTCCGAGGGCTGGCAGCTCTGCAAACATGGCAATATAGGTGGCTGCTGCTGAGGCTTCAGGAGAAGAGGGAGGACACCTTCTTAGTGAGGTTCCCTTGAAGGGCTGGGGAGAAATCTTCTGAAAAGTAGGCCCTGGTCAATGGAAGGGTGACCCTCGAGCAGCGTCAAAACCAGGGGGGGACCACGGGCCATTGAATATCCAGAAAGGAAATTTCCACAAGAAATTTCTGGGAGGGCAGCTCGATGTAACTCAAGGTCCCCCCCCAAAGTAAATGGCCTTTACCACGCTAGTAAACTGCTGGTTAATTGCCCAGTTAATTGGATTAATTGGCCACTTGTTGGTGGGCATCTGAGGCACTGCCATTCTTCCCTTTTTAGGCAGTGGAAAGAGCTTGGGCTTCCCTTCTGATGCATTCTCCTGCCATTTTACCAATCCTTCTGACTCTCAGTCCACTGCCAGAAGATGTTGTGCCCAGTTAAAGACCACCATGTCTAACTGCTTTTCAACGAACAGAGTGAAGTCAAAATATAGGGCGGGATTCTCCTGTCTCCAGCCATGTGTCCGTTGGCGGCGTGCCACTCACTGGTGGCAGGATTCTCTCTTCCTGCCACTCGTCAATGGGAGTTCCCACAGAAGCCACCCCACACCATTAGGAAATGCACGGATGGGGATGCACCAGCTGGAAAAGAGAATCCCAACAGCTGGAGAATTTCTGCCATAATAGGCCTTCATGCCACAGGCCAGAATCATGCCTTTCTGTGCTTATTTTAAGTGTAAAAGTCAGAAAGAGATGATACAGGACCTCGCTCCTGTGTCAATTATATTGTTAGCGATGGGTTACTTTGTACATTCCAAGTGACTGTCTTTATTTCTTTGTGCTTATTTTAGGTTAACATAGAAAGTTCCAGAATGCCAGACAGGAACTGCAGGCTCTACAAACCAATTCTGTCATGTTATCAGCAAATGATTTGCCTCACAGTGAGTCAGAGACTGGGCAATTTTTCGAATAACAGTGACTAAATAAACCCAGGCATGATTTTATTACATGATACTTGGGGATTCTCACTACTGATTCTGGGTTACTGTCATTCTTTCCATTGAAATATGTAAACCTGGGGCCTTAATTATTAAGACGGGGAGGACATTTTGACAACATTATTCAAAATTATTGTTCCCATTGGTTCAGGGTTTGAGAACCACAGGCCGCCAATTTAAGGTGACTGGCAGCAAAAAACAATGGCTGCATGATCGAGGAAAGACTTATGAAGCAGATGGTTAGGATCTGGAGGGCTCGGCCTGAGAGTGTGATGGAGACAACTTCAATCGCGGATTTGGGAGACCAGCTGAGATGATTTTACAAAGAGCTGGCACAAACTTAAGAACTTAAGACATGAAAAATAGGAGCAAGAGTAGGTCTCTCAAGCCTGTTCTGCCTTTTAATAAGATCATGGATGATCTGATGTGGCCTGTACTCCACTTTGCTGTGTATTACATGATCCTTGACTCCCTTGCAGATCAAAATTCTGTTTAACCCGGCCAGGGATATATGCAATGACCGAGTCTTCAGTGTTTACTGGAGAAGGGAATCCCAGACCCCCTGAGAGAAGAAGTTACTCCTCATCTCCATCTTAAATGGGAGACCCCTTATGTTCAAACTGTGCGACCTAGTTCCTGATTCTCCAACGAGGGGAAGCATCCTCTCAGCATCTACCCTGTCAAGCTCCCTTGCAATCATAGACGTTTCAAAAAGACCACCTCCCATTCTTCTACTCCCCATAAACTTTCCTCACCATTATTTCAGGAAGCAACCTAGTGAATCTACTCTCAACTGCTTTCTATGTAAGCATATCCCTACAAAAGTAAGGTGATCAAAACTGCATACAATACTCGCGATGCAGATTCACCAATGCCC
The DNA here is from genome assembly GCF_902713615.1 of Scyliorhinus canicula. NCBI lineage: Eukaryota > Metazoa > Chordata > Chondrichthyes > Carcharhiniformes > Scyliorhinidae > Scyliorhinus > Scyliorhinus canicula. Next base: position 111,604,401 of record NC_052149.1, read on the forward strand.
TGTGCGCTTGTCGCAAGACTTCCTTACTTTTATACTCCACTACCCTTACAATAAAGGAGAACATTCCATTTGTCTTCCTAATTACTTGCTCTACCTGTATGCCAACATTTTCTGATTCATGTACAAGAACACCCAGATCTCTCTGTGTTGCAGAATTCTGCAGTATCTCTCCATTTAAATAATACGTTGATTTGATATTCTTCCTGCCAAATGGGACACACATTTCCCGACACCATACTCCATTTGCTAAATTTCTGTCCACTCTCTTAAACTGCTATATTCCTTTAGAGACTCTTTTATATCTTGCTCAGGCCGAACTCCCCGATCTAAGTTCACATTACGAGCAAATTTGGCTACAGTACTGTGGTGATTGTCCCTTTCAGGGCAACACAGCAGAGTAAGGGTCTGAGGATTGGGAGGTGTTTAAGAATCAGCAAAGAAGAACCAAAGGATTGATTAAGAAGGGGAAAATAGAGTGTCAAAGTAAGTTTGCTGGGAACAGAAAAACGGACTGTAAAAGTTTCCATAGGTACGTGAAGAGAAAAATATTGGTGAAGACAAATCTAGGTCCCTTACAGTCAGAAACAGGGGAATGTATAAGAGGGGACAAAGAAATGGCTGAGCAACACTTTGCTTCTGTCTTCACAAATGAGGACACAAATCAGATGCCCTTTGTGTTGGATGGGGTTACTGGGTTATGGGGATAGGGTGGAGGTGTTAACCTTGGGTAGGGTGCTCTTTCCAGGAGCCGGTGCAGACTCGATGGGCCGAATGGCCTCCTTCTGCACTGTAAATTCTATGTAAATCTATGTAAATGTTGGGGAATGCAGGGTTTAGTGAGAGTGAGTAAATGAAGGTGATCAATATCAATAGAGAAATGGAATTGGGGAAATTGATGGAATTTAAGGCTGATAAATCCCCAGCGCTTGAAATCTGCATCCCAGGGTACTGAAGGAGGTTGATCTAGAAATAGTGGATGCATTGGTGGCCATCTTCCAGGATTCTATAGTGTGTAGAACAGTTGCTGCAGATTGGAGGATGGCTAATGTAACTCTACTATTTTTAAAAAGCCTGACATCAGTAGTGGGGAAAACTTTAGAGTCCATTATCAAATATTTTACAGCAGAGCACTTAGAAAACAGTGGCAGGATCGGACAGAGTCAGCGTGGAATTATGAAGGGGAAATCATGCTTGAGAAATCTACTGGAATTCTTTGAGGATGTAACCAGTAGAACTAATGAAGGCAAGCCAGTTGATGTGGTGTGATGTGTTTGGACTTTCAGAAGACTTTCGAATATGTTGACAGCAAGGTGGCAGAGTAGTTAGCACTGCTGCCTCACGGCGCTGAGGTTCCATGTTTGATCCCAGCCCTGGCTCACTGTCCGTGTGAAGTTTGCACATTCTCCCCGTGTCTGTGTGGGTTTCGCCCCCACAACCCAAAGATCTGCAGGGTAATTGGATTGGCCATGCTAAATTGCCCCTTAATTGGGAAAATGAATTGGGCACTCTAAATTTATTTTTTAAAAAGATTATGTTGGTCCATTCCTGGGCACAACGTTTTTGCTAGTGATTGATACACACACTAAATGGATGGACATTTTTGAGGTAAAGCCATCAATATTGCAAGTGACAATTGAAAGATTATGCCAATGGTTTTCAACTCACAGATTAACTGAAGTCATGGTATTAGACGATGGAACTGTATTCACTAGTGCTGAGTTCCAAAACATCACTGCTCTCAATGATATTAAACACATTAGATCTGCGTCTTGTCACCCAGCCAAGAGCACTGTCCAAACTTTCAAGTCTGACCGAAATAAACTTTCAGGAGGAATCATGCAGACCAAAATTTAATGGTTCCTCCTGAGATATCATACCACTCCATATACAGTAACCAGAGTTCCATCAGCAAAACTGCAAATGAAATGTTGTTTCTGAATGAGACTGAAATCATGGGCGGGGTTCTCCCCTCTCCAGCGGGGCGGGCTGTACCGGCGGCGAGGAGTGGCGTGAACCACTCCGCCATCGGGCCACCGGAAGGTGCGGAATCCTCCACACCTTCAGGGGCTAAGCCGGCGCTGGCTGGATCGGCGCCACGCCAGCCGGCACCGTAGGGCTTGGCGCCACGCCAGCCAGCGCCGTAGGGCCTCCGCCAACCGATGCGAGTTGGCGCATGCGCGGAAGCGCCAGCGTGTGCTGGAGTCATCCCAGCGCATGCGCAGGGGGGTTCTTCCCCGCGCCGGCCATGGTGGACCATTACACCGGCCGACGCAGAGGGAAAGAGTGCCCCCACGACACAGGCCCGCCCGCGGATCAGTGGGCCCCGATCACGGGCCAGGCCACCATGGGGGTTCGCCCCCTGGGGCCAGATCCCCCTCCCGCGCGCCCCCCCCCCCAAGAGGACTCCGCAGGCCGCCCGCAGAGCCAGGTCCCGCTGGTACGGACCTGGCGTAATATACGCTGGCGGGACCCGCCGAAAACGGGCAGCCACTCGGCCCATTGTGGGCAGGTGGATCGCCAGGGGGGTGCCACTGCCAGCGGCCCCTGACCGACGCAGCGCGATTCCTGCCCCCGCCGAAAAACCGGCACTGGAGAATCCGGTTTTCAAGGGGAAAGGATGTGGTGATTCTCCCTTTAGGGCAACACAACAGAGTTAAGGGAACATGACCTGTGCGACCAATCAAGAGACAGAGGGCTGGATTTTCCACCGTCAGGTACCGGCAGCCCGGGGGTTTCCCGACAGCGTGGGGATGCCCCACAATGGGAAACCCCATTGACCGGCCGGCGTAACAGAGCATCCCGCCAGCGTGCTGAACCTGAAATCCCCTGGGGTGGGACAGAGAATCCAGCCCAGGATGTGGAATTACCTCATTGGGAGAGAGCCTCTGAAGCAAAGAGACATTTTGGGTGCTAGCTGCAGCCATGAACCTGCTGTATTTCTTATTCATAAACATGTTTTTTGTGTTCACTAAAGAAGTCTGAAACTGCAAATTTACAGATACAGCCAGCCAGATGTGTCTGCGGGGGCTTTCCTGGAGGGGGAGTGGGAGAATCCTACCCGGGGGCGGGTCTCCCACGGTGGCCTGGTCCGCGATCGGGGCCTACCGATCGGTGGGTGGGCTGGTTCCATGGGGGCCTATGTTCCTCCGTGCCGGGCCCCTGTAGGGCTCCACCATATTGCCGGGGGCCGGTGCGGAGATGGGAACCCCCGCACACGCGCAGAATCACGGCGGCTGTTCATGCGCGGAATCACGCCGGCCGCAGCGCGCATGTGCAAACTCGCGCCGGCCGTTCTGCGCCGGCTGGAGCTGCGGGGACCACTCCGGCGCTGACCTAGCCCTCTCGGAAGGGGAGCATTCCTCATTATCGGGGACCGCTGACGCCGGAGTGGTTGGTGCCGCTTTTCACACCGGTGTGGGGACATAGCCCCATTATTGGAGAATCCCGCCCTCTGTTTCCCAACATGAAAATGCCCCATTTAACCTGACTCTCCATTTCCTGTTAGTTAATCAATTCTCTACCTTAACACCATGGCTGGGATTCTCCGTCAGCAAGATCTCCGTTATGCCGGCGCCCGGGGGATTCCGATGGTGCAGGACTGCCCCACGATGGGAAACCCCATTGACCGGCTGGCGTAACGGAGAATCACGCTGCCTGGTTGGGGCAGAAATGAGGGGCGGCGGGGCAGAGAATCCCACCCATGTTCTTACCTTGTGTAATAAACTCTTATGTGGCATACCGGATCGAATGCCTTTTTGGAACTGCAGATACACCACAGGCTGGATTCTCTGTTTGAGAGACTATGGGCTCTATTTTCCGGAAAGATTTCAAAGTGTTGTAGCGAGCGGCAACTACTGCGAGCTTCCCGGAGCTCGGCCCAGCGGCAAAGTTATGCAACGTTAATTGATGCACTTAACGAGGCCTCACGGGCTTCTCACCATAAATGAAGATGCGCCGGCACCGCGCTCGCTCACCCTCTGCTAACAAGGTCGAGCAGCACAGAAGCAGCACTTGCTCAGCCAACCTCAGCCAGCTCGCAACAATGGCGCACAGACCTGCTCCAAGATTCGGGAAGGCTGGTTTATGGGAGCTCCAAGATGCTGTGGAGGCCAGGAGGGATGTCCTGTTCTCCCGAGAGTACAGGAGGGTCAGCAATAGGGCAGCCAGTGCTGCGTGGGATGAGGTGGCAGCAGTTATGAGTGCCAGGAGTGTCACCAGTAGGACTGGCCTTCAATTCCATTGCAGGAAAACGGTCAATGACCTACACCAGATAGCACGAGTGAGTAAACCGAGACCTTTCCACTCCCATGGGAGCATCCACACCCAAACTCTTCTTGAGAACCTCAACCCTCGCTCCACCCCCTCCCCCTCCAAACCCCACCAACCCTTTCTTCACACTCCCCCCCCCCCCCCCCCCCCCCTGCCACCACTGAGAACCACACGTGTGTCTAACGCTGCCCCCTCTGTGTCTACACAGGGAAAGCTTTCCCACAATTGCTGGGAGTGGACCTAGACTGGCGGTGGTGTGTCGAACATCAGAATCCTCACCACCTTTGAGGAGCGAGCCCTGGAGATGACTGGTGCGGCCGAAGACAGGGCAGTCATCAACGTTGAGGTTAGCGGACACCTTAGAGGTGAGGAACCACCGGTCTCCACCCGCAGGACCTTTCCAATGTGAGTTGTTATTGTCTTACTGACTGACCCATCCTTCCCACTGACCACATGTCTATTCTCCCGCAGGCCCTCCAGCCGACAGCGCCGGCCCATCCCGGATGGCCCCCTTCTCCAATCTCCCATGAGACCACCTCGGAGGAGAGCTCCAAGGATGCTACCGTTATCGTCTTTTAAAGCAGCTGTCATTCCCACCCTCCGCCAGCGCAGATACATGTACCTCGGTAGGAAATGTTAGTGGTCAGGCTTCTGGGGCATAATCTGGTGAGCACCACACAGCTGCTGATGTACATCAGGTGGAGGCAGGAACCCCCAGGTGAGACAGCAGTTGGAGGTCTGCTCTCAGATGGGAATTGCCAAGGCACTACGGAGCTTATCCCAGTCGCAGGTGGTATTGCTGAGGTGCTGCAGAGCATGTCCCAGTCACTAAGGAGCTTCGCCGAGGGCGTTGACACGATGGCTCAGACCATGGGGAGCCGCCAGGGCTGGCAAAACCAGATGATGCGGGGGCAGCCGTGGCTTGAACCAGCTGCCCCTCCGCCCCAATGTGAACCCCAGGGTACAATGGGCATCGACCTGGATGAGGGGGCACTGGGTGCCAACCCAGACCCAGCAAGTTCTACCCCTTCTCATGAGGCCACAGCCAGCACATGGGACCAGGCAGCACGGCTGTGCATGTGCCACCAACAAGTGAGCCAAAGCCCTTCAGCCTCAGAGCCCCCAGAGGATGCCCGCCAGGGGCATCGAAGGCTACGGGTGGTGGTAAACAATTGGCTGCCTCCACCTCTGATGTGCACCCTGGGGACACACCTAGATGTAGTGGTAGAACAAGGAGGGCAAAGCACATTGTGGAACACTGAGGGCACGGGAGAAGGGGTGGATGGGGTGAAGGGGCAGGGGGAGAAGCACCATTGGGAGGGTGGGGAATTGTAAAACACAGTAAACACCTTGGTGCACAGCTGGTATGATGCCTCTGTCACGTTCTTCCACAATGTGCGCCGACCTCCGAACCCTTGGCCCATTGGCAGTATTCAAGCACAGTGTCGATGAATCAAGATGTGATTGGGATGCTAGGCAATGACTCCCACATGCTACACGGTTCTCCCACCCACGGGAATCTACATAGATTTTGTGAGGTGCTCATGTAACCACGATTGCCAATTTCCTATTAACGATAGCCTTCAGCCGTACGGCCAGATGCCTCGGAGGTGCGTTAGGGTTATGGGTGGTCACTGGGGCAAACAGGCAAGGACTGCAGTTGCCCGCTGAATGGGTACACGTGATCCAGGTGTTGGCATGGTGGTGCCGTGCGCAGTTGCTCCCACAGCGCCTCCCCCCACACTCCCATGGTGGCACACCCCTGCGGAGGGTCCCCCACCCCCAGAAGAGCTTCTTCCATTCCCAGCCAAGGGTTCACCCCCCCTCCCCCCCTCCCACTGCCGAGCACTGGGGTGCCAAGTCAAGCACCCCAGGGCTATTTGCCTGTGAGCAAAGATGGCTACTCACCTCCGTATCTCCAAACAGAAGCCCTTTCGACAAGTTCACGTTTATCAAAAGGAGCACAATCGGCACCAGCGTGACCACTTGCTGGGGAGGCCGATGAATCACGAGAGGCCATTGGATATATGGTGGCTCTCATTAATTGTATGGAAATAGGGATTACGTGGTGATCATGGTTTCTCGCCTCGCTACGGCGAGATCCTGTTTTTGCCGATGGGAGCAGGCCAGTTGCATTGCAAACTGTTTGGCACCTGGCACGGTTCTTATTTTCTGCCTCTCCCACTATTCACTGAGCTTCTTTCGCTTGAGCGAGAGAGGAACAACGCCGTAGAATCGCACTCTCTGTCCTTTTGCCGGAGGTGAATTGCAGCAGTTTTACGGTCATAAGGCTGGATGCAATTCAGAGTTCCTCGCCATGGAAATTTATATATGTCATGGAGCACAAGGGAATGCCGCTATAGGGCCGCCATCTTGAACGGGCGACTCGATAGCGAGGTCCAGCAGCCGGACACCCCCGCCCATCCACTTCCACCGCAAATTGGCCCCTCCCTTTTCCGCACAGCATCCCCCCCACCCCGGATTTCCTGGATGCCCCCTCCACCCCCCAAATATTGGCGTGACCTGACCCACCGCCCCACCCCTCCCAAGAAGAATATATGAGGGAGAATACCCACAGGGGACCGGAGAATCATGGAAGGCCGGAGCATAGGGGCTTGTCCCGCTAAGATCATTAAGAGCCATTTGCATTTATTTACAACCTCACTGGCAGAGAAAGCAGGAGTGTATCCCATCTCTGGAGGTCCTTTTAACTTCCTTCGCCAGGCTGGTCAGATTCATGTGAAGTCGTGGGTTTCCTGGATCCCCAGGTAGTGGAATTTGTTTTGGGCTATTTTAAATGGTAGACCCTTCAGCTCTGCCCCTCCCCCTCTCGGGTTCACCTGGAAAACATTACTTTTGTCAAGGTTGAGAAAGCCCGAAACTCTCCCAGAAGCTTTGTGATTTTGTTCATGCCATTTTGCGGGTCCAAGATGTGGAGAAGCAGATCATCCGCATAGACTGAGACTCTGTGCTCTCTGCCTCCTCTTCGGATTCAGAAGAACATAAGAACTAGGAGCAGGAGTAGGCCATCTGACCCCTTGAGTCTGCTCCACCATTCAATGAGATCATGGCTGATCTTTTGTAGACTCAGCTCCACTTTCCGGCCTGAACACCATAACCCTTAATCCCTTTACTCTTCAAAAAACTATCTACCTTTATCGTAAAAACATTTAATGAAAGAGCCTCAACTGCTTCACTGGGCAAGGAATTCCATTGATTCACAACCCTTTGGGTGAAGAAGTTCCTCCTAAACTCAGTCCTAAATCTACTTCCCCTTATTTTGAGGCTATGCCCCCTAGTTCTGCTTTCACCCGCCAGTGGAAACAACCTTCTCGCATCTATCCTATCTATTCCCTTCATAATTTTATATGTTTCTATAAGATTCCCCCTCATTCTTCCAAATTCCAACAAGTACAGTCCCAGTCTACTCAACCACTCCTCGTAATCCAACCCCTTCAGTTCTGGGATTAACCTAGTGAATCTCCTCTGCACAACATCCAGCACCAGTACGTCCTTTCTCAGGTAAGGAGACCAAAACTGAACACAATACTCCAGGTGTGGCCTCACTAACACCTTATACAATTTCAGCATAACCTCCCTAGTCTTAAACTCCATCCCTCTAGCAATGAAGGACAAAATTCCATTCGCCTTCTTAATCACCTGTTGCACCTGTAAACCAACTTTTTGCGACTCATGCACTAGCACACCCAGGTCTCTCTACACAGCAGCATGTTTTAACATTTTATCATTTAAATAATAATCCCTTTTATAATAATTATTCCTACCAAAATGGATAGCCTCACATTTGTCAACATTGTATTCCATCTGCCAGACCCTAGCCCATTCACTTAACCTATCCAAATCCCTCTGCAGACTTCTGGTATCTTCTGCACTTTCCCACTCATCTCAGTGTCATCTGCAAACTTGGACACATTACCCATGGTCCCCAACTCCAAATCATCTGTGTAAATTGTGAACAATTGTGGGCCCAACACTGATCCCTGAGGGACACCACTCGCTACTGATTGCCAACCAGAGAAACACCCATTTATCCCCACTCTTTGCTTTCTGTTGATTAACCAATCCTCTATCCATGCTACTGCTTTACCTTTAATGCCATGCATCTTTATCTTATGCAGCAACCTTTTGTGTGGCACCTTGTCAAAGGCTTTCTGGAAATCCAGATATACCACATCCATTGGCTCCCCATTATCTACCGCTCTGGGAATGTCCTCAAAAAATTCCACTAAATTAGTTCGGCACGACCTGCCCTTTATGAACCCATGCTGTGTCTGCTCAATGGGACAATTTCCATCCAGATGCCTCACTATTTCTTCCTTGATGATAGATTCCAGCATCTTCCCTACTACCGAAGTTAAGCTCACTGGCCTATAATTACCTGCTTTCTGCCTACCTCCTTTTTAAAACAGTGGTGTCACGTTAGCTAATTTCCAATCCACTGGGACCACCCCAGATTCTAGTGAATTTTGGTAAATTATCACTAGTGCATTTGCAATTTCCCTAGCCATCTCTTTTAGCACTCTGGGATGCATTCCAGTGGGCTAGGAGACTTGTCTACCTTTAGCCCCATTTACCTCCTTAGTGATAACAATCATGTCAAGGTCCTCACCTATCATAGCCTCATTTCTATCAGTCGCTGGCATGTTATTTGTGTCTTCCACTGTGAAGACCGACCCTAACAACCTGTTCAGTTCCTCAGTCATTTCCTCATCTCCCATTATTAAATCTCCCTTCTCATCCTCTAAAGGACCAATATTTCAAGCATCTCGAAGGGCAATTGGCAGTGGCTCAATTGCCTGGGTGAACAGGAGCGGGGACAGCGGGCATCCCTCTCTTGTGCCTCTCTGCAACTGGAAGTATTCAGAACTGGTGGTATTAGTCCAAACGTTCACCTTGTGGGCATTGTACAGGAGTTTTACCCATGAGGTGAACCCTGAATCTAGCCCAAACCGAGTACAGAGACAATGATTAGTCGGTATACCAAAGAACATCTAGTTCCATCGAATTTATTATTGCAAACAAACTGTGGGTTGGAAACTAATACTAACAAACTGGAATAATCATAAACACACCTAACCATGATGAACTCTCGTTTAAACTCCCCCTAGGTTACAATGTCACATGGTATAACTTGCCTGCCACCTAGTGGTTGGAGGTCAAACATATTTATATATACAATTGTTTATGCATGTCGCGACATCCCCTTTCCTTGAGATTTTGAACAAAACATATTATATATCATTTCAATAAATATTATATATGATATCAAAGCACAGTAATTTATATCATGCCCAATTACAGATTCAATCTTTCAGGTTTATTTCTATGCCTTGTTGATCTTTCTTAACTTCGGTAGATCTGATAAATCTGTTTGACAGTCTTGCATTTCTGTCGGTGCCACTGGTATGGCCACATCACTGTTCGGAACGTCAGACTGTACAATAATAATTGATTCATCCTCTGGTTGTGTTGGTTTTGAAGGATATAAGTTTTCAGTTTAAAGAGTCACTTATGTCCCGTACTATGTGAGTCCAAAGGTTGATTAGGTAGTCTTGATTCAGGTGAACCTGTCACACAATGTTAAATTCTGCATTTTGATGCATATGGTTCTGCCTCCTGGTGTAAACCCATTAGAATATTAAAACCGTGCATAATTTTCTCTTCCTCTCACACATGCCTATTTAACATAGTGCAACCTTTATCTTTGGTTTATTGACACTGCGATCAGTGCTGCACTTACAATTCCTCTCACATTCCGACTTTGAATCTTTAAATGAAAAATTCCTACATATCTTCACTTCTCTCTGAAGATTCCACTCTGTTGAGATCATCACACTGTCTTCTCCTCCAACTCATTCATTCCTGGAGCTCAGAAACAATGGAATTCCTTGTGTAAGGAAACATTAAAACCAGTGCAGATTACAAATGCGCTGTCAACGTTCTAACTGTTTCCAAATTTTCATTCCCCCTTTCTTGGGGTGTGGCAACTCTTTTGAACATTTATCAATTTTATTCCGGGTCCGCTGGGACATGGTGTTAATACTGAGCATATTTACCTCTAATGGTTTTCTTGCCACCTTGGTCAGTAATTTCTTCTGACTTAATTTTGACCCGTTTTTTCTTCAGAGGATTGAGCCGTGCCGAGAAGGGTGCCTCCTGCTTTGAACTACAGTTGAAGGCAGTAAGTGAACAGTTAGAACATAAATCAGAAAACTTAGAAGCCAAAGTAAAGGAACTCAACATGTTGAGGAAGTTAAGTCCAAAATCAAGTCCGAAATCAAAGAACTTAAGAAGCAATTGCGCAACGAACCAGTAACAGCTCCGAAAAGGTCAGGGACAACTCTCGGATCCCCCACGAATAAATCATCCCATTTGTAGCCTTGCCTAGTGTGGTGAATGTAACATGATAATTCACACTATATCTTTGTAAGCGCAGTAGCGTTATCCGACCACTAGGGGGAGTAGCTCTGGGAATGCTCAGGAGCTTGTACAGGGCTCCACCCTTGGCTCCGCCCACGACTCCTCCCCCTAGTGCTGCTGTATAAATACCCTTGTCCAGAGTCAGCCTGCAGTTCACTGAGAGTTCATCAACGGGTAACAGGCTGGCTCTGTAGTAAGTCGATTAAAGCCGATATTCATATCGGAAACACTTGTCTGGTGAATTGATGACCCATCACCTAGATGATATGGAAGCAGAATAGCGAAAGCAGTTACGCAAAGTAGGTCTAGGAACTGATTCTGAGTCCTTTAGCGACTCTAACGGAGAAAGGGGAAATGAAAATTTTGGAACAGTTAGAATGTTTAAAAGGCATTTATAGTCTCCACTCATGGGATGGGGTACACATCCTGTTGGTAATGGTATCTACATGAGATGGGAAGAAATTAAATAAAGAGGTCCGAGTTGCTCTTGGGGACAAGGAGCAGCAACTCAGCATCCTGGGTTCGATTCAGAGCTGGCTACAGGTTCTCAGTCCAGCAAAAAGGGACTGGGGAAATATTGTGACTTGGCAATAAAAAGGGGCAGAGGAAGTGTTAGAGTATGACGAGCAATTCCGATCTGTCTGGTTGGAACACTCGGGGATGAACAAACAGGGACACGAAGATATGGACAACAGCATTTGTGGACCTATGAAAGCTGCTTTCATCGCTGGATTAAAGCCAGAATTGGCAAAAATGCTGAAGGTCACTCTGCCCGGGCGGGAGGCCTGAGAAACAACTTTTGCAGCCTTAGTGGATCGGTGCAACCAGTTAGACCGGGATACGGAAGCTAAACTCTGAACCATGCAGGCAGGATGGATTCCCAAGGATCCTTGCAGCAACACCCATGAAAAGCGATCTGGAAAGAGTTATCACTGTGGAAAAGGAAGCCACTGGGCGAGGAGGTGCAAAGGAAAGAGACGACGGAAAGGACATCAGGGAAACAGACCGACACAGAATTCAAGCATGCCCTCTGGTGGCGACAACAACCTGGTACAAAGATTCAAACAGCTACAGCAACAGAGGGAGTTGCTGGAGGTTGCAAAAAACTAGGGAAGCCCATCCTCGATCTCCCATCACCTCTCCTGGCACTGATCCAACAGGAGATGGATTGTATATCACTATAAGGGTGTGCAATCAAGATATAGACTCTCTCCTGGATACAGGGGCCAAATTAACATGTTTGCCCCTCTGATATAAAAACTCTTTCCCTCTAGATGGCAAGGTACAAATTGCTCATGGAGCTGGTGGAGAGGTTTTGATCATCAGAAGAACTCAACTTATACTCATTGAACATGGCCCAAATGAATTGACCACACCATTCTGGGAAGGCCCAGTGGAACACGCCCTTCTAGGCATGGATGTCCTGACTCAAGTGAACTCCTTGCTGCATTTTGACGATGGCCAGATAACATGGTCTATCAGAAGCCTGAAGAAGGAGGAGTTGAAAAAACACCCAATATGGGCCAAAGATAGGAATGATTGCGGCCTACTCCAGATGGAACCAACATCATTACTGGGATTGCCCCACCATGCCCCAAACAGTGCCCCATCAGCCCAACCTCCAATGCTGGCATCCTGTCATCCAACTAGAGGAGCAAGGTGTGCTGGTAAAATCACATAGTTCCTCTGACAGTCCCATATAGCCAGAATGGAAACCCAATGGGACTTGGAGTCTGACCGTCGATTACAGGAAGGCCAACCAGTGCATTGATCAAAGGGCACCTTTGGTGGCCGATCACGCCACTATTTTTGATGCTCTAAGCCAGAACATAAATGGTTCTCAGTAATAGATATGGCAAATAGATATTGGTTGGTGCCTTTGGCACCTGAGGTTTGACCCGGTTTGCCTTTACCGTCCATCAGCAACAGTTCACCTGGATATGGCTACCACAGTGTTTTCACAACAGCCCTACAGTATTTCACATGGCCTTACAAAACCATTTGAGAGAGTTACCTACCATGCATTCCGTGGTTATCCAGTATGTGGATGATATTCTATTGGCAGCCAACATGCAAGAGCAACACGAACAAGGCCTACGTGCCATGCTGGACCACCTCCACCTGAGAGGACACAAAGCCAGCATGGCCAAAGCACAATGTAACCAAGCAGAGGAAATGAAAGCGAAAACTTACCCAGGATAGGACCACAGCCATTCGGGCTGCCAAACAGCCCACTACTATACCAGAGCTCAGATCCTTTTTGGGTTTGTGTAACTTTAACCAAAATTGGATTGACTCCTACACACGACTGACTCAGGCATTGGATGACCTTTTAAAGGAGAAATGAAAATACAAAGAAGCCATTGACCTCATGGAGAAGAACTAGAGGCCTTCACTCTTCTATAAAAGGCTTTCGGCACCAGCTCTGGGAATCCCCAATAATGGGAAGCCACTTACCTTGTTTGTCCATGAGGAAAAAGGGTACATGACAGCATGGGGGTCAGCAGAGACCCATTGGGTACTATTGGGGAAAACTGAACGCAGTGGCCCTCGGATCGGGAAGCTTCCTGAGAGCCAGGGAAACCATGTGTCAGGCTGTAATGGCAACTGCGGGTCTAATCCTGGGTCAAAGGTCAAGTGTCCCCATGCCATATCCATTCTGCTGTCTATGAACAGAGTATCCCAGGTGACCTCAGACAGTTGGACAAGATGAATAGCGATCTTGGAAGCCCCCAATTTCTGCATTGTCCAGGCTAGCCCGGTGAACCCATTATCTCAGCTCCCACCTCTCGAGGAGCAACAGTGGGGTGGAGAGGAGCATGACTGTGTGGATATCTTGACGATATGGAGAAATCAGCAGAAGAACCATTGCACAACCCAAACCTGATCCTATTTACTGACAGCTCCTCCTTTGTTGACAATGGTATCCGAAAAGCAGGATGAGCAGTCACAAGCCTACATGAGATTGTGGCAAAAAGGTTGTCAGCCCTCAAGGACATCAGGCTGAGCTACAGGCCCTGGCGGAGGCATGCCAGATAGCAAAATGACAGGCAGATAACATCAATACAGACTCAGGGTACAGCTTTGGAGTTGCTCATGGCTTTGGCCAGTTATGGCGGAGAAGAGGATTTCTCACTGTCTCAAGTACGCCTATCCGAAATAGGAAGGAGGTACAAGACTTACTAGAGGCCCTACAACTACCCCTGAAGTGTCCATTTTGAAATGTAAGGGTCATACGAAGGAAAAGACCACTGAAGCACAAGGAAACGCCCTAGCTGACAAGGCAGCCAAAGAGGCTGCCTCACAATGCGCTTCTCCAGAGGAACCAACACAAACTTGCAGACTGGGGGCAATCAGTCTAACTCGAGACCTACAGACAATTCAAGGTGACTGCTCTCGAGAGGAAAGTGGACATAGATTGAGGCAGGAATGAAGCGAGGTGATGAAGGCATCTAGAGACAGAGAGATACCGATAAGCCAATTGTGCCACCAGCACTGATGCCCTTTTTAGCCCAACAGATTCATTCACATGGATCTGCCAGAAGAACAATTCTGGACCTACCATGGTAATGCCTCTGCCCGCCGGACCATGCCAGCATTTGCAGTCCGACTATATCTCACTTCCCCCATCTCACGGATACACTGATGGTCTCATGATGGTCGACAAGTTCTCAAGGTGGATGGAAGCCATTCCAACCAGAAGGGCCACAGCCAATCACATGGCCAGGCTCCTGTGTAAGGATTACATTGCCTGATGGCGAGTCCGACCAGCATTGACTCTGACCAGGGAACGCACGTTACGGGTGCTGTCTGCAAAGAAGTCTGTAGATCACGAAACAAGACCTGGGACATTGTCCTTATCACCCAAAATCTTCAGGGCAAGTGGAATGAATGAACAGAACTCTGAAACAGCGACTTGCCAAATACTTGCCAAATTTAGGCCTCACGGTAGCATGGTGGTTAGCATCAATGCTTCACAGCTCCAGGGTCCCAGGTTCGATTCCCGGCTGGGTCACTGTCTGTGTGGAGTCTGCACGTCCTCCCCGTGTGTGCGTGGGTTTCCTCCGGGTGCTCCGGTTTCCTCCCACAGTCCAAAGATGTGCGGGTTAGGTGGATTGGCCATGATAAATTGCCCGTAGTGTAAGGTTAATGGGGGGATTGTTGGGTTACGGGGTTACGTGGGTTTAAGTGGGGTGATCATGGCTCGGCACAACATTGAGGGCCGAAGGGCCTGTTCTGTGCTGTACTGTTCTATTCTATACCATCAGGAAGGAATGCTTTGGCCCCAGGCACTACCAATGGTCCTGTGCGGTATTAGGGCAACACCTAATAGAACTAGGGATCTGAGTGCATTTGAAATTATAACAGGGTGACCCATATCTCGCCCAGGAACAATTGATGTGCAAAAAGCCGATTGTCACTTTATGGGTGATGCCTTATTAGAATATTGTCAGAATCTAACAAATTAGCGATTAGTCTGTTTCCCAACAGATATCGGCAGCCTGGGGAGACCCGCCAGAAGGCGGACACAATATCGTTCCCAGCATTTGGGCTTCCATGAAGAAAGTACATAGCTCACTCGGCTAAATCGCTGGCTTTTACAGCAAACCAAGCAGGCCAGCAGCACGGTTCGATTCCCGTACCAGCCTCCCCGGACAGGCGCCGGAATGTGGCGACTAGGGGCTTTACACAGTAACTTCATTGAAGCCTACTCGTGACAATAAGCGATTTTCATTTCTTTTTCATAACGAACCGCTGGATGCTAAGTGGGAAGGACCTTATCAAGTGTTACTGACCACCCAAGCAGCTGTTAAAGTTCAAGGGAAGAAAGCTTGAATTCACACATCTCACGTTAAACAAGCATACTGTGATTAAAACTCCTGGACGGAATTCTTTGTTTCTGGGACTAAGTGTTGACACCGGGGCAGGATTCGTGGACTTTCACAACAGCAAAACTGCCGCCGAACCTGGATCGATTCAGTGACTGTGAGGGACTAGCACCAGCGCCACATGGATCACAATCAATTCCAATGTAAAACGCTGCGGGATTCGCTGGGTCTGTGATTGACACTTGGGAGGCTGACAAGTGCAGCTGCATGTACACATTACATTCCCCACACACACTCAATCACAGCAAACAAGATGGCACTGGTTGTGCTGGAGGGTGCCCATACAGCTGCTGGGTTGGCTGGGGCCAGAGGGCTCCTGGGGGTGGCTCCCAGGGACACTTATATAACCCGTGGCTCTAGTTCACAGTGGTCTGTCAGCGGCGTGCGCAGCTGCATGGCTGCCTTTCCGGCTGTAGCAATGGTGTGCCATGCCTGTTCACCCCGACCCCACAGCCCATCTCCTGGCCATGCCTCACTAATCCCCCAGCCCTGGCAGAAGCCCTCCCAGCCAGTGGCACAACTGTCAGCAAAATATGCCCCCTAGCTTTTAAAAGGACAATTCTTATTTACCAACTTGTGTATCCATTGCTTTCCTTTTCATTTTTGATGCTTATTAATTGTTGCTGTAAACAATTAACCAAAGCCCCAGCTAAGGTTATGCCTCTCAATACTACCAGTCATCCACTTTTGCCTAATAAGCATTCTTCCAATATTTCAGTTTATTGGCCTGCCCATTTCAGTATTGAAGGCTATTTCTAAACAAAGGGACCATCAAAGGCACCTGTGAATGTGCCCCTCTGCACTATTTCCCACTTTCTTGCTTTTATTGATTCATTCTTTTTTTTAAAATGTTTTAGAAGAATCAAAGGTCGGATTGTAGGGAAACATTAAAACTAAGTTTTGAAAATACTGTAACTGTGGCATGAAATACAAGCTTGTATTGTTCTGAGTCAAGGTGAGATTATATATTTGCAGTTTGGCAGTGATAAAACTAAAAATTTACAGCAACTTTTCAGGATTCAGACTGCAAATGTGCACATCGGCGTGAATGATGGTCTGGAGCATCATTCAGATTTCACAATTCAAAACTTGTAACCTAATTAAGGGCAGAGAGGGGGCGCGGTACAAGGAAAAGTGCAGATAAAAAAGCTTGTGGTGCACGTTGCTCCCTCCCTCTCTCCTTTGTTATTTTTCCTTTGTTCTGTTCCTTATACCCTGCTGACCTTTTATTTCTTTGGTTTGCATTTGAATGTGTACTCAGGTTTTTGCAATAAACTCAACCTACCACTGGACCCCATCTCTTACTTGAAAATAAGAGGTCCGACACTTATATTCCTCAGTCCTCCCCACTTCCTACCCTATTTGGAATTTTGAAACTTCTGTGTATCTCACAATGCCGATGTTTCCACCGGGCTCATCTTCTTTCTCGCCCTTTTCCGTTTGAGCAATGTCTGCATTGTTGACATTGATGCTTCATTTGGATTTCATGGTTTGAAAAGAAAACTGCAGCTGGGATATAGACCATGGACTGAAATCCAGTGAAATGATAAATCAGCAGGTGTACAACCCAGCAGAAAATGCAGCGAATCAATCCAGGACAAAGAATGTCACATCATAAAGAAATGAAACAAAAAAACAATGTAATTATTTTTGCTTTGTGGCTCATAATCATTTTTTTCTCAGAGAGTGACATTCATTATTGCACTGCACTGTTATCCAGCAGCGCTCGAAGATGAAACACACTGGTCCAAACATTGCTGGGAAATTGATGGTGAGTTTATAATGGAGGAAGTTATTAACGTGTAAAGCAGCCAGCAACTTCAGGCAAAGAGCAATGCCATAAGTGGTGAAATACCAAACTTGTTGGTCGATTTCTGCAGCTTCACCATTACATTAAGTTATATGGCATGTCTAAAGCACTCAGCCCAGTAGATCTGCGACCGTTTATTGTCCACACAGGACTTCTACACGTGTTCATCAGCATGTCCTTCGAATTGAGGGGTTCCCAAACTGAAGGATGCAACCCCCAGTGGGGATGCAGGACAAGTAATTGAGGTCAAGAGTGCCCGCTCTTCGGAAGCAACAGTGGAGCATGGAGCTTTCACACGGGTGGGTCAGCCCTGGTGTCGGCTCCAAGGCCCAATGGCATGCGTGCCCAGGATCTTTTAATCCTGCCAGGTTTGATGGGCAAGGCCTAAGGGAATGAGATCCGAGGTCCACTCACTGCATCAAACTAGGTGAAAAAAAATTGCTACCTGTTCTCCAACACCCAACATGCCTACTCTCGCAGCTCCATCTCCGCACTCTCACAGCTCTGTCCCCCCACCCTCTTTCCCCCTGCCTCTCTGCCCACCCGACAGCTCTCCAGCCTGTACCTTCCCCACTACCACACCACACATTCAACCCCTGCTCGCACTCTGAGGCCACGCCAATCTTCCAATGTCAAAATGGGAATCAGAGTGGGAAAAAGTCTGCGAAGCACTACTCTTCTTTTCATCCAACTGTGATTCTGCAGCTCTTCTCTTCCTCAGCGCCTTGCCTGATTCATATCTGACAGAGAGCTGAACACCTCCTGCCAATGATCAGGCTTATCATGGGGTGCAGAGATGCAGGATGACTTTTCATTTGCAATGGCCCCCATTGAGTTCAATGTTTCCGTTGTGCTCCTCCAACTAAGTTCCGGGGTGGGCCAGCCTCTCGCCATTTTGTCAGCCCATAGCATCCTCATCTCTGGAGAAGAGTGGTGGCAGTGAGAAGCCTGAATGTTTTTGCCGAGGGGTGGGGGAGGGGGAGGAGTATTGACGGCGGGGGGGGGGGGGGGGGGGGGGGGGGGGCACCTTGTGATGCGGGGGAGGTGGGGTGGGGGTGGGGGGTGTTGATGCCGTGGGGTGGGGGGGAGGAGCGTGTCTGTGGCAGAGACATACTACTGCCATTCTCACACTGCACAGGGATGAGGCGCTGAGTGTGTGTGGGGGTTTGTGGAGCGTGGTGCCATGAAATGACAGAGTGGGGGACCTGGTGGTGAACAATGTGATGTTTATTTATAAGTACTTTTTTATAGTGGAAACCTATTTTAATTAGTGCCTCTGCTCACCCGGGCCTATTAGGTGCCTACAATTCCTTACTCCTCCTAACCCTCACACTATGTTTCGATGTACCCCCAGGATCCACAGCTGGGGCTCAGGCAGTCTGCTGCCTTCCACGCCCGGTTGCCCAAGATGACTTTGGTGAGTGGCCCTGGGTTGCCTGGACCCACCGAGGAGGGCAATATGGGTGTTGCATTACTGCTTTCCTTGGTTTTCAGGGCTATGGTGTGCCACTCCCAGGGAGGGGGGATATCAGATGGACAGTACACCCCCAGGGTCTGCTGAGTGGAGAGCCCTAGACGGCACTCCTGCCAATTCTCTTCCCTTCAGGTGCCCAGGAGCCCCTGCTCCTCCATGGGATAGGGTGGAGTGGAGTTCAGCCCAGTAGCTCCACCATCCTCTGACGCTGACACTTGTGGATTTCCAGAAGTTCCCTCAGCCACGGAGCTCATACCTTTAGCCACGGTATGGACATCCTCTACCATAGGCATATGCCCTGCACTAAGATCTTCACTGCGGATGTTACCCTTGCAATGTTGGCTTTGTTTCATCTGAGTGATGGCACCATCTCCATGGACAGAACGCAAAGGGACACCTCCACTCTGTCTTGCTATCATCCTTTCCCAATTCTCAAGACTCTGCCTTTGTGATTCTATCAGCTCTGGGATGACTTGAAGACACCATCAGCCAGGGGTTCAGCACAGTCCTGTGCGGAGTATCGGATCCCTGGAACATCCCTGCCTCCACCTGTGGATCTTAGCTGCGATGTGTGCACTAGTGAGTGACCCAGAATCCTGCCTACTATTTAGTGTCACCGAGGTGTGAGTATCTGTGCTAATGGAGGGCGTGGGTGATAGCTGTCTGATGTCTGAGAATTCTGCCTTGGAGCACTGCATCTCTGCACCCCATGATAAGCCCGATCATTGGCAGGAGGTGTTCAGCTCTCTGTCAGATATGAATCAGGCAAGGCGCTGAGGAAGAGAAGAGCTGCAGGATCACAGTTGGATGAAAAGAAGAGTAGTGCTTCGCAGACTTTTTCCCACTCTGATTCCCATTTTGACATGGACTTTGTGGTTTGTGGAGGAGTGACGATGTTTTGGGCTGCTCATCTAACTGCAAGGGAAGGGAGATGACAATGGAACATCAAGGTGGATGAACGATGTAAGATGGTTACTCACGTGAAGTTTGAGGAATCATTGTTTGTTCTCACTTTTTCTCTCTGCTCCCACTTTGCTATCAGCACAAGGCTCCTCCCTGGCCAACTCAAGGGCTCTTTATTCAAAGGGGGGAGGCGGGGGTGTGGTGCTCCCACGTGACTCTGGATAGCTTAGTCCTCTAACGCCGGTTGTTTTCCCGTTTATCCTGCGGGCACACAGATGGGAAGAGTGTAGGTGGAAGTCCCGCCAGTTCAGATGGTTGCGGAGAGTGTCATGTGTGGGACTGGAGTGGGAGCAGGGATGCGAGGAGCAGAATTGAGGCAGGGAGGCAGCAGGGTGGTTGGGGGGGGGTGAGGAAGAGGTGGGGATTGCGTGAGGTGGCAGGCTGAGAGATCACCTTGGAGTTGCGGCTGATGAGTGAGTGGGCGCAGCGAGAGACTGGAGATGACAGAATTACTCTGGTCGTGCAAAGAAGGTGATTCATTTTTTCCAGCGCTGCTGTCCCATCCTCTTCTGGAAGGAGCTGACACTCACTAAAGATACTGTACTCTCTCAGGCGGGGTGGCCACCTTGCTTGTGGGCCGCTTTCTGGAATGTTGATACAGGAAGTCCCGCCTCCGCACCATCGGCTGGTTTAGCTCAGGGCTAAATCGCTGGCTTTGAAAGGAGACCAAGGCAGGCCAGCAGCATGGTTCAATTGCCCTACCAGCCTCCCCGGACAGGCACCGGAATGTGGCGACTAGGGGCTTTCCACAGTAACTTCTTTTGAAGCCTACTTGTGACAATAAGCAATTTCCATCCCGGCATCTTGTCAGGAATCCCTCTGAGAAACGTGGTGCTTGCTTTCATGCAGTCATCCCCTCTCATGCTGGGGAGGCTTCAAGATGGAGCTTCCCAGTGGTTGCAGAGATTAAGTTTTCCCGGGGTGTCCTTCAGCGTGACTAGGTGAGATCATTGCGTTTTCGCACCTCAAGATGGTCAAATATATCGTGAGGGGGTGAATTAAAGATGGCAACCATTCCTATTGTACTTTAAGGAATTTATCACTGTTAGCTGTTAGAGGGGGGAAGGAATAAGGAGGGGGAGTTTACTTGGTTATTGTTTTAATTATTCGGTTTACTGTGAGAATTTTTGTATTTTTAAAGTAAGGAAAACTTACTTAAAATATTTTTAAAAAAATATTTGCCCAAGCTGACTGAAACAGAGGGAGGCCTCCAAGAGTGTGGCTTGTATGTGGGGGAAAATAATTTTTTTCACGTTTGAAAATTCCATGAAAAATCAAGTGGGATTTGTATCATTTTTCTCACCGGAACTGACATTTTTTGGTAAGGTTTTGCTCTCAGTTTCTCTTTCGCTCCCCCCCCCCCCCCCCCCCCCACACACACACACACACACACACACACGCACATATATAATTACTGTCTCTGTTTTGTTGATACCATCATCAGTGCTGCTCTTAAAGTTCCTCTCATTCCCTCTAAGTTCCAACTGACACCATCCTTCATACATTCATCTGTCATCACCCTGTCGCCTCCTCCAACTCACCCCTTCCTGGAGTCTGAGGCTCCTTGTATCCCTCAGTCCTTTCCACTTCCTATCCGATTTGGACTTTTGAAAACCCCGTGTATTTCACACGGCCGTTTTTTTTCCACCTGCCTCATCTGCTTTCTCACCCTTTTCAGTTTGAGCAATGTCTGCATTGTGGACCTTGACGCTTCAATCCAGGATTAAGAATGTCATGTCACAAACAAAGAATTGAAAAAAAGAAACCAAGGTTATTAATTCTGCTTTGTGACTGATAATAAATTATTACGCAAAAGAGTGACATTCATTACTGCACAGCGCTATTATCCAGCAGAGCTCGGATGTATTGACTGAAATATTGCTGGGAAAATAAGGATGAGATCATGATGCACAAATTGTCCAATTTCAGGCAAGAAAACAATTTGCCAAGAGTGGTAAATTACCAGATGGGTTGGTTGATTTATGATGCGCTGCTGTTTGCCTCGCTCCAATAACTCCTCAACCTGTCCCTTTTCAAGAAATTCTTGCATTTGCACGTTAATTGTCCATCATGGTATTTCCAAAACTAAGAGCGCAATTTAATGGGAAAATTTCTAAAGTATGATTTTGGGCTGGTTTGGCAGGGTGTTCCTTGACAACCATTTTGGCGAGATTGTGGCCCGTATTTTACGGCGTTTAGTGCCGGAAATGAGCCATCTCGAGCTTCTCGCTATTACTGGCTGTCTCGCCGTCTAATACACCAGACGAGTGCCTCAGTATCTTGCCGCTAACAAGGGGGAGCTGCTTTTAAGCGCTTCCTGTCTTTGGGAATGCCAACTGGCCAGGCTTCTCGCTGCCATCGATGCAAGATGGAACATCCAGTTCCCCGAGGGGGTTGGAGGACCAGCAGCAGAGTCACCAATACCGATTGGGAGGCAGTGGCAGCAACTGTCAGTGCAGGCAGCATGATCAGGAGACTGCTGTATAATGTCAGAAGAGCAAATGACCAACGAAAGCACCTCGCATCCTCCCCTGATCTTCGTGCTTGCTCCTCAGAACCCAATGGCACCAACCAGCACAACACCTTCATGCCCAGATGCGGAGCCCATACATGCCAACTGTTATAGACTCCCCCCCACCCTGTCGCATCAAGCATAAGGCTCACAATGTCCTCTCTTTGTCCCCACAGGTGAAGATAGTCCATTATAAAAGAGAAAGGGTCAAGACGTGGGGCAGAGTACCAGAGGTTTTAGTCCTCACCCCAATGAAGAATGGGCTCTGTAAGTTACAGGATAGACTGAGGAGAGAGCAGTCACCAACAGCGATGTTGGCCTGCATTGCAGAGGTGAGGATTCTCTGCCCTTCCTTTCAGATGACCTGTCTCAAGTGAGTTGTTCATATCAGACAAAATGATCCTTCCCTCTCACTGTCCACAAGTCCATTGTCTCGCAGGATCTCTATCTGATAAGACCGGGCCATCCAGAGTTGTTCCCACCCTCACCACCCAAGAGATCACCTCAGAGGCGAGCTCTGAGTAGACCACCATCGATGCGCCAAAGCTTTTGTCATAATATCCACTCATGTGTTTAATGAGATGCAGACAGGCACTGATTGACACACAGATTACCAATGAACACACAACACAGAGCAACCAATCAGCAGACAGGACACCACCACTATAAAGCCCACAGGACATTAAGACTCTCCCTCTCTCAGGACCCAGCTACTGAGACAGTCAGAGTGCACAAGTTAGTCAGCACTATTACCATGCGGTAGTTAGTAAGTCCACTCGAGCCAGTAAGAGGTCATCAGTAGGATTAGTAGAGTGTCAACCCACAGCTGAACATGTACAGCAGTTCATAGTTAAATAAAACAGTGTTCGATCATCTCCTGTGTCAGACGTCTGTTTCTAGCTTCACTGCATCCAGTTGCAGTCAACGTCGAACCAACCTGCCTAACACATAAGCTTGAAATGAAAATCACTTGTTGTCACGAGTAGGCTTCAATGAAGTTACTGTGAAAAGCCCCTAGTCGCCACATTCCGGCGCCTGTCCGGGGAGGCTGGTACGGGAATTGAACCATGCTGCTGGCCTGCTTGGTCTGCTTTATAAGCCAGCGATTTAGCCTTGTGAGCTAAACCAGCAACCAGCTTTCACCCTCACCTTCTAATAGCGCAGGGATACACCCTCAGTGGACAACATTAATGGACGGGCTTCTAAGAAACAATCTGGAGAGCACCACACAGTCATTGATGTACATCAGGTGGAGGCAGAAACATACAAGGGAGACAGCCATCGCAGGTCTGCTGGACCCCAGGACTCAGCACGGTCTCAACGAGATGCCGAGCCTCTGGACAAGGTTCTTCCAGAGCTGATACAAATGAAAGGACAAAGCTGTGAGATTCAGGATGGGATGCCAGCGACATTCCAGTGAGTGCATAGCCGATTGGAGGAGTCCAAAGGCTACTGGCACAGTGGATGGTGCCAGCAATGCATGGCACTGAGACCAACACTGCTGAGTGGTGGCCGCAGCGGAAAACCTGGAGTACAACGTCAGCGTCTTGAGTGGTGGTGTGCAAGGCATGACCCGGTCCATGCCAACCATGGCTGTGGGCCTTGACATCATGTCGCAGTCACTGAGGTACATGTCCCAGACATAGATGGGCATTGCCAAGACACTGCAGAATGTTGCCCAGTCACTGAGGAGCATCATTGAGGGCAGCGACACCATATGCAGACAACGGGGAGCCACTAGGACTGGTAGAGCTGATGACTCTGAGGCCTCTGGAGCTCAATCAGCTGCCGCTCCATTCCAAGAAGACTCCCAGACCCTATATGCACCATCAGGGAGGAGGAAGATCTGGAGGCCTGCTATCAAGGAGATGACGGTGGTCTCCAGATCTTCTGACTCTCGCCACCCCCGCCCTCCCCCACCCCCTTCTCTGAAACCGGTGCAGCTCAAGGACAGCGGGCAGAACAGGGTGGCACAGCGATGTCAGTGACACCAATAACTTGGTCGGGACCACCCCGGTGCCAGGCCATCCAGATGAGGTCCGCCAAGGGCATCAAAGGCGACAGGGCACTGGAAGCAGCTGGTTGCCTCCACCTCTGATGTGAATCCTGGGGACACACATGGACGTAGTAGTAGACCATGAAAGATTAACAAGAGTGACGATCACTGAGTGGGCACTGGGGGTAGTGGGTTGGGGGGGGGACGGTGCCGGGGCACTATCTGTTGCTCGGGGGAATGAAAATGTCAAATGATCAAAATTAAAACATGTTACACCTGATACATATGAAGGCTCTGTCAGAATAATCCATGTCGGAAAATGGAAATGGCTACTCACCTCCTCAGTTCTCCTCAGCAGCCTTTGAGCCAGCTTCCGTTTTTAAAAAAGGAGTACTAAACCACGCCCACGTGATTTTTCGCTGGGTAGCAGCTTAATTCCCGGGAGGCTGTTACATTCGAAGTCAATCTCATTAGTGAAATGGAAATGAATGCAAATGGAGGTTAATAATGAGCTCGCCATATTTGGGCAAGATCTAGAACTCGCCATCAGGAGTGGGCTGGTTAGAGAGCAAACTGATTTGCACCTGGCGCAAATCTTGATTTTGGCCTTTCGCGTTATTTAACCGGCACTCCCAGATCCATACCGGGCGCCATGTGTTGGCGCCATTGGTGAGGTCCAAAGAGAGCTGGTAGAAAATGGCTCAGAGAAGACGTGGGATAACAAAATCACAACTACACAAATACAGAGATTGCAAGATTTCTGGAAAGTAGCGAAGATGAAACAAACAAAACAACGGACCAACAACTCACTGTCACATCCTGATGTTGATATGCAGCACAACCAATGGGAAATTTGCATTCAAATCACATGACTGGAATTAATTGGCCAATTGTAGAGAGCTTGCCATACAATAAGCTTAACATGAAGCCTTGAGAGAAAAGCAAAGTTTATTTTATTGTGTTGGTACCAAGTATATACATCAGGCTAACTCATTCTTAGACAGTGACATTTTATCCCTTAGGGATAGGGGTCTGGATGGTGTGGAATTTGTTCAGTGTGTCCAAGAAGGTTTTGTGGAACAAGATGTGGATAGTCCGATTAGAGAGGGGGCTATGTTGAAATGAAAAATGAAATGAAAATCACTTATTGTCACAAGCTGGTTTACCATACTGGGCTAAATCGCTGGCTTTTAAAGCAGACCAAGCAGGCCAGCAGCGTGGGTTCAATTCCCGTACCAGCCTCCCCGAACAGGCGCCGGAATGTGGCGACTAGGGGCTTTTCACAGTAACTTCATTGAAGCCTACTCGTGACAATAAGCAATTTTCATTTAATTTCATTTCACTGGCTGATGTGACACAGACCAAGTAGGCTTCAAAATAAGTTACTGTGAAAAGCCCCTAGTCGCCACACTCCAGTGCCTGTTTGGGCACCCTATTGGCCTGCCCTACTGGACCTAGTACTAGGGAACGAGCCCAGCCAGGTCATCAACATTGTAATGGGACAACATGTGGCGAACAGTGACCACAATCCTGGAAGCTTTCGGATACTCATGGAAAAGGACGAGTGTTGTCCTAGGGTTAAGGTGCTAAATTGGGGGAAGGCTAACTACAACCAGATTAGGCAGGATTTGGAGGCTGTTGTTTGGGTGAGTTTGTTTGTGGGTAATTCCACATTTGGCATGTGGAAGTCTTTTAAGGGGCAGTTGATGGGAGTGCAGGACAGGCATGTGCCGGTAAAAAGGAAGGACAGGAAAGGCAGGATTTGGGAACCATGGATGACCAGGGAAATTGAGAATCTTTCAAAAAGAAAAAAGATGCATACGTGAGGTGCAGGCAACTAAAAACAGATGAAGCACTTGAGGAATATAATGAAAGTAGAAAAGAGCTCAAGCAGGGAGTTAGGATGGCAAAAAGGGGTGTCAAATGTTCTTGGCAGATAGGATTAAGGAGAATCCCAAGGCATTTTATATGTATATTTGGAATACGAGGGTATTCACAAAGGAGAGGGACATGTTGATGGATGGTGTCTCAGAGGGATGTGTAAACACTTTAGAACAGGTCATTATTACAAGGGAGGAAGTGTTAGGTTTGTTAAAAAGCATTAAGGTAGACAAATCCCCAGGGCCAGATGGCATCTATCCCAGATTTCTGTAGGAGACAGTAGATGAAATCGCTGGGCCTCTAACAGAAATCTTTGCGTCCTTGTTGGCCACAGGTGAGATCCCAGAGGATTCGAGGATAGCCAATGTTGTCCCGTTATTTAAGAAGTGTTGCAAGGATAATCCGGGTAATTAGATGTCAGTGAGCTTGACATCAGTGATAAGGAAATTGTTGGAAAAGATTCTCAGAGATAGAAGTTATGCACATTTGGAAGTGAATGGTCTTATTAGCGACAGGTAGCATGGTTTTGTATGAGGGAGGTCATGTCTCACTAATTTAATTGAGTTTTTTGAGGCGGTGACAAAAAGGATTGATGAGGGAAGGGCTGTGGATGTTGTCTACATGGGCTTTAGTAAATTATTTGATAAGGTCCCTCATTAGAGGCAGTTGCAAAATATTAAATCACATGGGGTCAGGGGTGAACGAACTGGCTTGGCCATAGAGGACAGAGGGTAGCAATGGAAGGGTGTTTTTCCGAATGGAGGTCAGTGATGCACGATCAATTTCACAAAAGACTCAGAATGGCTTTATTGCAGTCAGATGCGTGGCCTCCTACTGCAGCTGGTGAAATGGCAGATCAATGGAGGACACGCATATTTATACGGCTCCTTGTGGGCAGAGCCAGCCGGCAGGGGCTACCAGCGAACCTGTAGTACAGGTCCTACCTTACATCCCTAATACAGGTGCACACAGTGGTTCACCACATTCACCCCCTGTTAAGAATGAGTCCGGCGGGGGGTGATGTGGAACTATATACAATGTTGCGAATTATGTACAGTGTCTTATAAAATGAGTGGGGAAGGAAAAAAAATGTCCATTTTCAAAGTCCGTTGCCCATCAGAGATTCAGTCGATCCGGTGCTTTGACGGTTCGCTCAGAGCGACGTAACGGTGGCGGTGATGTCGGTGCTGGCGGTGCTGGTGTTGCCGTGTCTGTGCTGGCGGTGCTGGTGCTGGCCAGTAGTCGGATGACCCCGGGAGCGTGCCAAAATTTTTTTTGTCCTCTTGCATGGGCAGGGCAAGGAGGGATGGACCTGGTGGGGTTAATGTTGGTAGCGCCGGGGGAGGGGAGGGTGGCGCATGGGTGGGGGAGTGTGTTGGGGTGGAACCTGATGGTGCCAGGTCCCTGAGGGAGACAGTATCTTGGCAGCCATCAGGGAACTCCATGTAGGCATACTGGGGGTTGGCGTGGAGCAAGTGTACCCTGTCCATCAAGGGGTCCGCCTTGTGGAGTCAGACGTGCCTACGGAGCAGGGCCAGTGCTGGAGCTGCGAGCCAAGTCAGGAGCGACACCGCGGATGTGGACTTCCTGGGTAAGATAAAAACATGTTCATGGGTGTGTTATTTGTGGCGGTGCACAGTAGTGACTGGATGGAGTGTAGTGCATTAGGGAGGACCTCCTGCCAGCAAGAGGCTGGGAGGTTCCTGGACCGTAGGGCCAGCTGGACAGCCCTCCAAACCGATCTGTTCTCCCTCTCTACCTGCCCGTTTCCCCGGGGGTTGTAGCTGGTTGTTCTGCTAGAGGCGATACCCCAGCTGAGCAGGAACTGACGCAGCTCATCACTCATGAATGAGGATCCCCTGTCACTGTGGATGTAGGTTGGAAACCGAAAAGAGCGAATATTCTGTTGAGGGCCTTGATGATGGTGGCAGACGTCATATCGGGGCATGGGATGGCGAAGGGGAATCTGGAGAACTCATCGACCACACTGAGAATATACGTGTTGCGGTCGGGGAGGGGCCCTTTGAAATCCACGCTGAGGCGTTCAAAGGGGCGGGAAGCTTTCACCAGGCGCGCACGGTCCAGCCGGTAGAAGTGCGGCTTACCACTCCGCACAGACCTGACAGTCTCTGGTGACTGCCCATAATTCCTCGATGGAGTAGGGCAGGTTGCAAGCCTTGACGAGGTGATACAGTCGTGTGACCCCCGGGTGACAAAGGCTGTCGTGCAGGGCCCGAAGTCGGTCTACTTGTGCGCTGGCACATGCACCTCGGGAAAGGGCGTCTGGGGGCTCGTTGAGTTTGCTGGGGCGATACAATATCTCGTAATTATAGGTGGAGAGCTCGATTCTCCACCGCAAGATTTTATCATTTTTGATCGTGCCCCGTTGTGTGTTATTGAACATGAAGGCAACCGACCTTTGGTCAGTGAGGAGAGTGAATTTCCTGCCGGCCAGGTAATGCCTCCAATGCCGCACAGCTTCAACGATAGCTTGGGCCTCTTTTGCGACGGACGAGTGCCGAATTTCAGAGGCATGAAGGGTTCGGGAAAAGAATGCCACGGGTCTGCCTGCCTGATTTAGCGTGGTGGCAAGGGAGACATCTGAAGCGTCGCTTTCTACTTGAAAGGGCAGTGTCTCGTCTACTGCGTGCATCCCAGCCTTGGCTCTGTCTGCCCTGAAGGCATGTTGTGCTTCGGCCGCGAGGGGAAATTGAGTGGACTATATGAGTGGACGGGCCTTGTCCGCATAGTTTGGGACCCATTGGGCGTAGTACGAGAAGAACCCTAGGCAGCGTTTGAGGGCCTTTGGGGCAGTGGGGAAGGGGGAGCTCCATGAGGGGGCGCATGCAGTCAGGATCGGGCCCCAGAAGTCCGTTTTGGACTACATAGCCAAGGATGGCTAAGCGGGTCGTGCTGAACGCACACTTCTCTTTATTATAAGTAAGGTTGAGAAGAGTGGCGGTGCGGAAAAATTTAGCGAGGTTGCCATCGTGGTCCTGCTGATCAAGGCCGCAGATGATGACATTATCTAAGTACGGAAACGTGGCCCGCAAACCGTACCGGTCGACCATTCGGTACATCTCCCTTTGGAAGAACGAGACCCCGTTAGTGATGCTGAAGGGAACCATAAGAAAGTGAAAGAGCCGACCGTTCGCCTCGAAGGCAGTGTATGGATGGTCCGATTTACGGATGGGGAGCTGGTGGTAGGCGGATTTCAGGTCAATTGTTGAGAAGACCCGATACTGCGCAATCTGATTGAACATATCAGATATGCGTGGGAGGGGGTACGCGTCGAGCTGCGTGTACCGATTGATGGTCTGGCTGTAGTCCACAACCATTCTGTGTTTCTCCCCCGGTTTTACTACTATCACTTGGGCTCTCCAGGGACTGTTACTGGCCTCGATAATACCCTCCCGAAGCAGCCGCTGGACCTCGGATCTGATGAAGGCCTTGTCCTGGGCGCTGTACCATCTGCTCCTGGTGGCGACGGGTTTGCAATCCACAGTTAGATTGGCAAAGAGGTAGGGGGGTCAACCTTGAGGGTTGCGAGGCCGCAAACGGTGAGTGGAGGTAGGGGCCTGCCAAATTTGAGGGTGAGGCTCTGGAGATTGCACTGGAAATCCAGGCCCAGCAATAATGCAGCGCAGAGGTTGGGGAGGACGTAGAGACGGAAACTGCGGAATTCTACGCCCTGGACAGTGAGAGTGACCGTACAGAATCCTCGGATTGGGACAGAGTGGGATCCGGAGGCCAGGGAGATCCGTTGATTGGCGGGGTGAACCGCAAGGGAGCAGCGCCTTACCATATCCAGGTGTATGAAGCTTTCAGTGCTCCCGGAGTCCAGCAGGCAAGAGGTCATGTGGCCGTTGATTTTCACCGTTATCGAAGTGGTGGCCAGGTTATGTGGACGAGACTGGTCCAGCGTCATTGAGGTGAGCTGCGGGTAGTTGTCAGTGGTTTCGGATGGAGAGCGTCGGCGACCCAGATCATGGGATGTATTTGGCGTTCCAGCCCCGTGGGGAAGACAAGATGGCGGATTCCGGCGGTCCTGTGGGGAACAAAATGACGGCGCCCATGGGGCGCACATTGTTCTTTGTTCTTTGAAACTTCTTGACCTGAATCGGATGATTTTCAGACTTGCTCTGCTGGCTGCACCATTAGTTTGATCAATAAACTGATTACTTGCAGAAGATGTGTTGCTACATAATATACCACAACACCAAATATAATTTGGCTCTATTCCTGTCAAATCTGACAAGAATACGCATGTCTAAAGATTAAATTAATCATTAACTTTACTTATGATGGATTTGAAAAGTAGCCAGCAAATCAACAACGTGACAATAGGAGTAAAACAACAGAGCGACACAGGCTGCTGAGGGGAAAATTATAAATTTGGCAGCAGCAACAGACTCATTCCCGCACACTCATCCCACATACCAAACAGCGTCAGACCCACTCCCTGACTCTCTCCACTCATTCCCAGCAGCAACCGTCCCACTCCCTCACAATCCACCCACTCTCCCAGCAGCACCAGCTTGTAGCCCTCATTCTGTCCCCACACTCCCAGCAGCAACAGACCCACTCCTGCATTCTATCCCCACACTCCCAGCAGCAACAGATCCACTCCCTCATTCTTTCCCCACAATCCCAGCAGCATCAGACCCACTCCCCCATTCTTACTCCACACTCCCAGCAGCAACAGACCCATTCCCGCACACTCATTCCACATACCAAACAGCGTCAGCCCTACTCCCTCACTCTCTCCACTCATTCCCACCAGCGTCAGCCCCACTCCCTCACTCTCTATCCTCAAACTCCCAGCTGCACCAGTCCGACTTCAGCATTCTGTCCCCACACTCCCAGCAGCATTAGACCCACTCCCTCACACTCTCCCCACACTCCCAGGAGCACCAGTTCTGCTACCTCATTCTATCCCCAAACAAATAGAAGTACAACTCCCTCACCACCCATACCCAGCAGCACCACTCCCTTTCCCTCAGACTCTCCCGACACTCCAAGTAGCACCAGTAGCACTCTCTCACACTCTCCCCACATGCCCAACAGCCCCAGCTCCACTCCCTCATTCATTCTTCAAGATCCCAGCAGCATAAATCTACTTCTCACACTATATCCACACACAACAGCGGCACATTGAAGTCCGCACTCTCCTCACATTCCTACCAGAACCATCACACGGCATCACACTCTCTCCGCACTCCCAGCAGCACCAGTCCAACGCCCTCACTCTGTCCCCAAACTCCCAACAGGATCAGACCCACTCCCTCACTCTCTCCCCACACTCCCAGCAGCACCAGTCCAACGCCCTCACTCTCTCCCCACACTCCCAACAGGATCAGTCACACTCCCTCACTCTCTCTCCACACATCCAGCAGCACCAGACCCAATCTCTCACACTCTCCCGACACTCCCAGCAGCACTCCCACTCCCTCACTCTCTCCCCACACTCCCAACAGGATCAGTCCCACTCCCTCACTCTCTCCCCACACTCCCAGCAGCACCAGTCCAACGCCCTCACTCTGTCCCCACACTCCCAACAGGATCAGACCCACTCCCTCACTCTCTCCCCACACTCCCAGCAGCACCAGTCCAACGCCCTCACTCTCTCCCCACACTCCCAACTGGATCAGACCCACTCCCTCACTCTCTCCGCACTCCCAGCAGCACCAGTCCAAAGCCCTCACTCTCTCCCCACACTCCCAACAGGATCAGTCCCACTCCCTCACTCTCTCCCCACACTCCCAGCAGCACCAGTCCAACGCCCTCACTCTGTCCCCACACTCCCAACAGGATCAGACCCACTCCCTCACTCTCTCCGCACTCCCAGACGCACAAGTCCAACGCCCTCACTCTCTCCCCACACTCCCAACAGCATCAGACCCACTCCCTCACTCTCTACCCACACTCCCAGCAGCACCAGTCCAACGCCCTCACTCTCTCCCCACACTCCCAACAGCATCATACCCACTCCCTCACTCTCTCCCCACACTCCCAACAGCACCAGTCCCACTCCCTCACTCTCTCCCCACACTCCCAGCAGCACTCCCACTCCCTCACTGTCTCCCCACACTCTCAGCAGCACCAGACCCACTCTCTCACACTCTCCCCACACTCCCAGCAGCACCAGTCACACTCCCTCACTCTCTCCCCACACTCCCAGCAGCACCAGTCCCACTCCCTCACTCTCTCTCCACACATCCAGCAGCACCAGTCCCATTCCCTCACACTCTCCCCACACTCCCAGCAGCACTCCCACTCCCTCACTCTCTCCCCACACTCCCAGCAGCACCAGTCCCACTCCCTCACTCTCTCCCCACACTCCCAGCAGCACCAGTCACACTCCCTCACACTCTCCCCACACTCCCAGCAGCACTCCCACTCCCTCACTCTCTCTCCACACATCCAGCAGCACCAGACCCACTCCCTCATTCACTCCCCACACTCCCAGCAGCACTCCCACTCCCTCACTCTCTCCCCACACTCCCAGCAGCACCAGTCCACTCAATCACACTCTCCCCACACTCCCAGCAGCACTCCCACTCCCTCACTCTCTCCTCACACTCCCAACAGCACCAGTCCCACTCCCTGACTGTCTCCCCACACTCCCAGCAGCACCAGTCCAACTCCCTCACTCTCTCCCCACACTCCCAGCAGCACCAGTCCCACTCCCTCACTCTCTCTCCACACATCCAGCAGCACCAGACCCACTCTCTCACACTCTCCCACACTCCCAGCAGCACTCCCACTCCCTCACTCTCTCCCCACACTCCCAGCAGCACCAGTCCCACTCAATCACACTCTCCCCACACTCCCAGCAGCACTCCCACTCCCTCACTCTCTCTCCACACATCCAGCAGCACCAGTCCCACTCAATCACACTCTCCCCACACTCCCAACAGCGTCAGACCCACTCCCTCACACTCTCCCCACACTCCCAACAGCACCAGTCCTACTTCCTCACACTCTCCCACACTCCCAGCAGCACTCCCACTCCCTCACACTCTCCCCACACTTCCAGCAGCACCAGTCCCACTCTCCCCACACTCTCCCCACACTCCCAGCAGCACCAGTCCCACTCCCTCACTCCCTCCCCACACTCCCAGCAGCACCAGTCCCACTCTCTCACACTCTCCCCACAATCCCAACATCACTAGTCCCACTCCCTCACATTCACCCCACACTCCCAGCAGCACCAGTCCCACTCTCTCACACTCTCCCCACCCTCCCAGCAGCACCAGTCCCACTCCACCACACTCTCCCCACACTCCCAGCAGCACCAGTCCCACTCCCTCACACTCTCCCACACTTCCAGCAGCGCCAGACCTATTCCCTCACTCTCCTCACATTCCCAGCAGCACCACTCCCACTCTATTATGCTCGCCCCACACTCCCAGCAGCACCACTCCCACTCCCTCACACTCTCCCACTTTCCCACCAGCACCAGTCTAGCTCCCTGACTCTCTCCCCACACGCCCAGCAGCACCAGCCCCACTCCCTTACACTTCCCCACACTCCCAGCAGCACCAGTCCCACTTCCTCACTCTCCTAGCAGCACCAGTCCCACACCCTCACACTCTCCCACTTTCCCACCAGCACCAGTCCAGCTCCCTCACTCTCTCCCCACACTCCCAGCAACACCAGCCCCACTCCCTTACACTTCCCCCATTCCCAGCAGCGCCAGTCCCATTCCCGCACACTCTCCCACTCTCCCAGCAACACCAGTCCCACTCCCTCACACTCTCCCCACACTCCCAGCAGCACCAGTCCCACTCCCTTACACTCTCCCACACTCCCAGCAGCACCAGTCCCACTCCTTCACACTCTCTCCACACTCCCAGCAGCACCAGTCCCACTCCCTCACTCCCTCCCCACAATCCCAGTCACCGCAGTCCCACTCCCTCACACTCTCCCACACTCCCAGCAGCACCAGTCCCACACACTCACACTCTTCCATTCTCCCAGCAGCACCATTCCCACTCCCTCACACTCTCCCCACACGCCCAGCAGCACCAGTTGATGTGTTATCTTTGTTGGTCTAACATCGACTGCAACTGGATGCAGTGAAACGAGAAACAGGCTTCCGTCACAGGAGATGGTCCAACACTGTTTTGTTAATCCTGCTGATTGCTGTACATAATCTGCTGTTTATTAACCTAACTGATAACCTCCTCCTGGCTTGACCAGACAAGCTCTCTACCACATGGTGATGATGTTCACTGGCTTGTGCACTGTGACTATCTCCTTATTAGGGCTTTAGAGTGGTGGTGTGCTGTCTGGTGATTGGTTGTTCAGTGTCGTGTGTGTTCATTGGTTATCCTGTGTGTCAATCACTGCCTGTCTGCATCTCATGATATACATGAATGGATATTATGACTTCTCCCCTTTTAAAAATAAATTTTGGAATGTGGCTGTATATACACGCATAACTATGTACAAGTGGGGAATGAATGAACATATGTACATGGGAAGGTGTCTATTGTGCAGATACAGAGCAAACTGAACAAAAGTTACAAGATTTAAGTCTATAGATTCAGTCTTTCTGGTAGGCGACGAATTCTTGTCGATCGCCTCAGAGGTGGAGGGGGGGACGCCGGCACCTGGGCAGGCGGGATGGCTGCCATCTCGGTGGCCTTGTGGACTGGTGGGATCACTGCCAGATCTGTGGCCTCATGCAGAGAAGTGCGGTCGGGTGATGGGCAGGGAACTTTACGCAGCGCCCTCCTGTTGCGCCAAAAAATGGAGCCATCAGCCATTTGGACAAGGAAAGACCTGGAAGCAGCCTGTCTGACGACAACAGCTGGGGCTGACCAACCTCCCTCAGACAGCTGAACGCGAACAACATCGTCTGGGGCCAGCACAGGCAGATCCGTGGTATGAGCATCGTACGTGATGTTTTGCTGGTCCCTGGATCTCTGCACCTTCTCCAGCACCGTGAGATGGTCAAGGTCTGGAACATGGATGGCTGGAACAGTCATCCTCAGGTTGCGGTTCATGAGCAACTGCGCTGGAGACAAACCAGTCGACAGAGGGGTTTCCCTGTATGCCAATAGCACCAGGTTGAAATCCGAGGCTGAGTCTGCAGCCTTGCACAACAACCACTTGACAATATGGACCCCTTTCTCGGCCTTCCCGTTTGATTGCGGGTAATGGGGACTGGATGTGATATGAATAAGTCATGCAAAGTCGGACCACTCTTGGCTGTAGAAACATGGACCGTTGTCACTCATTACCGTGAGTGGTATCCCATGCCTGGCAAACGTCTCTTTGCAGGCTTTGATGTCGGACTTGGACATGAGGTCTGACAGCTTTACCACTTCCGGGTAGCTGGAGAAGTAGTCGACCAGGAGCACGTAATCACGCCCATTGGCACGAAAGGGGTCTATCCCCACCTTGGACCACGGAGAGGTCACGATCTCGTGCTGTTGCAACGTTTCCTTGGGCTGAGCTGGTTGAAACTTCTGGCATGTTGTGCAGTTGAGGATTGTGTTGGCAATGTCCTGGCTGATGCCAGGCCAGCAAACTGACTGCCGAGCTCTGCGTCGACATTTCTCGACCCCCAGGTGACCCTCATGGATCTGTCTGAGCACCATGTTTTGTATGCTTTGGGGAATGATTGGTTGTTCTGTGTCGTGTGTGTTCATTGGTTATCCTGAGTGTCAATCACTGCCTGTCAGCATCTCATGATATACATGAGTGACATTATGACACCAGTCCCACTTCCTCACGCTCTCTCCCTAATCCCAATGTTACCAGTCCCATTCCCTCACTCCCTCCCCACAGTCCCAACAGCACCCGTCCCACTTCCTCACTCCCTCCCCACACTCCCAGCAGCACCAGCCCCTCTCCCTCATTCGCTCCCCACACTCCCAGCAGCACCAGTCCCACTCCCTTCCCGCACTCCCAGCAGCACCAGCCCCACTCCCTCACCCTCTCCCCACACTCCCAACAGCACCAGTCCCACTCCCTTACTCCCTCCCCACACTCCCAGCAGCACCAGTCCCATTCCCTCACTCTCTCCCCACACTCCCAGCAGCACCAGCCCCACTCCCTCACCCTCTCCCCACACTCCCAGCTGCATCAGACCCACTCCCTCACCCTCTCCCCACACTCCCAACAGCACCAGTCCCACTCCCTCACACTCTCCCCACACTCCCAGCAGCACCAGTCCCACTCCCTCACTCACTCCCCACACTCCCAGCTGCATGAGACCCACTCCCTCACACTCTCCCCACACTCCCAGCAGCACCCTTCCCACTCTCTCCCCATACTCCCAGCAGCACCAGTCCCACTCCCTCACTCGCTCCCCACACTCCCAGCAGCACCAGTCCCACTCCCTCACTCGCTCCCCACACTCCCAGCAGCACCAGTCCCACTCCCTCACTCTCTCCCCACCCTCCCAGGTGCATCAGACCCACTCCCTCACTCTCTCCCCACACTCCCAGCAGCACCAGTCCCACTCTCTCCCCACACTCCCAGCTGCAGCAGCCTTATGGATTCCACTCTACTGCACAGTTCCATGACTCGCATCGATCTTGGTCCTCTTTCTGTTTTCTGCATTCAGTCAACTCGTCAATTGGTATGTACATAATCAATAGCGTTGATAAGCACAGAGAAAGCACTTTTATGAAGTCAGAGTTTTCTTTGTGCAGGCTATAGCAGCTTTGGGAGAGTGATTGTGCTCGCTCCATTATTGGCATTTGAAGGCTGCTAATTATGAATCGGTAATGTTTTGGAACTGGTTCTAATTTCTGACCAGCGTTCCTGCATTTGAAATCTGTTGGCAACTGTCTATTTTGTTTTACAGCAATGAGTTACTGTTCAAGTCTGCAGTCTGCACAGATCCAGCATTATCTGGGTAGAGATCAAACATGATGACAAAAGGATGTTTTGGCTGTAAGAGGGGCACAGGAAGCGTGTGTTGTAACTTTACCCTTACAAATTAGTACAGGAGTAAGGAGAGGCAAGTGGACCACGGGGAATCATTAGAACTAGTGTTCAGCTCTTTATTATCAATTGTAACATTCTCTGTGCATTGGAAGTGTTCCGGAGAGAGTGCTGTGCAATGATACAGACTCTCGCAGGGAGTACAGTGTGACTAAGGGACATCAATTAGTGAGAGGAAAAGCCTGTACAGTAGATAGCTGAGAGAGATGAGGGAATTATTACTTGGTTTCATGCAACCTCTGTCACAGGCAGCGATCTGTCTGTCTGGCTGCACGCACAGATCTATCTGAAGAGAACACGTGTGATTCCAGTTTGCAGTAATCACTAGCCACCTTCACTGCTCAACAAAAGGCCATATCAGAATCAGTCAGCGGGGGCAGGGGTGGGTGGGGGCGGGCGGGGGGTTGCAGAAGGGGAAAGGAAGCAATTTGTAAGAAAGATGTTCTGTGGAGCTGGGAGGTCTGCTTGTCCAGAAAGGCACCATTCTGATCGCTGGCTGATAAGTTGTTCCCACATCTCCCGCCCTCCATCGCCAAAGGTCAATACCACAAATTAACTTTCACTTGACCCTGTGAACCGCTCCCATTCTGCCTTCAATCCCCTTTTCATTCGCTGCCGTCTCCTTCGTCTTGACTGTCTTTGCACCAACCTCCAAACGCTCACCGTTGCCATTGTTTGTATTGGGCAGTGAGTGTTGGTTACCTCGTCCACCGAAGGCGGTGCCAATTCTGGCCTCAACCAACATTCTCCAAAAGTTTCCAGCACTCACCTGCATCCAGTCACCCTCCCTGCCCCGCTGGAAGTACAGGTTGAGCTGTTTCAAGGATGAATAGCTCACTGACACATGCTCGCACATAGAGCAGGGGTTAAAGGCTGAGGTGAAATCTGTCCCTCAGGCTGAACTGCTGGATGGGGTTGGGTGCAGGGCAGAAATTAACTCACTTTTTATCTATCCCATCTGTGGTCGTTTGATTGATGTGTCAGCATGTAATGGTATTGAACCTAGGAGCAGAAAGTGAGTTGAAAGGTTGAGTCCTGTTTAAGTTCCCATTTCTGCTCGCTGCTGAATGGCTCAGACCTTCTCATTTTAAGTTTCAGCAATCTGCAACTTAGAATCTGTTTAAATTAAATTGCACATTGCCCGCAGTGCTTATTCATGGGTACACTCTCTATCTCGGTCTCCTGCTTACCTTCTCCTGGTTAGAGAACAGCAGGCAACCTAATCCCTCATGCTGTTTTGCACTATCTTTTATTTCAAATGCATACAATGTCTTTCATAGATTAAAAAGACTGGCTGATGTTTTGAACATCCCCTCTCACTGGTGGATTTAATGTCAGAGATCTGACAATTCCTCCCAACTGTTTCTTGCTGATAGCCTAAGTAAGGAGGGCTGCTTTCTTCCTTGCTGGAGAGCTCTGGGAATAGAAAGCCCTGTGGCCCCATTAACTGTGGATCTGCATATTGTACCTGCCTTTGCTTTAACAAGTCACTTAGCCGAAATCTTGTTTTTAGGATTTCTGAGGCACACAGAGCCTGCCCCCAGTGCTCTCCCGTACCAAATATTACTTATTCATTAAACCTTTGGAGAGTTACTTTCAACTCTGGAATTTTTGCTGTGATTATTGAGCAGTGTGCTATTCCCTCCAAGGTTTTACAGACTATTCAGCAATCATTTTCTGCCTCTGTTCTTCATCTATCTTAAGCTTCTTGCTAATAGTTATATTCTGCGTTTAAGCCCTCTCAGTACAGCTGCAGATACTTCAACAATGAGGCCCAAAACTTGAACACAGGCTCTGTCAAATTAACATATTAGTGCCCAGTGCTCTTCATCGAAATGATTTTGGAAGACCTACTGGACGCAAGTATCCTAGATAAAGGGAACTGTAGCGACATATATGACCGACTGGTAGAAAGGGCCGATACCGTACTGGACGCAACAAGAAAGAAATGGGAGGATGACCTGGGGACTGAGATAGGGTGGGGACTCTGGAGTGAAGCACTGCATAGGGTCAACTCCACCTCCACGTGTGCAAGGCTCAGCCTGACGCAACTAAAAGTGGTACATAGAGCCCACTTAACAAGAAACCGTATGAGTAGGTTCTTCCCAGAGGTGGAGGACAGATGTGAACGGTGCCAAAGATGCCCGGCCAACCACGCCCACATGTTCTGGTCTTGCCCCAGTGTTGGGGGTGAGGGTGGAGCCATGCCCGATAGTGGCGATCTTCAGGGTTTCAGACCAGCCAGATCTATTCCTGGGGAGGAGGGCGGAAGCCCTTGTCTTTGCCTCCCTGATCGCCCGCCGTAGAATCCTGTTTGGCTGGCGGTCAGCAGCACCACCCAGATCTGCAGACTGGCTGTCCGACCTCTCGGAATCTCTCCAAATGGAGAAAATCAAATTCGCCATCCGAGGGTCAGACGACGGCTTCCACAGAATGTGGGAGCCATTCATGCAATTGTTCCGGGACCTGTTTGTGGCCAACAAACAAGAGGAAGAATAGTCGGGTGGCCAAGAATCAGGGGAAAATGGACGGGAATCGGGGGAAGGTAGCGGGGGGGGGGGGGGGGGAGGGGGGCTACGGGTCCGTTATGGGGTTTGTTCTCATGGTTTTATGCTTATTTCTTTTTCTTGTTAATTTATTGTTTTTGTATTGGAGGGGAGGGGTTACTGTTTTTCTCTGTTGTGATAAAATTTGTTGTTGAAAACTTGAATAAATATTATTCCAAAAAAAAAGGAAGGACAAAGCCACAAGCGACAGTCTGATAGCAAGCTAAGGCCCAAAACCAAATTGTAAATAAATGCCTATAAACATGTGCCATGGCCATATTGGGGAATGTAAAATATGTATGCTGGCTAAAGGGGGTGGCCACAGTTGTTATTATGAAGATGCTTGCCTGTAAATATACATGTTAATTTTTGCGTGTTTTTTTTCTAATAATTTGTAATTTGCTGGATATAAAATATGAAAACTCAATAAAAAACATTTCCAAAAAAAAAA
Organism: Scyliorhinus canicula; assembly: GCF_902713615.1. Lineage (NCBI taxonomy): Eukaryota > Metazoa > Chordata > Chondrichthyes > Carcharhiniformes > Scyliorhinidae > Scyliorhinus > Scyliorhinus canicula. The sequence continues at coordinate 111,644,598 of NC_052149.1, forward strand.
TACTTCCCAGTCAACCTGGGCGAGGGGGGGGGGGGAGCCAAGCAAGAGATGTTACCTTTTCCTCTAGCCAGATCTAGTTTTTGTTACCTGAATATCTGGATGGCCCACAATCTGGTCTAATTTCGGAAATTAAGTTACACCAAACTGATCAATGGGGTCAAATCGGACTTTCAGAATTGGGATAACGTCCCCATCCTTTTTTTATTTGTAAAAATTTGGAGTTCCAATTCTATTTTTTCCAATGAAGGAACAATTTAGCATGGTCAAACCACTACCCTGCACATCTTTGGGTTGTGGGGGCGAGACCCACACGGAGAGAATATGCAAACACCACACAGACAGTGACCCAGAGCTGGGATTGAACCCGGGTCCTCGACACCGTGAGGCAGCAGGGCAAACCATTGCGCCACCGTGCTGCCCCTAACTTCCCCATCCTTGATAGGCAGGGTTTAGAGTATTAAAATGAATGTGCGTCTGAAATGTTGATTTCTTTTTCAGTTTCTCCCCATTTTTCTCCCCAAGTCCCCCTGGTCAGAATTAACAAATTAATGTCTCTTTCATTTGGGCGGTTAAGATGCTAAGGATCAGTAGGGTGTTCCTACAAAGGAATAGACAGTCAGGTTTTCCCAATTTATTATTTTATTATTGTGAAAGTACTGGGGTGGTTTAGTGATCTGGGTACCATATGGGCAAATGGAGGCAGGTTCTGGTAAGAATTCCAGCCTTGGTGCATTAGTTACGACATTGTTACCATTCTCTCCTGTTATGGGAGCAGCGTCTTCAGAACCCCAAAATGTATCATGGAGTTCAACCAACCTCTCCCTTTAATGTATTGTTGCTTTTGAAGCACACGGATTGGTCTCCAGGTGCGGTATTATAATTATGGACACAGGGATTTTTAAACACAAAACAATGTTTATTCCATGAATTCAACTTAGCCTTTTGAAATAAACATTGGATCCTTTAACAGCCCTTACTTCAAAGATAACCCCAAAAATAAAACAACACTAAATAATCCCTCAAAATGTTCCTTCAAACCTCCAAAAGACTTAACACCTTTAAACAGAAACACACCAGGTTAAAGACATTACTATTATGAGTTTAAATCACCCAAATGATTCAGAGATAGTCTTTTCTGACAAAGATCACCGCAGATCCAGCTCACTGCAAACACAGACACAGCCAAGCTCTTTTCCTCAAAACTGGGTTTTCCTTTCAAACAGCTCACAGCAAACCAGCAAGGCACTTTTCAGCTGCTTTCTCTCAAGCTGAAACTAAACACTGCAAAATGGCTGAGCTAAAAACTCAGCTCCACCCACACTCTGACATCATTTCAGTAATATGAGCTGCTTCATTTCTTAAAGGTACATTGCTTAAACATCCATTTCTTAAAGGTACTCTCACATGACACTCCATTTTCCTTGAATCCGGTAGTGGTGTCCACCCTGAGAATCTGGAAGCAGTTCAGACAGCATTTCAAGCTCCGTTCCATGTCTTTGCTGGCCCCCATATGCAGTAATGATCTCTTTTTGCCAGCGAGATTAGACTTGACATGGGAGGGGAAGGGTTTGAAGAGGATTGGGAACTTGTTCATGGCGGGAAGGATTGCCAGCTTCAGGGAGCTGTCGGAAAAAATTCAACTCCCGGTTCCAATCTGTTTCGACACTTTCAGGTTCATGATTTTTCAAGAAAGACTTTTATCGCTTTTCTCTTGGCACCATCCTCCTCCCTGTTGAAGAGGATTTTGTCTTTGGCTGTGTCTGGTGGGGGAACATTTTGTGTATTTACAGCCAGATCCTATCAGTGGAATCGGCTCCGTTGGATGAGGTGAAGGTGAAATGGGAAGATCAATTGGGTGCTATTTTGGATGTTGAGATGTGGAGCAAGGCTTCTCACAGAGTCAACTCCACATCCCCTTGCGCTCGGCGTAGTCTGATCCAGTTCAGGGCTGATTTGGCAAAGCTGAGGATGAGCGTTTTTTTTCCTCTGGGGCGGAGGACAGGTGCAAGCGCTGTTCTCAGGCCAATTAACCACACTCACATGTTCTGGTCTTCTCCCAGGTTAGTGAGCTTCTATCTCTCCTTTGGCACCACGTTCGAGATATTTAACATCGATCTGGAGCCATGTCTGCTGGTGGCCATTTTCAGGGTATCGGACTTGCCCATGCTGCAGACGGGGATGAAGACGGATGTCTTTGCCTTTTCTTCGTTAAGAGCCCGAAGATGAGTTCTGCTAGGGTGGAGGTCACCTACTCAACTCAGTGCCTTGGCCTGGTTGGGTTACCTCATGTTTTTCTTACATTTAGAGAAGGTGAAGTCCACCAATAGCCGACGGAGCCGATTCCACTGATAGGATCTGGCTGTAAATACACAAAATGTTCCCCCAATAGGGGTTGGTGGAAGGATTCTACCTAAGATGGCAGCCATTTATTTCCATTTTTGAAGAGCTAGTGACTGTCAGTTGTGAAGGCGTTTCGTTCAATGTCGGGGGCTTATGTTCATTGGCGTTCTGGAGTATTTAATGTTTCTCAGTTTGCATTGTAACTTGAACTGTTTTATATTATTTTGTTTACAATAAAAAACTTCAACAAAAATATTTTTTAAAAGGGTGCCCAGCCTCAGTGAGGGAATCGAAATACAGACACAAACTAGTCTGTGCTAATTCCGCTGGTACACATCTGTCCACTGCCTCACCTTTGGCTCTGAGGACAACCTCAAACTGCAACACCTGCCCACCCTCTGCGCCACCATGCTGAATGCTGTCTGCTCTTATTCTCGGTATCCCCACTTTATTCCAAACCATTCCCCTCCCTCCACTCCTTTCGTCCAGCGAAGGATGAGCAAGAGATGTTTGCCGAGTTACCGAACGAGTCCCGAGTGAAAAGGCAAAGAGGAGGTAGCCTCTTGAGGAGGGCCTCTTGAGGGATGGAGTATAATGGCGGTATATGCCTGAAGGGAAGAGAAAGATTTTACATACAAACATACAAATTAGGAGCAGGAGTAGGCAAATCGGCTCTTCGAGCCTCCTCTGCCATTCAAGGCTGGACGGATTGTAACCTTAGCCCCACAGTCCTGCCGAACCACCCTGTCATGATATGCAGACATGCAGATAATGATATACAGATAGGCGCAGACAGGCCACTAATGAACACAGAGAACAGGACATGACCAATGAGCAGGCCGGACACTCAGGGGTGGTATCTCACTGTGGTGAATGTGATTCACACGGTATTATAATCTGTATAAATATGTATCTATATTGTAAGTGCAGTTGCACTACCTGACCACCAGGGGAGTAGCTCTGAGAATACTCGAGAGTTGTACTGGGCTTCTTCCTTGGCTCCGACCAAGACTCCTCCCCCGGGAGCTGCTGTATAAAGATCAGTGCCACAGGGTCAGCCGGCCAGTTCACCGAAAGTTCAACGGCTAATAGGCTGGCTCTGTTGTAAGTATATTAAAACCTCTATTCTAATCCTACAAGCACGTGTCCGTAGAATTGTTGGTTCCAACACTCACTATAAAAGGCACGAGGCACTCACACTCCTCCGCTTTCCACTGATGAACATCTACAGAGTGAGTCAGGGTGTATTTACAGTATCACACCTCCAGCACGTGGCTAAGAGCTAGTCTGGTTCAGTCAGACAGAGTAACCACACTTAGGTTAGCAGAGAGTCGAACTCATAGAGAACTTTGCTAACTGTGCTACTGGTTCAATAAATCAGATTGAACTAACTTCAAGGCCTGGAGTACTGTTTGGTTAAAGCTGCATCCAGTTGCTGCCTGTGTTATCCCAGAGTAGATAACACGAGACACCCCACCCATCCATCACCTTTTCCCCCCTTGTTGATCAAGAAACTATCTAACGCGAGCTTAGGAAATGTTCAAATGCTCTGATTCCACTGCCTTTTGAGCAAGAGAGTTCCAGAGAATCAAAGGGGAAGTGAGAGAGTGAGCAATTCCTGAGGGAAACGAGCGGGAGGGACCTGGGGAGAGGATGGAGAAATTCTTGAATTCCCTAGCTTACAAGATAGGGGTGGATAACCCTTATTTAGTTGCATAAAGATCTCAAGAAAACAGTCGGGCAGAATCGGAATTAAGTCATTGGGAAGGGAAACCTTCAGGCCGAATGAAAAATAAGTTACAAACTTGCTGTGAAAGTGGATTCAAAGTTCAAAAAGATTGCAAGAGGTGCTACTTGCCGTTGTTGAAGTTGCAGCTTTTTGCGACTTTCTAATTAGTTGAATATTTTTCTCCTCAAACTTTTGTGGATCCCAAGTGTGGAAGTTTGCCCTCTGCTGCGGCTGATTATTACTGCTATTGGCACTGCTCATTACTGCAGTGGGAATTACACTGACTCTGCAGAAAATCAGCTCCCAGACAAAAACCTCATAACCAAACAAGGCTTTGTTTTCCATCCAAGAGAGAGGGGGGTTGGGGGGGGGGGGGGGGGGGGGGGTGAATGAAAGGGAAATCTTCTGCAGGCAGGATGCTAACATGGTAGGATTGTGCACCATTGGCCAGTGTCTTCAGTACTGCGAAGTACAAAGTAGACACGGCAGGAGACTACAGGTTCTGCAGCGACAGATGCTCACTGCTGACAGAACAAAGAGCGAAAGCCTCCACACTTTTACAAAAGAAAACTTGAGACATTTTCTTTTAATGAGCACCTCTCCTGCGAAAACGCTTGTACATGGTGGAAAATATCTGTTGGAGCTCAAAACTAGGGGGTGGAAGAAGAGGGGAATAAAAAAACAGAGTCCATGCTGTAAACTGGAGCAGTTTGAGCAGTCTGTTGCTTTATTGCTAATGTGGCAGTCTGGTGCTGAACTTGGTATGGTATTGTTTTCTTGCCCCACAGTCAAGCCTGTACGACAAATGATTTCCAGTCTGGCTTTTAATGCCTGGCTATGCGAGGAACTGATCTGTAAGCTCTACACACAGGGTCAAAAGGGCAGAAATAGCAACAGAATGATAGACTCCGACGTTCCAGAGTCGAAGAACAAAGAGTAGCACTTTTGATAACTGAGAGCTGGAAATAAAGGTATTACAATGCTTGCCTCCAAATCAAAGATTTTGAACCCATGCGTGTCAAAAAACAGTATCCTCAACAAAGCATGGAAGACGAATAAATATTCCAGAATGATCAGTGAGGCACTTAATTAACACTCAAAATGGTGGAATAGTACTCGGTGTGGTGATATGATTTGCATAGCTGTCTGCCATTGGTGCAGAACACCGGCTTACCATTGGCCCTGGTCGGTCATGTACCTCCCGACCGATTGGTTGAGACCAGTCATGTGACTGCTCTCCGATTGGTCGAGAGGCTGAGTTAACCAAGCCTCCTTACCGAAGTATAAATAGTCGAAGCGCCCGGCGGTCGTCCATTTTATTGTAGACAACCGCAGGGCTAAGTTCTAGCTTATTAAAGCCTAACTTTTGTATAGCAACTCGTCTCTCGTGCAATTGATGGCTCATCAATCGGTTGCTTTGATTTCCAAACATACTATGGGCGGGAAATTTTGCAGGCTATCGCCGAAATCGGGAAACACGCTTGGCGGAGAATCGGTTCCGATGTTAAAATCACGGCGGCCACAGATTTGACGCCAAATCGCAATTCTCCATCGACTTGACAGCGGCGTCAATGCGTTATGGAATGACAGTGGACACTGTTTGCATATCATTAGCAGGCCTGACCCGGAATTATTCAGGGCCTCTGCGGATCTCCACCTCCAGTGGGCCAAATTCCCAATGGCACGGTTTACTTGTGCCTTTAAAAGTAATGAAAACGGTATCATGGCTGATGAGCGAGAGAGAGGAGGTAGGACACTGAGAGGCATGACCGTGGGCTGCCCAGCTGGGCACTGGCCAGGCTGGCTGGGGAGGAGGGGGCTCAGGAATGGAGGGGGTGATGGCAGAGTGTGGGCGAATGGCCGTAGGTCTGGAGTGACCTCCCACAGGACTGGGGTGTGCCTAGGCACGAACCGCAATTGCTGCGACCTGCAAGGCAGCCATCTTGCTGTACACCCCACTGACCATCCCTGGTTCTGCAAAGTTACACCGGCCGTATGGGTAACCCCATCCATACATCCAACCCTCCACCATATCCCCACCACCCAGCCGGCCACCACCTGTTGGTGGGGCAGCAGGGAGCCCACCCAGGGCAACGCCCACTGTAGCTTCGACAAACCGATGGAGCCAGGGGTGCGGGGATGGGGGGGGAGATCATGCGGGGGCACAGCCTTCATCCTGCCACACTCGACAATTCCTGACATGTTCCAGATGCCCTCCCCCATCCTGGCTGGGGGTTTGGTTCCTGGGCGATAAGGGCTATCCACTGTGGTCGTGGTTGATGACGCCTACCTGCAGGCCACAGACTGATGTGGAGACCCGCTACAATGGTGCCCATGCAGCAACCAGAAGTGTGATCGAGCAGTGCTTCGACCTCCTGAAGATGCTGTGCAGGTTCCTGGACCACTCTGGAGGGGCCATTCAGGATGAGAGGGTTGCCTGCATGATGGCGTCCTGCTGCGTCCTTCACAACATCGCGCATCAGAGAAGCGATGTGCTGGAGGAGGAGGATGAACACCAGTCCTCGTCCGAAGAGGAGGATGCGGGAAGGGCAGGATGGACATGAGGCTCTGGCAGAAATGGGAGGCTGCATGATGTGTGCGCCAGGACAGCACACACGGGATGATCTGATCGCCTCCAAGTTCATCAACTGGCCGGAAACGGGGGGGGGGACTGGCTCGGGGCACAGGTACTGTGGTCCCCAAATGGTAGAGGAGGAATGGAGGCGGCCTGCTGTGATCCCTGTGTTATGTTCTTTGTTTTGTTCTCTAAGATAGCCAATGATGTAGTATAGTCAAAGAACATGCAACTAAATGTTTAAATCAAAACTAATTTATTTTACACTACTTAACTTGGTTAGGTTCGCACACTTTACTGAGTAACAGATAACAAAATAATAGTACTGAATCTGTGATACAGTAATTAATAATCTCTCCAACTCAATTCTACACTATCCTTCTACATTAAACTCTCCATCAGCTTTCCCCAGCATGCCTGGAGATGTAGTCTTCAAAAGATCACTCAGTGACATCGTCTAGTGTTGATATACATATAATCTCCCTTGTTAACCCTTTACTATACTTGGACTATGCAAATCATTACACCCGGCCTGTGACCTGGGTCCCTGTTGGCGGCCAGCTTCTGGGCGACCGGGCCTGAATGGGCCCGGCTGCTGCTTGGGGCCCCAGGTGGTGCCACCCTGCTCAGCCCGTTGCCCATCAGATGCGCCAGGGATGGGAGGGGGGGTGGGAGTCTGAGATGCTGCGGTGTCCCGGCACCTCCTCTGCGGGAGTCACCGGCACAGGCCCCATCATCTCCTCCTCCCTCGGGGTGCCCGATGATCCCCGGGCTACTCCATGGGATAGGGTTGGGAGCAGAGGTATCCTGAGAAGCTACCCCACCACCTGGCATTGCCAGTCCCGGAGTGCAGCGCTGATCTCGACCAGGGTCTGCATGCTTGCGGCCATGGAGCACAGGGAGCGGGCCATCGCCGTCTGGGATTGCGCTACATCACACATTGACTGTGCCACCACCTTCTGGGTCTGTGTCACATCAGCCAGTGATTGCGCCATCTCCCTCTGGGACAGGACCACCTCCCTCTGTGTCTGCACCACGTTGGTGAGTGCCTGGCAAATGCCGCTGACGTTCTTAGCCATGCCCTTCTGTGACTGGGTCACGCTCAGATGTGCCTCTACAATTTCCAGGTGGCTCTGGCACATGGCTGCCTTTGAGGCAGTAACCCTGTCCTGGGCCTCAGCCAGCGCCTGCACAGAATGCCCCTGGCATTGGGCATGCTGATCCATAGCCAAAAGCCTCATCCCCAATGCCTCAACCATGGACGACACCTGTGGGTGACACGCATGGTTAGCACCACCTCCTCCTCCTGCACGCGGTTGGACTCCTCCACCTGCGCCTGCAGGTATTGGATGCTTGCTGATACCTCCCTCATGTAGTCCCTGGCTCTGTGACTGCATCTCTTCAATCGATGGGACTGTCCGTTCCAGAAGCTCGAGTCCCGTCTGGACGGCAGCTAGTTCCTGGGGTCGACCTGTCCTCCGACCGTCCGCCCCCTTGGAAGTTCCGACCTCCACTTGTGAGCAGTGGGGGTGAGGGTGGGGCGAGGGAAAGGGTGAGGGTGATTGGGGGTAGTGTTGGGAGGGGGGGATGGACATACGTGTCACGCGGAATCGCAACTCAGTGGGGTCTCACTTCCTTGCCCGGGGTCGATCTCCTCCCCGGCGATCTCTCTTTCCCGTGGGCTGCTGGCCACATCCCAGGCCCTCTGCTCAGCCATTGTGAGGGGCCGCAGGTCCGACGGTCCCCTTCCTTTTATCTCCCACACCCGACATGTTGGGTGGCCTTCTCCTGCGGGAGAGGGGGGGTGGGGAAGACAGTTGATGACAGTGTTAGACAATCTGCTGCATGCAGTCAGGATGTGGGTAGCTGGTGACCTCAGTGGGCACCCCACCCAACCATGGTGGTCGGTATGCTTGTCGGCATGTGGAGGTTTGGTCGCCCTCCGGGTGGGGCGGGGTAGGGTTGCGGGTGTGTGGGACAGGTGTCAGTGCTCGGGGCATAGTGCTGCCAACTCACACCTGTCTGCTCTGAGGAGGTCGTGCAGCTTTTTACAGCTGGCCGGTCCGGATGGTGTTTGCTGCTAACGCTGATCGCCTCTGCCACCTGTGCCCAGGCACCACGAACGGCGACAGCTGGCAGCCTCCTTCCCAGGTCAGGGTCAGAGTGTCCTGCCTCTCCTCCACTGGGTCCAGGGGGGTCTCCAGCTCGGCGTCCGTAAATCGTGGGGCCACATGTCTTGCTGCCATCTTGTTGGCTGGGATGGTATGTGTGGGGAGTGAAGTGAGTATTTGCGGCTGCAGCTTGTCAGCCTTCTGACTGTCAATCCCGAATCTGGCAAATCCAACACCGGGCAGGATTCTGCGGGAATTGGCGGGGCGGGCAACTCCGGCGCCAAGGAGTGGTGTGAAACACTCCGGCGTTGGGCTGCCCCAAAGGTGCGGAATCCTCCACAACTTCAGGGGCTAAGCCGGCGCCAGAGTGTTTAGCGCCGTGCCGGCCAGTGGGGGAGGGGCTTGGCACCACACCAACCGACGTCGTAGGGTTTCCGCCGGCTGGCGCGAGTTGGCGCAGGCGCGGGAGCGCCAGCGTGTGCTGGCGTCATCCCAGCGCATGCGAAGGGACGGTTCATCTCCTCGTCGGCCATGGCGGAGAACCACAGTGTCCGACGCGAAAGAATAGAGTGCCCCACGGCACAGGCCTGCCCACGGATCGGTGGGCCCCGATTGCGGGCCAGGCCACCGTGGGGGCACCTCCCAGAGCCAGATCCCCCGCACTCCCCCCAAAGACCCCGGAGGCTGCCTGCGCAGCCACGTCCCGCCGATAAGTACCGACTGTAATTTACGGCGGCGGGACCGGCCGAACACTCGGCCCATCGAGGGCAGGAGAATCGCCGGGAATCGCTGTCAGCGGCTGCCGACCGGCATGCTGCGATTCCCGCTCCCGCCAAATCCCCAGCACCGGAGAATTTGGCAGCCGGTGTGGCGGGATTCACGCCGCCACCCTGGCGATTCTCCGACCCAGCGGGGGCGCCAGTTTTGCTGTCATAGAAGTCCACGAATCCTGCGCTGGTGTCAACACTTCGGGCGGGATCCACTGTTCCCGGATGCCGATATTGTAATCGGCAATCGGGCGGAGAATCCCTTTTTATGTTGGAATCGGGGGCGGCACCTAGTTTCACATGCTGCGCCACACCCCCCTCCAAAACAGCGTCATCGAGGAGTACGCGGCACGCCTTTGGGACGCCTTTGGGACGGCCTGAGGACGTCACCTGAAGGCCCTCCCCCGATGCTCTGTCCCCGATGGGCTGAGTTCACGATGGCGTGCAGGACGTGTGGTCCCAGCCATATGGGAACCTGGCGTGGTGGCTGTTAGCTGCGTCCAGCGCCACCACAATTTGGCGGGAACCGTGGTGCTGGCTGGGGAGGCTGCGGCGAGAGCTTGGGGGGCCTGGTAAGAGGTGGCCAGGGGATGGCAAGGGGGTATCCAGGGGGCGCTATCTGGCAGGCTGGGCAGGCGCACGGCAGGCGCCATGATGTACGGTGCGAACGCTGCAGGACCACGGGCCCAGCAATTCTCCGACCATTTTTTTCATGGAGGCCGGGCATTTTACGTGGCGAGGTTGCTAGTCCCTCACCTGTCAGAGGATTGGTGCTGGGGTGGTGCCGATGTTTTTGTCATAAAACACCACAGATCCTCCGGGCATAGACTGAAAATCAGAGAATCCAGCCCATAGTCTCAGGAAAGGAGAATCCCGCCCTATAGATTTTAAGGTCAAAGAATATAAAACTGGTACAACAGAAACCTTGGAGAGTGTTATCAATTCAATCAACTAAACATGCACAATCCTGGGTACCCATAGTGAGCTGCAAAATAGTGATCCTGTAATAACCCTCATGAGACCCACAGGGTCGGCCTGATTGATCTCCCGATGGAGCTTGTGGCATAGAAGCTCGCCCGCTAATTGGCAGAGGTCCTTCAGCTGGGATGCTTGGAGATCACCTCATAAAAGACAGCCTGGATGAGGACCGGCATGATTGGTTGTCCTGGTTAGGTCCTTTGTCGCGTTGCAGACCTTTCTTCTGGCTTAAAATAAATTGCCATTTGAATTCACCTTCTCGGACCTCCTGAGCTTTTATACCGGCGACGAGGAAAACTACGGCTGTGATTCTGGCCATCCTGATGACCTGAATTCCATAGCACGAGAGTGGGATGTCTAGAGATTTTAAAACTGTCACTTCTCGGAAGGCACAAAGCATTTGTCGCAGGAGGTAGAAGATTGGGCCCGCTTTCCGAACTAATGCGGTATTTTTTCCAAGTGAATGGTATTGTTGGAGGTGATTGACAAAAGGTAATATACCTGACTGCCTGCGAGGCCCAACCTTCAGGCTAATCAAAGGCCTCACCTACCCGGCAACCCCAGACTCGAAAGCCTTTAGCGAACTTGTGGAACTTGCCGTGTATCATTACAATCTCAAACCGTCAATAATAGTGCAGAGATAGCGGTTCAACACGGCCGAGAGATGCCTGGAGAAATCGGTCACTGAATTTCTTACACCCCTTCGCAAACTGGCTGAGCATTGTGACTTCAGCCCATTCCTCCCTGAGATATTCAGAGATTGTCTGCAGTGTGGCATTAGTAACATGGTGACCCAAATGAAGCTCTTAGCAGAATCGGCCTTGGATCTAAAAAGGGCCATAGAACTGTCTAGAAGGTGGAAAAGAGGGTCCAGGAGCTCCAGGGTTCCACGGTTTACGACGTATACAGTGTTGGCCACCCCCCATTCCAATGAGCGACGCCCCCCTCCCCCCCAAGAGTAGGGCTTACAGGACCCAGTCACCATAGGAATAACGTCACGGTCAGACTCGCTGGCCAAGAGCCACCATAGCCCAACAAGACATCCCCCTGAGGACAAGGACGAGGACTCACTAAAGTGCTGCACTTGTGATCTCAGGGACCATGATGGTTGAGGCTACCAGAATTACCAGCGAATGAATCCCTCTGATCGGGTAACGCGTGCACCCCGAGCCAGGCCTTTACATATTTCCCAGCCTAAGGATGACGATTCATGCATTTAAATTGTATCATGACACCCACAGTCGCCCAAGTAAAATAATTCTTCAAGTTAGTGGTCACCGCTTGGACATGGAAATCAATGCGAGGAATACAATCTCGGCCATCGGCCAACAAACGTTCTGAAAACTCCATGTTGGGACCACGGTGACCTCGGTTACCCACTCACAACAGTCAATTCAACTCCCACTGGTAGTCCTAGGCCGTGACTGGTTCCAAAGACTCCGCCTGACTGGCAACAACTCTTCCTGATGGGAACCGGCAGTTTATATGAAGTCCTAAGAAAGTACCCAGAAGTCTTCCAGGATGTCCTGGGGAAGATAAAGGCGGGCCACAATTAAAATATGCGTTGTCCAGAAGCCCAACCCAAATATTTTAGGGCCCATCCAATCCCATACGCTCTGCTTATGAAATGTGTGATGAGCTGAGCACGGTGGAGAACTTGGGTATTATAAGAACATAAGATAAGAACATAAGAACATAAAAACGAGGAGCAGAAGTAGACAGTCCGGCCCTTCGAGCCTGCTCCGCCATTCTATAAGATCATGGGTGATAAGTGGTCTCAGAACCACTTACCCGCATTCTCGCCATATCCCGTAATTCCTTTATTAAAAATAAACATCTACCCTATCTTTAAATATATTCAATGAAGTAGCGTCTACAATTCCTTTCGGTAGGGAATTCCATACTTTAACCACCCTCTGAGTGAAGAAGTTCCTCCTTGATTCAGTCCTAAATCTGCTCCCCCTAATCTTGAGGCTATGCCCTCTTGTCCTACTTTCACCTACCAGTGGAAACATCCTTTCTACTTCTATGTTATCCATTCCCTTCAAAATTTTATATGTTTCTATTCGATCCCCCCTCAACCTTCTGAATTCCAGTGAATATAATCCCAAACTACTCAGCCTCTCCTCATACGATAACCCCCTCAACTCCGGAATCAGCCTAGTAAACCTCCTCTGCACCCCCTCTAGTGCTAGCACATCCTTTCTCAAGTGTGGAGACCAAAACTGCACACAGTACTCCAGGTGTGGCCTCACCAGCACCTTGTACAACTGCAACATTACCTCTCTACTTTTAAACTCAATCCCCTTCGCAACGAAGGACAAAATTCCATTTGCCTTCCTAATTACTTGTTGCACCTGCAGACCAACCTTCTGTGACTCATGCACAAGTACACCCAGGTCCCTCTGCATAGCAGCATGATGCAGCTTTTTACCATTGAAGTAATAATCCGTTTTATTGTTACTCCTACCAAAATGCACAACTTCACACTTATTGACATTATACTCCATCTGCCAGACCTTTGCCCACTCACTCAATGTGTCAATGTTCCTCTGTAAGGTTTGACAGTCCTCAGTACACTTTGCTCTGCCACACACCTTCGTGTCATCTGCAAACTTGGATACCTTACACGTAGTTCCCAACTCCAAATCGTCTATAGAACATAGAACATAGAACAGTACAGCACAGAACAGGCCCTTCGGCCCTCGATGTTATGCCGAACAATGATCACCCTACTCAAACCCACGTATCCACCCTATACCCGTAACCCAACAACCCCCCCCACCCCCCCCCGCCTTTAACCTTACTTTTTAGGACACTACGGGCAATTTAGCATGGCCAATCCACCTAACCCGCACATCTTTGGACTGTGGGAGGAAACCGGAGCACCCGGAGGAAACCCACACACACACGGGGAGGACGTGCAGACTCCGCACAGACAGTGACCCAAGCCGGGATTTCTGCTGACCTTTAAAGTTTTCCCAATCTTCTAGTTTCCCGCTGATCTTGGCCACTTTGTAAGCCTTCTCTTTCAATTTGACAGCCTCATGTATCTCCTTAGACACCCATGGTAGATTACCTCTTTTCTTACAATTCTTCCTTCTCACTGGAATATACTTTTGTTGAGCACTATGAAAGATTCTTTGAAAGTACTCTACTGCTCCTCAACTGTCCTACCATAAAATATTTGTTTCCAGTCTACTTTAGCGAGGTCCTTCCTCATTCTATCGTAGTCCCCTTTGTTCAAGCATAGGACCCTGGTATTGGATTCTATCATCACACTCTCCATCTGTATACTAAATTCAACCATGCTGTGATCACTCCTCCCAAGAGGATCCCTAACGATGAGGTCATTAATTATTCCTGCCTCATTACACAGGACCAGATCTAGGATAGCTTGCTCTCTCATCGGTTCCATTACATATTGTTCCAGAAAACTATCCCGGATACATTCAACGAACTCCTCTTCAAGGCTACCCTGACCGAGCTGATTTGACCAATCTATATGCAGATTAAAATCTCCCATGATAACTGCTGTACCCTTTTCACAGGCATTAGTTTTCTCTTCATTTACTGCCCGTCCCAGTGTGATGCTATTATTTGGTGGCTTATAGACTATGCCTATCAGTGCCTTTTTCTTCTTAGAATTTCTAATTTCTACCCAAATGGATTCAACCTCATTCTCCATAGAACCTATATCATCCATCAATGCCACCCTGATGTCGTCCTTGATTATTAGTGCTAATCCACCTCCCTTACATACCTGTCTATCCCTCCGAAACGTCTGGTACCCTGGATATTTAACTCCCAGTCGTGACCATCCTGCAACCATGTCTCCGTAATGGCTATCAAGTCATATTCATTCGCGATAATTTGTGCCGTTAATTCATCAACTTTGTTACGAATGCTATGAGCATTCAGGTAAAGTGCCTTAATGCTGACTTTCTTATCATTATTAGAGAAATTGGACATCATGAGATGTCCTAAGTTATCCTTCCTTTTTGCTTCATTCCTAGTCTGCCTTGAACTTAAACCCACCTGCACACATGCTAACCTGCTGCTTATCCTTCCATTTAACTCCCTACTCCCTGTCGCTTTCCCTTTCCCTTCCCCCCGACTCAGAAGTTTAAAGTCCTACTGACCACCCTATTTATCCTTTTCGCTAGAACACTGGTTCCAGATCGGTTCAGGTGGAGACCGTCCCAACGGTACAGATCCCCCCGGTTCCAAAACTGGTGCCAATGCCCCATGAAATGGAATCCCTCTTTCCCACACCAATCCCTTAGCCACGTGTTTACTTCCCTAACTTTCTTATCCCTATACCAATTAGTACGTGGCTCGGGGAGTAATCCGGAGATTATGACCCTCGAGGACCTGTTTTTCAATTTCCTTTCTAGTGCTTGATAATCCCCAAACAGGTCCTCCACCCTAGCCTTGCCTATATTGTTAGTCCCAATGTGGACCACAACAACTGGATCCTCCCCCTCCCGCTCCAGTATCCTTTCAAGCCGGTCGGAGATGTCCCGCACCCTGGCACCGGGCAGGCAACACACCATGCAGGACTCCCTATCCGGCTTGCAAAGGATACTACCGGTCCCTCTAATTATAGAATCCCCTATAACAACTACTTGTCTTTTTGCTCCCCCCTCTTGAATGGCCTTTTGCACCATGGTGCCATGGTCAGCTGGCTCATCCTGTCCAGAGCCCTTTTCCTCATCTGCACAGGGAGCAAGAATCTCATACCCGTTGGACAAGGTCAAGGGCTGAGGCTCCTGCACTCCTGAACTCCGAATCCCCCTACCTGCCTCGCTTACAATCACACCCTGTTTTTCCTGAACACTTACTGAATTTGAATTACTTAATCTACTGGGTGTGACTGCCTCCTGAAGCAAAACGTCCAGGTAACTCTCCCCCTCCCGGATGTGCCGCAGAGTTTGAAGCTCAGACTCCAGATCATCAATTCTGATCCGGAGTTCTTCCAGCAACCAACACTTGCTGCAGATGTGGTCACTGCCGTTCACAATGGGATCAGCCAGCTCCCACATCATACAGCTACAACACATCACCTGTCCAGCCACCTCTACTTATTTAATTAACGTTTACAAATTTATGTTAAATAATTTCTGGTACTTCTCTGCTAAATACAAGCTTAATTCAACTACTATAATACTCAATAATAAACTTATACCAAATAAGAGTAAAAAAAAAACACTTTACCTTATCAAATTGGTTAGAGGAGGAGGGCGGGTGGGAGACACTACACGTGTAGTGTCTTGGGTTTAGCCACCGCCCAAATATATAGGATCACTTACCTACCCGGCAGCCCTCCTGGTCTACGTCACCTCCGCTCCTGCTCCTCCCTGCGAAGAAAAGCACATTATACGCACGGTCCAGTTCGCAGAGTGGGCAGCGCCAGTGGTCCCGGTGCTAAGACCAGATAAGTCTGTCCATTTTTGTGGTGACGATAAAGTGATGGTCAGTAAGACCTCCCGTTGGGACAGGTACCCCATGCCACATGTGGAAGACCTATACGCGAAGTTGACAGGGGGCCACTTATGCACGAAGCTGGATATGAGCCATGTGTACCTCAGCTGCAGTTAAACATGGCATCCAGACTATACATCACCAGTAACACCCACAAGGGATTGTGCCTGGCTCCCATTCGGGCTGTCATCAGCTTGTACAATTTTCCAGCGACTAATGGAAAGCATTGTTCAAGGGCTCCCCAGGCTGCCTGTTTACCTGGATGATGTACTCATTACAGGAGACAATGAGAAGGAACAATGTATAAGTCCTTCGTGGATTCTCAGAGGATCGTAAAGCCTGAAGAGGGGCAAGTCCGTCTTTCAGGTGAAATAAGTCATGTACCTTGGATACTGGTGGAAGAAGATGAGTTGCACCCATTAGAGAAGAAAATCTGGACCATCAATCATGCCCCGACACCCGAGAACACGGCAAAGCTAAGGTCGTTCCTAGGTCTTGTCAATTATTATGGAAATCTTATACTGAATCTGGCTACCTTACTGGCACACCTGCATGCACTTTTTAAGGAAGATCAAAGATGGACTTGGAAGGTGCCACATGTAGAAGCATTTGCCAGAGTAAAGCAGCAACTACTATCCTCCAAACTACTATCCTTATGACCTTTTGAAACCACTTATCTTCACATGGTCCCTCATATGGCCCCCCCAATATGCTATTGGGGCAGTGTTGTCTCATTGGTGGGATGATGGGACAGGGCAGCCTACGTATCTAGAACTCTGGCTAATGCAGAGCGCCGCTATGCACAAATAGAAAAGGACTGACCACCCATGACTTTTGCAGTCACAAGTGTTCATCAATAGGTCTGTAGATGTCATTTTTCAATAATCATGGACAAGCCCTTACTCGGCCTTTTCGAAGAGGATAAAATGAATAGCTTCGGCGAGGCTCCAATTGCTGTTGGCAACACGGTACCACAAGTGGCTAACACTGTGGCTTCACAGCGCCAGGATACCAGCCTTGATTCCCCACTGGGTCACTGGCTTGCGTGCAGAGTCTGCACGTTCTCCCCGTGTCTGTGTGGTTTCCCGGTGCTCCGGTTTCCTCCCACAGTCCAAAGACATGCAGGTTAGGTGGATTGGCCATGCTAAACTGCCCTTAGTGACCAAAAAAGATTAGGAGGGGTTATTTGGTTACGGGGATAGGGTGGAAGTGAGGGCTTAAATTGGTTGGTGCAGATTCGATGGGCTGAATGGCCTCTTTCTACACTGTATGTTCTATGTGAGCATTCTTGCGCATGCACATTCCCTCAGCTGACTCCCACTGCCTGTACTCCCCCCCCCCCCCCCCTCCGCCCCGGGCAGAGTTGTGTTGGCACTAAATTTCATGGGCAGTTCACCCATTACCGCCGCAGAAATACGCAAGTGGACCAAAATTACCCCACATTGGCAGAACTGTGCCACCTCGTCCGACATGCTGGACTATGAGGGAATCTCCACGAGGAACTGCCAGCTTTGTAACAAGACAGCAGGGACTCAGCATAGAGGACGGCATCCTCCTGTAGGGCTCCCATGTAGTCATCCCGCGGCCAGGCCAGAACCCCATCCTGCACAGAGGACATCCGGGGTTTCCAAATGAAAATGCTCACCAGGAGATATGTGTGGTGGCCAGCACTCGACAGCGACATTGAGCAAATGGTACAGCAATGTACTGCTTTCCAGGGGCATCAGGAGCTCCCGCCATTGGCCTCGGTTCATTCTTCACAAGTCACCATAGAGAAGATACGTCAATCTTTCAGCATTCACAGTACTCCGGGTACTAATTGGGTGAAACATATTCAAACCGCCCTATATCACCCTTCTTTGAACGGTTTGGCTGGGAGGGCAGTGCAAACATTTGAGCAGACCATGAAAAGATACAATATGAGGCTAGTTGAAATAAAACTGACACTTTAAAATTCAATTATCAGACTACGGCACATGCTACGGCTGGGGGGTGGGGGGTGGCGGGGGGGAGAGCACGATGGCAGAGTAGTTAGCACTGATGTCTCACGACGCCAAGAATCCAGATACAATTCTGCCTGGGGTGATTGTGTGAAGTTTCTACAATGTCCCCGTGTCTGCGTGGACTCTCTTCGGTGCTCCAGGCTTCCTCCCACAGTGCATAGATCAGCAAGTTAGGTGGATTGGCCATGCAAAATTGCCCCTTAGTGCCCAAAGATGAGGCTGGGCCTCAGTAGGGTGAGCTTTCAGAGGGTCGGTGCAGACTCTAAGGGCCGAATGGCCTCCTTCTGCACTGTAGGGTTTCTATGGGCAGCACCGGCAGGTGAACTGATGTCTCTGGACCCGTCTAGATTTGACATTTGGAAACCTTGGTGGGAAGGTGGAAAAGAAACAAGATCTATAAATGATCCGAGCCTCCCCCCTCTTCGGGCAGTTGCCTAAAGAAGAGGAGACAGGGAGACAGGAGCCTGAACAAGGGAAAATTCAGGCCTCTCACTGGGGCCAGCCTTGGCAGACCCTTAAGAATGAGGTTTGCTGGTGGGGTGGGGGGTGGGGGGCGGTGGACAGGGTGAGGGTGAGGGAAAACATTGGAGGGATAACTTGGATGGGCTTGAAAAGGAAGCAACCCCTTTGCTCAGCCATTAGTCTGCCAGGTTTTCCCTGGCAGGCTGGAGACTTGGTGCCAGTTTCCTTTGCTGTACTGGCAGGCAAATATGCGCATTTGGCAGCCATGCTGCCACTACCATGGCACCTGATTTTACAGCCTCTCCCCAAGTTTCATCTCGTCCCGGAAGCCATAGAATTCTGGCCATAGAGTATACTGCATACCACATAGTGAAACAATTTAGATTCATGACGACTTAATAGCTTCCACATTCACCAGCGTCGTATTTAGGGGATATCCATATGATTCACTTTGAATCACACTCAGAGGTTCCCATGCCAGGGTTAACTGGCAATTACCCAGAAGTGCTAACTTCCACTGGGCAATTGCGTTGGACTGGGAACCACCTGACAAAGCGACAAACGGGACATCCCCATTCACATAACCCCTCAGGGGACCCACCACATCACCTCCATACCCGAGCTGAAGCCCCTCACCGGCTCCCCCCCCCGATCCCTCCTCGGCCCAACCCAACACCCCCTCCCAGTGTATTCCAGGCTGAACCCCCCCCCCATCGGACTGATCACCCTCCCTCCCTCCCACCTGGACTCCCCAATCACCAGGTCCGACTACCGGATTGGACCAGCCCCAACTGGGTCTGCTCACCAGCCCCTCCAGCCGGGTCTGAACCCCCCCCCCCCTCCCGCCAACCAGGCCTGACCAACCCTCCCCACCACGCCCTCGTCCCCGCCCACTCCTCCACACCCGCCGGGTCAGACCCCAACCCTCACCCCCCCCCCCCCCCCCCCCCCCCCCCCCACCCCACCACCAAAACTAGCAATCCAATGGAGATTGCCACTCTGCAGAAGTTACGGACCAATAAAAGTTGCTATATGAGTCGCAAACAATCAGCAGTGCAAAATATCTTCCTTTTGGCTTCAACTTGCTGTCGGATTTTGCATCACAAATTTGATTTTTTTTCACCTGTGTATATATGTATATATAGTTAGAAAAATGCTTTGCTGGTACTTTGTCTTAATGTTCCACAAGACACCGTGTTGGAATAATGCATGAGATTCCAATATAAAAATGGAATATGCCCATTATCTGCAGAACACTTCCTGCTGTTGTGAGATACCTCCGAACCAATGCAGCTGAAGCTATTTACATTTCACTGGCCTCTGCCCAGAAAGGAATTACCAGCTGTCTGTATTTCACAGTCCTCCGTCTGCTTTCTCTTTCCCTGCCACTTCGCTCCCACTACTCCGCACCGTGTTCAACATCTACATTTTCTTCTTTTGTAGTGAGGGGACAGAGTTTATTCCTTGCATATGTTGGTTTGTCTTAATCTTTCATCTGAGTGGCAAGGTGATCAGTGAGCTGGTGTATTTCAGCCTGTTGTCCTTTCTAACCACCAACGTATTTTGGTGAACAATACCGAATCAAAGCAGCACAGTGCTTCGCATCGTTGACTCACAGCGCCAGGTACCTTGGTTCGATTCTCACCTCGGGTGACTGTATGTCGTTTTTTTTTACATTCTCTCCATGTCTGCGTGGGTTTCCTCCAGGTGCCCCGGTTTCCTCCACAGTCCAAAGATGTGCAGGTTAGGTAGATTGGCCGTGTTAAGTAACCCCTTGGTGTCCAAAAGGTTAGGTGGGTTTATAGGGACAGGGCGGGGGACTGGACCTAATTTGGGTGCTCTTTCAGATTGTCAATGAAGACTAGATGGGCTGAATGGCCTCTTTCTGCATGGTAGTTATTCAATGATTCTGTTGCTCCTTAAAATGAGGCAGAATGCTTGGCTTTAACACAATAAATGTGACAGATCACAACTGCAGAGGACCTCTTTCCACTTCAGAGTCTCTGCTCTCCTCCACCCGAGTTTTGAAGTCTCCTTCCAAGTTTTGAAGCTGACCATTTTTGAGCATGTTTATAGAACTTTTAGTCAGCAGTCTGATTACTCAAAATGAAACATAATGCTAATGTCTCAATGTCTTTGAAGAAAATGAATCAGCATGCTCCCTTGCTTGCGATAAAAAACAACCAAATGGTAAAGCAAGCAGAAAACCTTTTTGCTTGAGTCGCCATTTTGCATTTTGTGCAGGAAATAGGTTTAGATTGTGAAGGAGGGAATTAGTTCTGAAATTAACCTCAAATGAAATACTTCCAAGGTTTTCAGCAACCAGGGAGATTCCGAGCCACGGCACACCCATCCTGGCAGAGATGCCTGACCCGAAGCCCTCTAGCCCAGCCTGAAACCCACCCACAGCCCATAGCCCCAGCTCCTTTGAAGGACACACGTGCAACTCTTCAGAAGCTGTGGTTCAGAGATTTCTGCCTCTCCATCAAAAAAATTAATTTCGACTGAGTTTGTGCACCACTTCTGTTCTACAAACTTTAGATAAGGTATACTGAAATCTTTTTGGTGAGGTTGCTGATCATGTGACTCTAATAGACCCAATATTGCAAGAATCTTTCAGAAGCTCCCACCCATCTCTCACATGATTGTTGTAATAGAAAAATGTAAGATTGAAGGCTGATGTCCCGGTCTCACGGAATTTTTCTGTACCTGACCGGGAAGCCACCCAGGCATGAATCACTTCTGGTCCTTAAAAGTGAGGACCAGGTGCCATTAACTCCAAGGGGGAGGAAGGTGGTAAGTACAGCTCTGAACTTACCACCAGGGTGCACAAGGGCAAGTCAGCCACTGCCATGGTGGAAAAGAGGGAGGCCATTAAGGGAGCTGGGGCTCAGGGTGAGTGGGTGCAAGTGCTCGGCTGGAGGGCTTTTGATTGGGTATCTCTGCAGGGAGCGGGTGCCATCCTCCTCCATGGGGTGCCAAGTCTACGAGAACGTAGCACAGGTGCCACACTGTTTCCTTGCTGAGATGCAATCTTCTGCTGCACATGGTGTCCGTCAGCTCATTGAATGACCAATGGTGCCTGTACACCTTGGGCCATCGCTGGCCATCCCTTGTGGGTCCCTCCGCAGCCTGACGCGGGGCCAGGTCTTCAAGGTGTGCGGCAGTCCCCTGCACATGGGGTACTGCCGCCAGGCTGTGTTGACCTTGCTGCCATCTCCAGTGTTTACCCGCAGCAGCAACATGAAGGCAGTCGCTGCGGGATTGATCGCACCAAGTATAATCATGCCTGGAAGGAATTAGAGAAGGAGAGAGACCAACAATCGCTTAGGGCTTCCAGCCCAGGACACCCCAAGCCTCCCCCATCCTTATGTGTCCTACCATCCTTCAGAGTGCCAGCGAGCCAGTTGTGGTGGCAATCCTTATGGTGCCCCTGCACACTCACTCACAGCGACATCAGTAGCCCCTCGACACCTGGGGCGGAATTCTCCGACCCCCCGCAGGGTCGGGGAATCACCCACAGGCTTCGTAAATCCCGCCCCCGCCGTGGCCGGAATTCTCCGCCACCCGGAAATCGGCGGGGGAGGGAATCGTGCCCCGCCAGTCGGCGGGCCTACTGCGCCAGTCAGCGGGCCCCCCGCGGCGAATCTCCGGCCCGCAATGGGCCGAAGTCCCGCCACTGTCAGGTCTCTTCCGCCGACGTGGTTTAAACCACCTCTGGTGCCGGCGGGAGCAGGTGGCACGAGGGGGCCCCGGGTTCCTGGAGGGGCGATCGGATCTCAGGGGGTGCCCGCACTGTGGCCTGACCCGCGATCGGAGCCCACCGATCGGCGGGCGGGCCTGTGCCGCGGGGCACTCTTTTTCTTCCGCCGCCGCCACGGCCTCCACCATGGCAGAGGCGGAAGAAACCCCCTCCACAGCGCATGCGCCGGTGGTGACGTCAGCGGCCACTGACGCTCTGGCGCATGCACGGACTCACGCCAACTGGCGAAGGCCTTTCAGCCAGCCCCGACGCCGGTCGGCGTGGTGCCATAGGCCGTTGGGGCCATTTGGCGGAGCAGCAGCCACTCTGGCACGGGCCTAGCCCCTAAAGGTGCGGAGAATGTCGCATCTTTTGGGAGGCCCAATGCTGGAGTGGTTGGAGCCGGGACCCCACGCCCCGCCGGGTAGGGGAGAATTCCACCCCAGATCCCATACCTCTGCTGGGAACATGAGGGAGACTGTGCTCAACTGCCCTTCGCTGATCCATATAGCTTTGGTTGCTCGGAGATTCACAGTGCTGAAGCCCTGTACTTTAATGCTTGTTTGTGATATGGTGTGATGCACTTCGAGTTCAAGCACACCATTCAGGTGTCAAAGTTTGCTTACATTAAGTGTATTAATAATCCTCTGAAACATGACACGTGTGCCCTCGAAGAGGAACTTGAGAGTTCATGGGCATGAAGCGCCATCACAAATAATAAAGCTAACTCATCATTTGAACTAGCCCTCAACTGTGAAGCTGGAGGCTGCTCACAGTCAAAGGGAGTGTTATTGAATTTAAGGATAGACCACACAGCAGGGCTCTGTCCTGGGAGAGTTTGGTTGGACAGATAGGCTGCAGCTGTGTTTGCCCCAGTTTTGAGTCTCCACAATATTTAAAGATGGCTTGAAGGCCTCACAGGTGCAAAGCACCTCATCCCACCCCCCACTTCCCGTTCCAGGGGCAACCCCTGATCCAGAACGCGCCATCCCCCTGACCAACCCCAACTTCCCTCAAGGGACCCCCCCCCTCCGGATACCTCCTCACGTCCACTCAGTGGCCATTGCTCCAACATTCCCGTGTTGAAAACGAGTACTAAATGATGCCTGCGTGACTTTCCGCTGCCGAGTCGGGTAATACCCAGAAGGCCGCTGAATTCAACTTCAAACTCGTTAATGAGATTGAAGTGCATGCAAATCAGGGTTAATGATATTCCCATCATTTTTGGGCGAGATCCGGAACTCACCATTGGGAGTGGGTTGGGTGAATTGCAAAATGGTTTGCGCCAGGCGTGAATCACGATTTTGGTCTTTCCCATTATTCACCCGGTGCTCCTGGATCCGCGCCGGACCCAACGCGATGGTTAAATCGTGTCCTTAGTCTTTTTGGGGGGGAATTCCACCCAAAGTATATGAATGAATGCTACCAATGCAAGAATATTGTAAAGTATCATTAGAAAATTGGTCCCATTCCACTCAGTCTTGACAGCAAGCCAACGTGACAGAATGTTACATGCTATCTGGATGTTTGATATTTAATTCTGTCACCAATTAGCTGGAGTGCTCCCATCCTTAGCAACCAAACACTCTGAGGCTCTGCTGAGCTCCAGCATCTCCTCCTTTGTACTGTTAATTGCAAGTAAATGGAAAACCACCTCCAGTTTTCTCCTTTTCCCTGATGTTCTGTGGTCCTGTGTCCTTCAAGGAGGGAAAGAGAAGAATTGTGACTGATAGTAATGGATGTATTAAACATTTGTTGACTGTAACAATGATGGAGAGGTAGATAAGTTGCCAAAGAATGAGGGTGAGAGTCAATGGAGAATAGAAAAGCAGAATATTATTTAAATGAAGCCAGACGACAGTACAGAGGGATCTGGGTATCCTTGAACATGAAACACAAAAAGGTAGCATGCAGGTACAGTAAGTAATTCAGTTGGACTGATTACAAGAGGGACACAATATTCAAGTAAGGAAGTCTTGCTACAGCTGTACAGGGTACTAGTGAGATCACTTCTTCACGGTAGCACAGTGGTTAGCACTGTTGCTTCACAGCGCCATGGTCCCAGGTTTGATTCCTGGCTTCTCCCTGTGTCTGCGTGGGTTTCCTCCGGGTTCTCCGGTTTCCTCCCACAAGTCCCGAAAGACGTGCTGTTAGGTGAATTGGACATTCTGAATTCTCCCTCTGTGTACCCAAATCGGTGCCGGAATGTGGCAACTAGGAGCTGTTCACAGTAACTTTATTGCAGTGTTAATGTCAGCCTACTTGTGACAATAAAGATTATTATTATAATTATTATAGTTGAATGTTTACCTTTCCTGCATTGAATACATGAACGTGGCACTATACTTCTGCTGTAGATGTCTTTTGCCACCTTCAACCATGCCTTTATGATTTCCTCAGCAGACTCCCTTCTCCCCACTCCTCATAGCCCTACACCTCATAGCCCCTAGCAGCACATCGGATGAAATGTTACTGAAGACAGGCAATGACCTTCTCCCGCCTGGACTCCACTGTATTATTTCCAGCTATTTCTTTGAATTCTTTCATGGGATGAGAGCATTTATGAGGTGGGCATTTATTGCCCAGTCCTATGGGGCAGTTAAGAGTCAACCATGTTGCTGTGGATCTGGAGTCACATGTGGGTCAGACCAGGTAAGTACGGCAGATTTCCTTCCGTAAAACACCTTAGTGATCCAGATGGATTTTTTTTACTACAGCTGACAATGAACCTTTAATTCCAGATATTTTTGAATTCAAGTTTAACCATCTGTTGTGGTAGGATTCAAACCCAGGTCCCCAGAGCAATATCCTGGATTTCTGGATTACTAATCCAGTGATAACCACGATGCCTCTGCTTCCCCTGTTCTCTGACAACCAACTCCAACTCCTTCAGATTACCTGTTGACATTGTCCTTTTAAATCCTCAAGTTCAGATTGCATTATGTGGGTATTTATCATGTCCGCTGCTGCTGCTTGGATGGGAAACTTGGAAATTAAATCAGCATGAGGGCAAAGGCAATTAGAAATGGACGATGATTGCTGGTCTAGCTCGCAAAGCGCACATCCCTTGAATAAATGTTAAAATTTTTAAAAGAAATTTCCAGGTTCGATTCCGGCTTGTGTGATTGTCTGTGTGGAGTCTGTACGTTCTCCCCGTGTCTGCCTATGTTTTCTCCGGGTGCTCCGGTTTCCTCCCACAAGTCCCCAAAGATGTGCTATTAGGTGAATTGGACATTCTGAATTCTCCCTCAGTGTACCCAAACAGGCACCGGAGTGTGGCGACTAGGGGCTTTTTGCAGTAATATCATTGCAGCATTAATGTAAGCCTACTTGTGACAATAATAAAAGATGATCAATTATCAATAAAAATGGCTTGGCTGCGTTAAAAAGTTATGAACAGATATTGCTGGATTTCTGATGTATTACCACCCACACGCCCTCTACCCATCTTCTCCAACCCTTACGTCCAGCATGGCTGCACACTAAAATCCAGCCCAACATTTCAAGTCGATGAACTTTCATCACTTCCGCTTTTGTATCTTGCTTTTGTTTAAATGTTAGTAACAGCACATTTTTCAATGCATACTTCTGATACCACAAAATCTTCAGCTAAAGCACAACAACTAAGGTAAAATTAGAGCCACCTTGTGAAATCCAAGCATTGAATACTGACTTCTCCCGAGGCCTGTAGATCCACCAGCGACTGACTTAGGTCATGAGCTGGATTGACTGTCCAGTGCCTGATCAGACTGAGATGACTATATTCACCTTGGCATGTTTTTATTATGGAACAGCCATTACAAGCTGGGCAAAATGCCATGCAGCACAGCAGAATGACGTAACATCATTTGATCTCCCATCGAGAATAATTAGAGGCCATTAGAGGCTTAAAGTGAATCTTTTGTTAATGCAGCTATTGCCCTTCAACCTGCAGCTCTGAATAGCCACCCCAAATAGCCATTCCCGTGTTGCTGAGTGAACGGCAATGCTGCAGAGTGAGTAACCCTTCTTGCTTAATCAAAATGACCTTCAGATAGTAAGGGATAAGGATCCAAAGTGAATTGAAGGAATTGGAATACAGATCAGCCACGCTTTTATAGAATGACAGAGGTGATTGGAATATCCTGTTCCTATGTTCCCGGATAGCTCAATAAACATGAACCATACAAAGCTCCAAACTCATATTTAAATAAAAACTTTCATTTATATAGCTACTTTCATCACCACAAGGCATTCCAAAGCAATGAGCAGCCAATGAAGCAATGCTTTGCAGTATAGTCCATGTTGTAGTGTCAGAAACATGGCAGCCAATTTGCATGCAGCAAGCTCCCAGAGGCAGCAATGTTTTATCACCTGATAATCTTTTTTGCAAATCAATTTTAGAGTGCCCAATTATTTTTTCCAATTAAGGGGCAATTTATCATGGCCAATCCACCTACTCTGCACATCTTTGGTTTGTGGGGGTGAGACCCACGCAGACACGGGGAGAATGTGCAAGCTCCATGTGATGTTCTCTGTTCGCTTGGTAAGAATAGCTTTGATGTGTAGTGTTCAACAAAGAACATCAAGCTATGTTAATTAACAAAGCTAATTTATTAACACCACTTAAACTAGATTCAAACGTATTTCTAAGTACAAAGATTGGTAAGTAAACTATGCTATAACCCTGTCTACAGAACTCCGCAATGCACAAGTACTCTCTCTCATGTTTAAACACCTTCACCCAGAATCAAGGGTGTCACTTGACTGCTCTTGATCACCATCTGGTGGTGAGATGTATTTACATTAAATTGTTAACCCTTCATCTGCCATACAATATCAATATTGTTACACTCCGCACGGACAGTGACCCGGGGCCGGGAAAGATCCCGTGTCCTCGGCGCTGTGAGGCAGCAGTGATAACCATAGCATCACTGTGTCCCCCCTGATAACCTGTTTAAATGATGTTGTCCAGTAAACCTGGGAAAATTGCCCCTCTTTTTCAAAATAGTGCCATGGGGCATTTACTTTTACATCTACTGAGGAAGTCAATGGAGCCTCGATTTAACATCGCAACCAAAGAGAGCACCCCTGACAGTATAGTACTCACTTGGTCAGCCCTCAGGTTTTGTGCTCAAGTCCTGGAGTGGGGCATTGATCCACAGCTATCTGACCCAGAGATAAGAGTGCCATCAATGGGCCACAACCAATACCTGATGAAATGGCCTCTAATTGTTCTCGATGGGAGATCAAAGTGAATGAACAAGGACCATGGCACAGAAATACCACCGCTATTGAAAAGTGGCAATAGACAGTAAATGGGGGTTCAATTAATTAAACTTGGGATCATGTTTTTGGCCCCATGAAATACTTTGTTCCACAGGAGGTCAAATGCATTGCCCTGTCCAGCCAAAGAAGCACTTTTGAAGTCTTGTCACTGCTATAATGTTCTGGGGCTGGATTCTCCGCCCCGCCGCGCCACATTTCTGCCACGGCCCGCTGGCGGGATTCTCCGTTATGCCGGCCGGCCATTGGGCTTTCCCATTGTGGGGCAGTCCCACACCGTCGGGAAACCCCCAGGGCAGCAAAACGGAGAATCCCGCCGGCGGAGATTCCCACCTCTGGTATCTAGATCTGGGATCTAGACCTGGATGGACCTTTTCATCTGCCTGCTCATACGTTGAAGTAGATGTCCTGGTCCGTATGACAAATGTTAGCCCCAGCTCTGATACAAACACCAGAAACTATGACGGGACCATCTTTTTGTCCAGCTCGCCTCTCACAGACTGTTTTAAATTATTCCTCCAGATCACGCTCCCTGTATGCTTACCATCTTTAACAAACATTTCAAATAATCTGCAAGCTCCCAATGTTCATGATCAGTGCAAGTGTAGTTATCAATTTTCTCACGGATTAAACCGTTCGCTAATAAACTGTCAACAAGAGTACAAAGGCATTTCAAAGCACCTTGCCTTCTTACCAGTAATTAAAAGTTAGTCTGGCCCAAAAAATAATGGAAATCGATGGATATAATTTGGAATGAGGTGCCTACCCCTCAAAGATTTTTCTGTCCTGCATCCATCTGGAACTCAAGATGTCATTGCGCTTTTCATTAAGTGTCCAAAATAAAGATTAGAGTAGTTGTTTTAGTGTTTTCAGGCTTTAAAATGCACAGGAAAATGTCTTTATTGGCTCATGTCATCACCCAGCACTGCTGAGCAATGAGAAGTATTTCAAATTGGTTATTGATTCCCTGGGAAAGAAGATTTGGTACAAGTTTTCTTGGCTCAAAATACGCACACTGTCCTGCCTGATTGTGGGGTCAGAAAGAATAGGTGGTGGTGTTAAGTGTGTTGGAAGCTGTTGAATGTAATTCATTAGGCCTTATTCAGGTATTCATAGTCTTCTCATAGAATCACTAGTGGAGGAGGAGGCCATTCAGCCCATTGAGTCTGCACGGACACTGAAAGGGCATCCAACCTTTCCCAAGAACCCAATATTCCCACCTAAATTTTGGACACTAAGGGGTGGTATTGTATTCAGACCCATGTTAACCTTTTATGTGTCAGATCCTTATACTATACCTCCCCCAAAGTCTTCATCCCGTGTGTTTACAAATTATCCAACTTTACCCATGTACGTCATTACTACACCACTCCATCTCCCCCCCTCCTTGCCCCTCGCCAGCCCCCCCCCCAACCAGGTCTCTGAGTTCATAGATTCAGCCAGTCTCAAGGCTATATAACCCTTCCATATCTTATTTTCACCACTGTTGGAAAAGTGGTAAGCTCTATCCATATATGCAAACTTTGTTGAATTGGAGGTTGTTCAGGCTTCTGGGTGTCTTTGCATCCTCTTATGCTGTTCTTTGGTATTGAATCATTCTTTGTCAATTCCCATTTTGACAGTGATGGATGGCAGTCATTTTATCCCCCTGTTTATGGGATGGATGAACTCTGGGCTCATCTACATAGTGGTTTTTTTAACTCATTCTTCTTTCGTGTGGCTTGCCGTAACACACACTGGGATAGAGGTCTGCTCTTCCTGTTGTGAAGGTGTGACTTGGTAGTAAGCTCACTTTTATGTCTGGCTGTGTGGTGTGCTGTTGTCAAAAGGGCAGCTGGCACTTGATTCCAGCATTGTCTGTGGCACTGTCATGCTGGCTTGGGATTGTCAAGTCCACGCTGTGGTCTCTGGTTTTATCCCTCCAACTAGGGTCAGAGCTGAAGGTTGAGGCTCTTCTCGGTGCTGGTCCCTCTCTTGACTGTCATCTACTCGAGGTGCTGGAGTAACTATCTGAGAGGCTGGTCTGACCAATGAGAGGCTTCTGGTACCTGTGATGAAAATGGACAACCTTGCTCTGCGAAGACAGAAAACAATTCAGAGCTGGAGTTCGAATCAAGAGAATCCTTCTTGCTGTAGCTTTGGGAATCTTGCCATGCCGCATAATTTATGACAGTGATTGTCGAAACATCTCTCATCATTTTGAGGAGATTCAAGGCTACACAGACATCTTTGCTCAGTAGAGAAAAATACGTTACTGATGACGTGCATCAGCTCGTAGATTCATTTGCAGAATATTCCTAAAAGTTGGATTCTTCCCGAGCTCATAAGGTGGTACGTCAGTTGTTCGAAGTAGAGATCTCTTAGCCACGGTTCTTTGTTCGGTTGGACCACAAACATTGGCTCCCATGACTTCCGGTTGCGGCTATGCGGGGCTAAGCCGCACGTTCGGCAGCTCCCGCCAGGAACGGACTTTTGGGCTCTTTTAAGGGCACCCAGCGGCACTTGCTCAACGGTTCCCGACGTGGGGAGGTGTCTGCAGCGGATCCCCAGTGGTCTATGGTCTTGACCAGGAGTGGGGTCAGCAAAATAGCGGTGGCAGCGCCTAAGAAAAAGCGGGGGAAGAGAATCAAGATGGCGGCCAGCGGAGGCCTCGAGGAATGGAGGCAGTTGGCGCAGGTGCAGCAGGAGACTCTCCAGCGATGTTTTCAGGAGCTAAAAGTGGAGCTGCTAGACTCGCTGAAGGCGAATGCAGACAAGCTGCTGGCGACGCAGGCAGCCCAGGGGGTGGAGATCCGGGAGATCCGACAACAAGCCTCCGAAAGAGAGGATGAGGCCGCGGCCCTCGCGGTAAAGGTGGAGATGCATGAGGTGCTCCATAAGAAGTGGCAGGAGCGGTTCGAGGAGATGGAGAACCGGTCGAGGCAGAATACGGTAGTGCGGATCTACCAAGTCTGGAGTGCGGAGGTGGCTAAGCAGAGGGCCGGGTACAACCGGACAAAGGCGGTGCTCCACAGAAAGAGCGTGAAGTTTGGCATGTTACAGCCGGCGCGTCTGTGAGTCACTTTCAAGGACCGGCACTTGTATTTTGAGTCCCCGGAGGAGGCGTGGGCCTTTGTGCAGGCTGAGAAGTTGGACTCTGACTGAAGGTCGGGGGTTTGTAAATAACTGTGTTAACTTTTGGTGGGAAGGGTCTCTGTGTTATGCTGTTTTATGCTGTTTTAAGCTGGTGGTGTGTTGGTTCTTGGGCGGGTGGGGTGCTGTCTTCTTTGCGTGGGCGGGGTCGGGCAGAGAGAAAGCGCGGGCTTTTCTTCTGTTTCCCGCACTGAGGGTGGATGGGGCGGGGTCGGAGCAGAGAAGCGCGGGCTTTTTTCCCGCGCGAGAGCGGGAGGGGGAGGAGGAGGGTCTGCTGATGGGTCTGGGGGAGGAGGAGTAGCCCCACGTTTGGGGGGGGGGGGCGGAGGTGGGGCGGGAGTCGCCGGGGTCAGCAGAAGTTAGCTGACTCACGGCAGTGCTATGGAGGGAGTAAAGCGGCTGGGAGGGGTCCTAGCCTGGGGGGGGGGGGGGGGGGGGGTTGTGCCGGGTTGCTGCTGAAATGGCCAGGAATGCTGCTGAAATGGCGAGGAAGGAGCTGGAGTCTGCAGGGGGGTCCGGGTGGGGGTTTGCCGCCATGGGGAACGGGTCATGCGGGGGGCGCTGGCCTGGGGCGGGCAGGCGACGGCTTATGGCTAGTTGGCAGGGGAGGGGGGCAGGGAGCCCTCTGATCCGGCTGATAACTTGGAATGTGAGGGAGCTGAATGGGCCGGTTCAATGGGCCCGGGTGTGTACGCACCTGAAGGGGCTATGGCCATGCTCCAGGAGACGCACCTGAAGGTGGCGGACCAGGTTAGACTGAGGAAGGGATGGGTAGGCCAGGTGTTTCATTCGGGGCTGGATGCAAAAAATCGGGGGGTGGCGATCCTGGTGGGAAAAAGGGTGTCGTTTGAAGCGTCAAAGGTGGTGGCTGACAGTGGCGGGAGGTATGTGATGGTGAGCGGCAAGTTGCAAGGGGAGCGGGTGGTGCTGGTGAATGTCTATGCCCCAAATTGGGATGATGCGGGTTTTATGTGGCGCATGCTCAGTCGCATTCCGGATCAAGAGACGGGGGGCCTGATACTGGGGGGGGACTTTTACACGGTGCTGGAACCCCCATTGGATCGATCCATGTCCAGGACGGGCAGGAGGCCCGCGGTGGCTAAGGTGTTGAGGGGGTTTATGGACCAGATGGGAGGGGTGGATCCTTGGAGGTTCGCGAGGCCGAGGGCCAGGGCCTATTCATTTTTTTCCCACGTGCATAAAGCCTATTCCCGGATCGATTTTTTTGTCCTGAGCAGGGGGCTGATTTTGAGGGTGAAGGATGCCGAGTATTCGGCCACAGTCATTTCGGACCATGCCCGGACTGGGTAGACCTTGAGCTGGGGGAGGAGAGGGACCAGCGTCCGCTCTGGCGCCTGGAGGTGGGACTGCTGGCGGATGAGAAGGTGGGCGGGTGGGTTCGGGGGTGTATCAAGAGGTACTTAGAGGCCAATGATAATGGGGAGGTCCAGGTGGGGACGGTTTGGGAGGCATTGAAGGCGGTGGTTAGAGGGGAGTTGATTTCCATCCGAGCCCATAGGGAGAGGGGAGAGCAAAGAGAGAGGGAGAGGTTGGTGGGGGGGATGGTGAGGGTGGAGGAGATACACGGAGGTTCCGGAGGAGGGACTGTTGGGGGAGCGACGTAGCCTTCAGGCCAGGTTCGACTTGCTGACCACCGGAAAGGCGGAAGCTCAGTGGAGGAAGGCACAGGGAGCGGTGTACGAATATAGGGAGAAGGCGAGTAGGATGCTGGCGCATCAGCTTCGTAAGCGCAACGCGGCCAAGGAGATTGGTGGAGTGACGGTTAGGGGAGGCAATGTGGTGCGAAGGAGGGTGGACATTAATGGGGTCTTCAGGGACTTTTATGGGGAATTGTACTGGTCCGAGCCCCCGGTGGAGGGGGGGGGGGGGGGGAAATGGGGCACTTTTTGGATAGGCTGAGATTTCCGAAGGTGGAGGAGGGACAGGTGGAGGGGCTGAGGGTGCCAATTGAGCTGGAGGAGCTGGTCAAAGGGATAGGCAGCATGCAGTCGGGGAAGGCACCAGGGCCGGATGGGTTTCCGGTCGAATTTTACAAAATATATGCAGACCTGTTGGGCACCCTGTTGGTTAGGACCTTTACCGAGGCAAGGGAGGGGGAGGGCTTTGCCCCCGACTATGTCACGGGCACTGATTTCCTTGATCCTTAAACGGGACAAGGACCCCCTACAGTGTGGATCATATAGGTCGATCTCGTTGTTAAATGTGGATGCCAAGCTGTTGGCGAAGATCTTGGCTACAAGGATAGAGGACTGTGTGCCGGGGGTCATTCATGAGGACCAGACAGGGTTTGTGAAGGGAAGGCAGATAAACACCAATATACGTAGGCTTCTGAATGTTATAATGATGCCGGCGGTAGAAGGGGAGGCGGAGACAGTGGTAGCATTATACGCGGAGAAGGCCTTTGATAGGGTAGAGTGGGGGTACTTGTTGTGGGAGGTGCTGGAAAGGTTTGGTTTCAGGGAGGGGTTTGTCAGTTGGGTGAGGCTGCTATATGAGGCCCCAATGGCAAGCGTAGCCACGAATAGGAGGAGATCGGGGTACTTTCAGTTGTACTGAGGGACGAGGCAGGGGTGTACCCTGTCCCCGTTGCTCTTTGCATTGGCAATTGAGACCCTGGCCATGGCGTTGAGGGAGTCGAGGAATTGGAGGGGTCTGGTGCGGGGTGGGGAGGAGCACCGAGTGTCATTATACGCAGATGACTTGTTGCTTTATGTGGCGGACCCAGTGGGGGGAATGCCGGAGGTGATGCAGATCCTTAGGGAATTTGGGGGCTTTTCTGGGTACAAGCTCAAACTGGGTAAGAGTGAGCTGTTCGTCATGCACCCGGGGGATCAAGAGGAGGGGATTGGTAGGCTCCCACTGAAAAGGGCGGGGAGGAGCTTTCGGTACCTGGGAGTCCAGGTGGCTAGGAGCTGGGGGGGCCCTTCACAAGCTTAACCTCACTAGGCTGGTGGAGCAAATGGAGGAGGAGTTCAAAAGATGGGACATGTTGCCGCTGTCGCTGGCGGGCAGGGTGCAGTCTGTCAAGATGACGGTACTCCAAAGGTTTTTGTTCCTGTTCCGTGCCTCCCCATCCTTATCCCGAAAGCCTTTTTTAGGAGCGTCAACAGGAGTATTACGAGATTTGTATGGGCGCATGGGACTCCGAGAGTGAGAAGGGTGTTTTTGGAGCGGGGCAGGGATAGGGGGGGGGCTGGTGTTGCCCAACCTCTGTGGGTACTATTGGGCTGCCAACGCAGCGATGGTGCGTAAGTGGGTAATGGACGGGGCAGGGGCAGCATGGACGAGGATGGAGATGGCGTCCTGCGTGGACACGAGCCTGGAGGCGCTGGATATGGTGCCGTTGCCGCTCCCTCCAACGAGGTATACCACGAGCCCAGTGGTGGCGGCTACCCTCAAAATTTGGGGGCAATGGAGACGGCATAGGGGGCAGGTGGGGGGCTCGATGGAGTCCCCGATACGGGGGAACCACCGGTTTGTTCCAGGGAGCATCGATGGCGGATTTCTGGGCTGGCACAGGGTAGGTATTAGGAGGTTGAGGGACCTGTTTGTGGATGGGAGGTTTGCGAGCCTGGGTGAGTTAGAGGCGAAGTTTGGGCTCCCCCCGGGGAACATGTTTAGGTACATGCAGGTTAGGGCGTTTGCCAGGCGGCAGGTGGAGAGGTTCCCTCTGCTGCCCCCACGTGGGATACGGGTCAGGGTGCTCTCGGGGGTGTGGGTTGGAGGGGGGAGGATTTCGGACGTGTACCACGTCATGCAGGAGTTGGATGAGGCCTCGGTGGAGGAGCTGAAGGGTAAATGGGAGGAGGAGCTGGGTGAGGAGATTGAGGAGGGGACGTGGGCGGATGCCCTGGAAAGAGTGAATTCCTCCTCTTCCTGTGCGAGGCTCAGCCTCATACAGTTCAAGGTGCTGCACCAGGCCCACATGACTGGGACGAGGATGAGTAGGTTTTCCGGGGGCAAAGACAGGTGTGCTAGGTGCTCGGGGAGCCCAGCGAACCACGTCCATATGTTCTGGACATGCCCAGCGCTGGGGGAGTTTTGGAAGGGGGTAGCAAGGATGGTGTCGAGGGTGGTAGGATCCAGGGTCAAGCCAGGCTGGGGACTCGCAATTTTTGGAGTTGCAGTGGAGCCGGGAGCGCAGGAGGCGAAAGAGGCCGGTGTGCTGGCCTTTGCGTCCCTAGTAGCCCGGCGGAGGATCTTGCTTCAATGGAAGGATGCGAGGCCCCCAAGCCTGGAGGCCTGGATCAATGCTATGGCGGGGTTCATCAAATTGGAGAAGGTGAAATTTGCCCTGAGGGGATCAGTACAAGGGTTCTTTAGGCGGTGGCAGCCTTTCCTGGACTTCCTGGCAGAATGGTAGGAAAATAGGCCGGCAGCAGCAGCAACCCGGGGCGGGGGGGAGGAGGGGGTGGAGTTTCGAGGAAGGGAGAAATGTGTATATGTGTTTATTGAATATGCCGGGTGTTTATCTTTTTCTTTTTGTTGTAGTTACCGGGGGTGTGTGGGTTTGGGGGTTAGTGTGTTTTTCTTTTTGTTGTTGTTAATATTGTTTTCTTGTTGTTATTTTCTGTTTTTGATATGTTTTTGAAAATCTCAATAAAAATTATTTAAAAAAAAAACATTGGCTCCAATGTCCAACTTAAATCTTCTGAGATGGCCTCAACTGAGATGTTCGAATTCCAGAATGAAAACCCAGGATCGTTGACATTACCTAAGACACGCATTTAGCTCCTCAGCAATGGCATTGTCATTCTAATGGTCGGTTAAGGTATTGCTTTACTTGACGTGGAGTTTCGATGTTTCTGCGTTTTCACTAAGTGGGTAGTGGGGATTACTCTTGACCATGGTTTGCTTTCCCTCCTCAATATGAATCAGTGCTGCAAACTGATTTCAGATTGCCTAGCAATCTGGATAACTTTCTCAAGGGTTATATCATCTTTCATTTGATGCATGTTCGCCACTCCTATGATCCTATCCCTGGTTTGATCAGATTTCAGCTCACCAGAATCAGAGCCTTCAGCCACCCTGTACAGCTCATTAAAGAAGGATTTGACACATTCTCCTAATTGCTGGATACATTTATTAAATTTAGTCCTTTCACGGATTCTTCTACTTCCGAGGTTAACATAAGTGTCAAATGATTTTAAATTAATCCTCATCTAGCTATTATAGCATCAGAGAGGGGGCCCTCCGAATAAAGCAGTGTGTTAACTTATTCAGCTTCTGTCTTTATATCCAGACTTGAAGCAATTATGTATCTAAGGAATCTCTTTCTCCAGAGTCCCTGATTTCCTGATGGACCTGCACCTTGAACTAGTCCAAATTTACTTTGAAGAATGGATTTCTGATCTATGGGTAAAAATGTTAAATTGTAAGGTTTAACTTTCAGAGTTTTTCGAAAATCTAAGGGCCGGGATTCTCCTATCCCGTGCCGGGTCGGAGAATCGATGGTGGGGGAGGGGCGAGAATTGCGCCACGCCGCTCCAACCCTGAAAGCTAATTCTCAATGGTTTGCTTTCTCTCCTCCGATTCTCTGGTGACCAGACAAATGGCGGCAATCGCGCTGCGTTGAAAGCGGCACCACGGCTATTCTCCACGCTCGAGGGGCCGAGTGCTTGCTGAGTTCCGCCGAGCCCTAGCGGTGTGGGTTACGTATGGTCCTACCTGGCGGGACCTTGGAGTTCTGCCTGCGGGGGCCGTCCTGGT
Organism: Scyliorhinus canicula; assembly: GCF_902713615.1. Lineage (NCBI taxonomy): Eukaryota > Metazoa > Chordata > Chondrichthyes > Carcharhiniformes > Scyliorhinidae > Scyliorhinus > Scyliorhinus canicula. The sequence continues at coordinate 111,680,916 of NC_052149.1, forward strand.
GGGGTGCGGGGGGATCCAACTCCCGGGGGAGGGGGGCCTCCACGGTGGCCAGGCCCGCGATCGGGGCCTACCGATCAGCGGGAAGGCTAATTCCAGGGGGGGCCTATGTTCCTCTGCGGAGGGTTCCTGTAGGTCTCCCCCATATTGCCCGGGGCCAGTGCGGAGATGGCAACCCACGCGCATGCGCGGACCCGTGCTGGCCATGGCGCGCATGTGTGGACCCGTGCCAGCTGTGGCACGCATGCACGGACCCACCCCGGCCGTTTCACGCCGGCTTTTGAGCGCACAGCACTCCGGTGCCATAACAGCACCCGAGGAAGGGGTGAAAGCCTGGGCCTGGAGGATCGGTGATGCCGGCGTCGCTCGCGCCGGTTTTGACGCCGGCGTCAACACTTGGCCAGGATTTCGGAGAATCCCGGCCAAGGTGCTTCTGCTATATGCTTCTTCGTTTTCGTTTTCGCCGTCTCCTGTAGTAGTGGCGATCATGATCTCAGCGTTTACATTTTTCCAATGGGTACCTGCATGGATTGACTGCCTTAGCGCAATGTTCTCAGAATCATTCTCTGGCTGAAGAAACTCCTCCTCATCATCTCTGTTTTATAGGATCGTCCCATTAGTCTGAGATTGTGCCCTGTGGTTCTAGTTTTACCAACTAGTGGAAACATCCTCTCCACATCCACTCTGTCCAGGCCTCGCAGTATTCTGTAAGTTTCAATAAGATCCCTCCTCATCCTTTTAAACTCTGACGAGTACGGACCCAAAGTCCTCAACCGTGTGGTAAAGTGTTGGGTGTGTGGTGTTCTTTGTGATTCTTATTATCAGGATCAATGTTGTAACGCTCACATAGACCACATAAGCTAAGTTCAATAACAAAGCTAACATTTATTACACTACTTATTAAAGCTTGACCACTTACTCCTATAGCAAGCAATAATCTAGTAATCTACAATCTACACTATTTTCTGCATTCTATCTACAACTGTACTCTGCACTCTCTAGACCTCTCTAGACCTCTCCTGTGCACTCTCTCCAGCCCTCTCCCAGAAGTCTGAGAGCCAGTGCATTATCTAGTTCTGCCTCTAGCTCCATCTATGGTCAGTTATGATATTACATTAACTATTTATATTCTAGAAATTTTACATAATATCACATCCCCCTTTCATTGGAAAAAATGTTTGAAATTCTTTCAAAAATTTACTACATACACACCAGCATATGTTAATACATAATCTGCATAATGTCATATCAAATATCACAATTACAGAGTGGCAGGTATCATTGTTTACAAGTTTAGATGATTAGGTTGTTTTGTGTCCTTTTGGACCTTCTTAATACACTCCAAGTGTCATGTGAAATGCCTTTTATCTGTTCATTAGTTTTATTTGACAACAATGCTGTCAGAAAGTCAATATTGCAAAACATGGTGTTCGGTTGTGTTATAGTTGGTTCTAAATAATGCACTGGATTCTTGATTTTTAACAAAGCTCGTCGATTCCTACAAAACATCAGTCCAGATGGAGTTTGTACCACCTACGAGCATAGTGCAACCTCATTCACACCTTTTGCATTTGCCGGCCATCCACAATTTGGATTTCGTATCCTTACGACACCTCTTTCTTTCAGTGGATGTAGTCGCTTTGCATGCCTATCATAATATGATTTTTGTTTGCATTTTTGTTGTTTCATTTTGTCATGTATCAGCTGGTTTTCCAGATCTGGAACGGTTATGGCTGGTAACGAGGTACGTAGTTTCCTTCCCTTTAACATCTTGGCAGGGAACAAACCTGACGCTAAAAGAGTAACTCTGTAGCTTAACAGTGCTCACAAAAAATCCTTTTGATCATCAAATGGATTTTTGAACAGCTGTTTTACTATTCTGACTCGTTTCTTGGCTTTTCCGTTCGATTGAGGGTAAAATAGACTGAATGTGCAGCCTTCTGTAAATGTCAACCATTCCCAACTACTGAAACAGGATCCATTATCCGTCACAAGCAAATACAGTCTTTGCAGTTCTTATGACTGAGTGAGCAGTCAAATCCTTCAACATTATGACTTTAGGATATTTAAATAGTAATCTATGATTATCAGATAATAATTTTCTCTGAAATAGAACAAGTCCATCCCAACCTTTGATCATGGGTGAGTGACAATTTCATTTGTTGAAAATTTTTCTTTGCACTGGGATGGTTGCTGTGTTTGGCAGACACTACAACCTTGAACGTAGTTGTCAACATCTTTATTGGTGCCCGGCCAATATTCTGATTGCCTGGCGCATCTTTTACATTTTTCTATCCCTTGATGTCCTTCGTGTATCTTTTCGCGAATACTTCTTTGTGGGCACAATGGTATGACAATTCTGTCTCCTTTCAGTAGGAATCCATTGACAACAGTCAGGTCACCCTTGACACTTCTAAAACTGTTGCAGCTGCCATTAGGCCATCCTTCTCTCAGATCTTCTTCATCACCCGCTGACGTATTGTATCTTTTTCAGTCTCACCCCAAATTAAGCTGAGTTGTGGATCAGACATTGGTAACATGTCTGCGATAAATGGGGCTTGTTCTTCCACATTTAGTATGATTATATGAGACAATATATTTTCCAAATTGTATCAAAGTTTATTACAGAATTGAACATGCAAGTCACAATTGAAGGTAATTGCAACGTTGATAGTTCCAAGTATAATAAGCATAATCTTGTTTCTTAAAGAGAATCCAAGTCTCATTAATGTTACAGAGAGATATTATGGATATGCATCAATATTTAAAGTAGCATTTATCTTAAACACCCGGGATGAAAACTATTGAGTCCAGCAAAGTACCTCTACCCCAACTAAGAGGAGAACTATCATCACTACACTACAGCAGCTACCTTTACCATGCGAGATGCTGGCGTGCACCCAACAAATCTAAAAGCCATACTGTGTGGTTCTCATATTTATACTGTCATGTGCGTGTCCCTTTAAGAAAGGTTTTGTTTCACCACATGGCTTCCAGCACGGCTTCAGTGATGTCATTTGTCGGAGGAGCTGGGCTGTGGCTGTCAGGTAAGAGGGGGCTTAGTTCTTTTGGTTTCATTTTCGATTTGTTTGTTTGGACTGCAGAAGAAGAAACAGTGTTGTAAAGCACTGGGTTAAGCTGCAGGAAGTTTTTCCTGTTTCCTCTGTTTTATTTTAAAGCTCATCCAGTGAACTGAAAGCACATTGGGTGTGGCAAAATGCCTTGGTAACCTTAAAGCTAGAGTTGGTTTCCCTAAGGAGTTTTGAATCTGCTGGTTGGAAATTGGACCAGAATCTCAGGGTAAGGGCCAATCCCATTCAAGTGAGATTACAATGTGCTGCACCATGCCCTTGGAAAGGGGATTTATTGGATTTTGTATTGAATTGGAACAGTTAAGGGGGATTCATTAAGAGTTATATACATAGATTATTGCAAGCTGTTGTATTTTTTTCAGGTTTGTAATTGAGAATAAATTCTTGCCAAGTGTTTTATACATGTTAACTACATTCTTATAATAAACTTTGTTTTGATAAAAACGCCGAGGAGGTCTGATGAATCACATGTGAAGTGAAGGCTCTTGTGCTCATCCTAGCCAAATTCAACATAAAAGTTATAGGTCAGGTGAGCTTCATAGTACACTTTGGAATTTCTAATCCCTGGCCCAGAACAGTACCATTAAAAAGTGAATGGGCAGGAAACATGGGTGAGTGGATTGGTAATGGACTGAGTCTTCTTGCATCTTCTTGAAGTTGAAGCTGAGACTGAATTTTCGGTATGCTTCCACAAAGGCGTCAAGCATAGCTTGGAGATTCTTTTCAGAGAAGACACTGTCACCAGTACACAGAAGTTCCACGAGCAACATCAGTGTAGTTTTCTTCTTGAATTTCAACCGGTTGTCGTTGAAATGTTTTCCATCCAACCTGTAAATGGGGAAGCTTGTTCTTGGCAAGGTGAAGGATGGTGGCGATGAAGATGGAAAAAAGAATGGGGGCATTAACACATTCCTGCTTGACTCCAGTCTTGACCTCAATGTTTCCCGTTTTATTTCCAGAGGTGAGGGCTCATGCCGGCATGTTGTTGCGGAGGAATCGGAAGATGTTGATGGATTTCTCTGGGCAGCCGGCCTTTGACAGGGTGTTCCGTAACACTTCCCAACTGACTGAGTGAAAAACATTGGTCAGACTGATGAAGGCTATGTAGAGATATTAACGTTGCTTCTGGCATTTCTCTTGAAGTTGTCAAGGAGTGAAAACCATGTCTATTGTACCACAGAAGCTGACTGCCACTCTGGAAAGATTTATTCTGCAAGGAATCTCTTGTAAATCCTTGTTAGCCCCCTTGTTTTCCTTTGTAATTTCTGTCCCTTTTTGGCTTTTAACTCTTATATCTAGATGATCACTAAAACACCCTCAGTCCAAGGTGCTACGTGGTCTGACCCAAGGAGATCTCTAAGGCAATGTGCTATTTGGTTTGGCCCAGTGATGTCACATTTTTGATGGTAAGAAGTCTTACAACACCAGGTTAAAGTCCAACAGGTTTGTTTCAAACACGAGCTTTCGGAGCACGGCTCCTTCTTCAGGTGAAGGAGCCGTGCTCCGAAAGCTCGTGTTTGAAACAAACCTGTTGGACTTTAACCTGGTGTTGTAAGACTTCTTACTGTGCTCACCCCAGTCCAACGCCAGCATCTCCACATCATGACATTTTTGATGGACTTTGCTCGCAGCTAATTTGCTTCTCTAGAATTCCAGGACTTATCAAATTCTTAGTTTGATTGGTGGAGAGCTCCAGAAGATTCTGGAAGGAGAGCAGGCCCCATTTTGAGTTTAGTTTTGTTTTGACTCAGAAAAGTGGGGGGACACGGTTTTGAACTCTCTATCATTTCTATCTAACCAGCCTGTTAAAATTTAACTTCCAGTCTAGAGACTGTGGAAGTCACAACTCTGATATCCCGCTCCAGAGATCTTTAAAGGCCCTGAAGTAAATACATTTTCTCTCTTTCTCCACAACAATTAGTTCTGACTTGCAGAAAGAGTAGGCCAGTGGTCAAGAGGCAGAATGGACAGAAAGCTATATTTTAAATTCTTGAGTAGCGAGCTTTAATTTTACCTCAGTGAGACTGAGCCAATCTGGTGGGTAAACCTTCAGTGGAAAGATCCAGGTTTCTAAAAGTGAAAATGACTCCCAGGAGAAATTCCTGCAGCCTGCGAGGTCTGATTGAAGACACAAACCAGAAGGTCCAATCCAACTGGTGGGTTTGAACACTTTGTGTCCCAGGAAGATAGCTGACTACAAAGTCTAGAACCTCAGCAGAAAACATACTCACATCACGTCACTATTAATCCCCATTATTTTGATCATTCCCCATTGTGTGTCTGTCTTAAGACCATAAGACCATAAGACATAGGAGTGGAAGTAAGGCCATTCGGCCCATCGAGTCCACTCCGCCATTCAATCATGGCTGATGGGCATTTCAACTCCACCTACCAGCATTCTCCCCGTAGCCCTTAATTCCTCGCGACATCAAGAATTTATCTATCTCTGCCTTGAAGCCATTTAGCGTCCCGGCCTCCACTGCACTCCGCGGCAATGAATTCCACAGGCCCACCACTCTCTGGCTGAAGAAATGTCTCCGCATTTCTGTTCTGAATTTACTCCCTCTAATTCTAAGGCTGTGCCCACGGGTCCTCGTCTCCTCGCCTAACGGAAACAGTTTCTTTGCGTCCACCCTTTCTAAGCCATGTATTATCTTGTAAGTTTCTAAGTCTTGTGTATATGTGGGTGGAGGGTGGGACGGTAAATGGGGGGAATAATTAGATTAGCAGACCGCTTTTCTATTATCGCCATCACATGTTTATCTCTTCTCTTGTTGTAAATGGTTAAGTGGATTGGCCATTCCAAACTGCTCTTAGTGTCCAAAAGGATTGGGTGGGGTTACTGCACTACAGGGATAGGGTGGAGGTGTGGGTTTACGTAAGGTGCTCTTTCCAAGGGCCGGTGCAGACTCGATGGGTGAATGGCCTCCTTCTGCACTGTTAGTTCTATGATGCTATGTCTATGATAAACATTTTTTTTTGTGTTTTACTTATAAATATGGTACCTGTAAGTCATTGGAGGAAAAGTCTCAAAGATCTCAGGAACTACATACAAATTATTGGTTAATTCACTTACGCTACGACTCCGGGGCCTTTGGGGCTGCAATTGACTGTGCACTACCCCAGGGTGTCATGACAATTCAGAGACTGTGGGAAGATGGCTAGCGAGGATTTGTGTAATGATCTTCCTAATGATAGAAAGTAAGGAGATTTCCTGATGGTTCCTGCAGTCCGTTCTGTCTTCTTTCTTGAAGATGATGGCAATGACAGGGGCTGGTTTAGCACACTGGGCTAAATAGCTGGTTTTTAAAGCAGACCAGGGCAGGCCAGCAGCATGGTTCAATTCCCGTACCAGCCTCCCCGAACATGCGCCGGAATGTGGCAACTAGGGGCTTTTCACAGTAACTTCAATGAAGCCTACTTGTGACAATAAGCGATTTTCATTTCATTTCATTTCAATGACGGCATCCTTGAGTTCAGCACAAATTTTGTCTCTACCCCATATTTTCAGGAGCAGCTGATGGGGATGATCTTTTCTCCTCCAAGTTTGAAAATCATTGCTGGGATCTCGTCCACTGTGAGGCCAGTTCTTCGGATTTTTAATGGCAGATTCGACTTCATCCACGGCTGGTGGGAGTCCAAGATAATCTTTGGCGGAGCGTTGGGGGATTTCCTTGGATATGTCCTCATCTATGTTTGTATCACAGTTTAGAAGTTCTTTGGAGTGTTTGCTCCATCAAAGACTGATGTTTTCTCTGCACTGTAAACTTCAAGAAACTTCAAAGAAGATTACGCATATTGAAAAGATGGTTGCCAATCTCCAACAGGCCTGTTTCACTCTGAAGGTGGGTACAAGTTTCATGCCCCTCACCCCCCACAACAGCTTTGAAATGAGGAGAGAGCTGCACAACTTTCTGGGTCCACCTTTGTGTTTCTTTAATTGTCACATCACTACCTTCTTTTACCTTGCACTGTGATCCATTTTGTTACTTAATCTGGCCTGCCCTCAATTGAATCAATCCCCTTTTCTTTTCTCCCCTCATTTTCCCTTTTCAATTATTTGATTATAAATGTGTGGGTGATTGCCCCTTTAAGGGCAACACAGCAGAGTAAGAGTCACTTGGCCTCAGTGCCCAATTGTGACTCAGAGTGGGCATCACCTTGAGGAGAGAAGTTCTCCGAGGCAGAGGTATTTTAAAGCCAACTGCAAACACGCTGCTGCTCTTGAAGATCACAAAATAAATCCCTTTTTATTCACAAATGAAGTTTCTGAAAGTGCATCGTTATTAAACTGTTCAATCTCTCACATCCTCCAGATCTGGTAAAAGATCATTGACCTGAAACATTTTCTTTCCACAAATGTTGTCAGACCTGATGAATGCTTCCAGCATTTATGTCAGATTTCCAGAATTCACATGACTTTGCTTCTGTAAAGTTAAGAAGTGCATATTGTACAGACTTCTGGATGTGACAAATTCTGAATGAACAAAATGAAGTCTCGGCAGTGATGTTGAGAAAATGGGTGGAATAACATTCTCTGTGCCAAGGATAAATGATGAGTCCACAATAGACTGGTACAAATAGTAATACCAGATTTGATGGGAAATAAACAAGCTTGCTTTTAGAATCTGTCACAGAACTTAAATCAGTGGCGCAGAAAACAGTCAAACATGCAGCAAAATATGTGGCGGTAATACTCACAAATGGCTTTTGGCCCGAGAATTTTGGACTCGAGAGAGGGACAAATCAGGGCTGCCCTCTATCCCACCTGTTACTTGCGCTGGCCATAGAATCCTTGGTGGAGGCTGTTAGGTGGAACCACCTAATAAAGGGGCTGGAGTGTAGGGATAAGATGCACAAGGTTATGCTTTATGCAAACGATGTTCTGTCACTTGTGTCCAAGCTAGATATATTAGTTTCCTCTGTCATTAGCACGGTGGATAGATTTAGTGTCTTCTCCGGTTATAAGATCAATTTTACAAAGTTGGAGGCTCTGCCGGTGGGAGAGCTAAGAGTTAGACTCCCACCGCCCCCCCCACCCCCCCCCAACCCCCCCCCCACCCCCCCCACCCCCCCACCCCCCACCCCCCCCAACCCCCACCCCCCACCCCCCCACCCCTCCACCCCCCACCCCCCCCCCCACCCCCCCCCCACCACCCCCCACCCCCCCCACCCCCCCCCCCCACCACCCCCCCCCACCACCCCCCCCACCCCACCCACCCCCCCCCACCCCCCCCCACCCCCCCCACCCCCCCCCACCCCCCCCCCCCCGGCTAATTTTTCCTTTTAGCGGTCCCCATTGGTGTTTAAGTAACTGGGTGTCATGAATACCTCTTGTTTTAGGCAATTGTGCAGGACCTATTTCTCTCAGTTGATTGCTTCTATTAGGTTGGACGTAGCTCATTGCTCATCCCTCCCGCTTGCATGGCTGGGCTGGATTGCCTTGATTAAAATGAACGTGTTTCCTCAATTGTTGTACCCCCTGCAGGTGTTGCCAATAATGCTGTCAGCTAGCGTTTTAATGGAAATTAATGGAATGGTCTGTTTGTTTATCTTGAATAAGAAGAAGTCTTGCCTTAGGTTCACTAAGCGTCAGTTCCCAGGGACTGAGGGGGTGCTGTGTGCCCTGAACATTAGGCTGTATAATTAGGCTGGCTTCTCACCTTAGCGTCATAAGAGATTGGGTTAAAAAGGACCCTGCCTCCATTTGGCTCGATATAGAAGCTAACCGTGAGGCTTGCACTCTGCAGATCTTGTTATTTTCTGAAGATGTTAAGGCTGGCACTGCTAAATGTGAAAATTCTATTGTTATTAAGACTGTTAGAGCTTGGAGATTGGTCCGCCATCTAGAAGAGAGATGCAAACAGACTTCTATTCTTGCACCCATCCAGGACAGCCCAGACATCCCACTGGGTCTTATGGACTTATCGATACAAGGAGGGATAGAGACATTTGTCGGCTGGAAAACATGTTGATAAATGCTTCTTTGTCATACTTTGAGCTGCTATGTCAACAATTTGACATTTTGAATCACTTATTTTAAGTATTTACAATTTTGAGGCTTCATCCTCAATAAGACAGCCATGCGTCTTGACACCTTTACTTCGCCGGTGAAAAAATCCTGAATTTTTTGGAACGTAAACAATTAATCAGCAGGTTTTATGATACCCTGTTTTCTAAATCCTGCATTAATATATTGGGTGATCGGCAGTCTTGGGAAAACGATTTACCGACTAATATTAATGAGGAGACATGGGGTAGTATATGGGATTATGCCAGTAAAATTTCTGTTTGCATTGAAATAAAGGAGACTCAATTTAAGATACTGCATCACTTACAAATCACGCCGAGCCTTAGATTCAGGTTTGATCCTGCTATATTATCGAGGTGCCTACAGTATCTGGTAGTTGAGGATGACTATATACACTGCGTATGGGCCTCTTTTAAGATTCAATCCTATTGCTCTGGTTTGGTCAGAGAGCTGGAGAAGATCTTTGACAAAGCCTCAGAACTTAATCCTACGTTCCAAATTCTGGGTTTTCCAGATGGATGAATGACTGATATTAATGAAAAAAGACTGTGGAATATCCTGACTTTTGCAGCTCACAAGAATATCCTATGTTCGTGGATTAATGACAAGTATCCTTCAATTAGAAAATTAGTTATGGAATGTATCCCTGTACAATTCTGACATCTGTAATCCATTTTAAATCTGAGGCATTCCGTGTGGGACTTCTATCTTAAATTCAGAGGCTTCACCTTGTCTCACTTGCTCCTGTTGGCTTTTCATGAGCCGTATTGAATATCGAATTGTATGTCTTGATCCCACAATACATGAATGTTGGAACTGTTTTCTTTTTCTACTTATATCGCCTTATCCTCCTTTCCCCCTCAATCTGTAAACTGTTATTAACCTGTTGTTGGACAGATTCGGTATCAAAGCTTGGAGGCATTTGTTCCTGATGCATACTGCTCCAAATTTATCCTGTCTTGTTTGTTTGTATATTTGTAGTATTTCTTGTTCTGTACTCTTCCTATTTTGCATTGTTATTTTCTTTTCGTATCTTGTGGCTATATTGTAAAAAAATTAAAATTTTAATGAAAATATATTTTAAAAACGTGCAACTAAAATGTTGAAATTCGTACAGAAAATTCTGAAAGTACTTGGTAAATCAGGCAGCATCACTAGTTTCAGGCCAATGACATTTCAACAGGAAGTGCAGTGTCCCTCTTTAAGATGAGCCCTTGGTATGACCACATACAATGAAAATGTCAACAGTATTCAGTTTGAGGGGCAGGCTGCTGTCTCGAACCTGTAGCCAGGATACAAAATCCTTTGCCTAACAGAAGAACCTTCTCTCAACTTTAACCTTCCCTCTCTCTACCTTGTTTCAATATCGCTGTAGCCTCTGGTCTTATGAACTTTCCTCCTCCCTGTTCTTTGGTTAATGGAAAACGCAGGCTACAAGTTAAAGCACAGATTTTGTCCACTGCTAAGAAAAGCAATGGAAAGCTGAAAGGGCAAATGTCGTGGCCTTTGAACACTGCAACAGCAACAAACTTTAGACTCTGTCTGCTGCAGGGAGGCAAACAGTGAACAGGAAAAGTCATGACTTTGGACAATGCAGCTAAAATAAAATGGCAGCCAGAAGATTTGCTTTGAAATTTAAAAAAAGTCATCAAAAAGGAGCAAGGAAAAGGATTTGAAAAAGGGAGGATGGCTTTTGTAGCTGCTTCAAGATGAGCCTTTCCTCAAGTATAAGGATCTGGTTAATTCATGTCCTGGTTGTGGTATGGAGGTAGAATGTGGCATTCTGACCAGGATTAGACGCTCAAATTGAAGAGAGAGTTGGGCAATTCCAATCTAAGGAACACTCCGGCATTACAACCATCACATTCATGGGCTGACTGGCATAGCCATGGCAGAGAATACACAATAATTGTGCTGGTCCACTGGAGGGACACATGTTCTTAGTGATTGTGGACAGGCATTGAGAATGGCCAGAAGATGTGATAATGAATTTAATGATGGATGAGCAGACCACTGAGAAACTAGACAGAGTATTCACAAGATCTGGAACACCGGAGCATATTGTCAGTGATAATGGTTCACAATTTACTTTGAAGGAGTTTGAGGACTACTTGAAAGTGAAACGTATACACTGTATCAAGCCAGCTCCGTATCATCCATCAAGAATGGATTGGCTGAATGTTTTGTGCAATCATTAAAAACAATTCTATCAAAGAATCGATGGATATGGGGAAATTATCAAGAAGAGTAAAAAAAAGCCTAATATTTGATTGGAGCACTGTACATACTATCACGTAAAGGTCAATGACAATGCTGTTGTTTAAAGGGAAACTAAAAATGATTCTTCCTCTTGTTGGTTCCTCCACCACCTGCTGCAGTCCCAGTCTTGCAACTATGTCCTTTAGGACCTGGCCAGCTCGGTCTGTGGTGGTACTGCCAAGCCACTCTTGGTGATGGATATTTAAGTCCCGCACCCTGAGTATATTCTGCGCCCTTGCCATCTCAGTGCTTCCTCCAAGCGGGTGTTCAACATGGAGGATTCATCAGCTGAGGGTGGATGGTACGTGGTAATCAGCAGGAGGTTCCCTTGTCCAAGTTTAACCTGCAGCCATAAGACTCCATGAGTCAATGTTGAGGACTCCCAGGGCAACTCCCTCCCGCATGTATACCACTATGGCACCATCTCTACTGGGTCAGTCCTGCCGGTGAGACCGGTGAGGCAAGGACATACCCAAGAATGGACATTGTCCTGGTATGACCATGTCAGATTGTTGCTTGCTCGGCTGTGCGACAGCTCTTCAAACTTTGGCACAAGCCCCCAATAGTAAGGAGGACTTTGTATGGTCGACGGGGCTGGATTTGCATTGTCCTTTCCGGTTCCTAGGCCAATGCCAGTTGGTCTGTCTGGTTTCATTCCTTCTTTGTGTTTTCGTCGTGGTTCAATACAACTGAGTGGCATGCACGGCCATTTAAGAGTCAGCCACATTACTGTGGGTCTGAGGTCACATGTAGGCCAGACCAGGGAGGGATGGCAAATTCCTGAAGGATATTAGTGAACGACAATGGCTTTTTGGGCATCCAGATATTTTATTGAGGTTAATTTTCACCATCTGCCGTGATGGGATTTGAACCCGGGTCCCTGGATCATAACGCTGGGTCTCCGGATTATTAATCCAGCGACAATACCACTATGCCACCATCTCCCCAATTTACAATTATTATCAATCGCAACTATATAGACTTCTGGCAACAGTCAAGAATGAATAACTGGGTGAACAGCTCATGAATAGCATTGCAATTCAAAAACTAGAGGCTCTCATTCGTAGCTTCAAATTACCAAACAACAATTCTGTGATCCTGACTGTATCATTTTAATGAATCATAAAAACACTGACTTAATTAAATAACTTACTGACTGAACTTCATGAATAACTAAAATGCTGACAATTAATTAAATAAATTGATGTTTGAATGCATTGAACTCTTTGAATGCATTAAATCAATAAATTCCTTACTGCAATTAATAAATAATGAAATTAGTGGTTGAATTTATTAATTGAGCTTTGATCCGAGGAACCTGTGTATCAGCAGGATTGTCCCCATTATCTGTTGCTCTCCCAGCAGGCCAGTATTCACATCTCATTTTCTTGCTCTATCTCTCCTGGGTTGTCTCGTTAATTGATGTATTCTGTCACGGTTCCCCCAGATCATTCATTCCTACTATCTTTCATGCTGCACTTCATCCTTTTCATCCACTGGCTTGAGTTAGTCCTCTGATCCAGTTCTTGTGCAGCACCGTAAATGCAGACAATGTTGTGCAGCTGATTGTAGTGTGCAAAATTCACACACACACAAGGTCCCTGCCAAGGTGTGGATTCAGCATACTTAGACCCTAGTGAGGTGAACCTCACCTGTTCCTGTTGTACAGTGATTACCACTGAACTGCAAACTCCAGCCCGATAAATCAAATACTTCCCATGCCAATGTCCCTCAGCAAAATTAATTTTTACAGAAAGTTGCAACCTGTTTCCAGTGGCACAAAATATTCTGTGGGCGGACACGCCCAGATTTGAATTACGATCCTGTGCGGACTCCTCTGTTAGTAGACCTGCCCTGCCCTCTCACAAATCTGACCATTTTCAGCTCCCATCCCCTTTGTACATTCGGTCTCCCATTTCAAATTGCTTCAGTTATCCGAAGGCATTGTTGGTTCAAGCTGTGTGGCAGGGATTTGAACATACACCTCTCAGCTCACCTTCAAGTGCAAACTGAGGTCTCAGACCTCTGACAGTTCATTTAGATGGTTGGCTACCTTTGAGAAACAATTCAGCGCCTGGAACAACTTTTCTCCCTCAGTCAGCAGCAGTGGCAGCAAGACATTTATTGGGTATTCATCTCATTGCTGCCTGTGGGATTTGGCTGGGAAAAATAAATTGCTGGCACATTTGCTGATCTGATACTGCCACCTCTCCGTACCCTAGTGCAATTTGTCAGAATAGATTTTCTCAGCAAGTCCATTCAACTAATGTACATAAAGTGTTTTCAAACAATTTTCCAATTAAGGGGCAATTTAGCATGGCCAATCCACGAACCCTGCATATCTTTGGGTCATGGGGGTGAGACCCTTGCAGGCACGGGGAGAATGTGCAAACTCCATACGGTCAGTGACCCAGGGCCAAGATTGAATCCCAGTCCTTCCAGTGTTAACCACTGTGCCACCGTGCTACCCTAACATATGTGAACTGGACATTACCAATGGAATTGACAATGTCAAGAGGTGGCAGGTGAGGGGAGATCCATGCGATCAAGTCCACTCAGTGAAAATTCCATCCAATCTTCTGGTTGGCGTTTGTTCGATTGAAAGCTGCATTCATTTGTTTGAAGTTAATCATTAAAATTAGGCCCTGATGGCACCATTTTGATTACAAACATTGCAAATGCTGAAAACTTGAAATAAAAACAGAACATGCTGCAACAGAAGGTCTGACAGCACCTGCGGAGAGACAACATCTGATTGAAAGTTGAAACAGTTTCCCTCCCTCCATAAATGCTTTCAGATCTGCAGAGTCCTCAACAGCATTTTCTTTATTTACATTATTTAGATAGATCTGTGAAGTTGTTTTTTCTACTTAGTGTGGTGATTGTCCCTTTAAGGGCAACAGCAGACTAAGGGTCACATGGCCTGGGAGACCAATCGGGACTGAGATTGTGGGAACCACTCCATGGTGAGAGTGGCTCTCATATCAAAGAGGTATTTTGGGAGCTAGCTGCAGCCGTGTGGCTCCTGTACAATTCTTATTATTAAATATATTTTGTGTTCACAAATGAAGACTGTGAAAGTGCATCTCTGCATCTGGTGAGGTGGAAAAATTATCCTGATGCTGCCTCAGGCTTAACCCTTGTGAGTTTTAATTGAAGTCTGAGAAAAAAAAAGTACGAAGGAGAATTCCCCTCTTTGAGTGAATCGATCCATTTGATTCCCTCGCGGAGGACTGGACACAATATGCTGAGCACCTTGGCTATTATTTCGAAGCAAACAAAATAGGGGAGGAGGTGAAATGCAAAGTAATTCTCCAAAGTGTTTGTGGAACTCAGACCTATAACCTTATTTGCTGTCTTACAGCTCCAAGCACGCCCAACTCCAAATGATTTAGTGACCTTGTGGATTTAGTGAAGGCTCAATTGCAACCACAACCATCAGACATACTCCAGAAATTCAGATTAATTTTGAACTTGAGAGCCCAAGGTGATTCGATCATGACATAAAGCAATTAATAGAGCATTGTGATTTTGGAATCACCCGAAACAACATGCTATTGGATAGGTTAGTCAGTGGCATGAGCAACGATGCTATTCAACACAGAATGCTAGCAGATGTCGATATAAATTTCAAATGGGCAATGGAGGTAGCACTGGTAATGGAATGTGCTGAAAAGCATGCCCAAGTGCTGGAGAGAGCACAAAATGGTGCCATTCACAAATTAGGGCAAAAACCTGTAACCAGCCATGATGCCAAAAATGATGAAGTAGCTATGAATCGGCAAACAATTTCAGCCACAGCAGAAAGGTACAGAATAGGCCACCAGTAAGAATACTTAAAGTGGAATATTACCGATGTGGTGGTAACCACACTCCTGATTCATGTTTGTTTAAGGAGGCTGAGTGTTTTTATTGCCACAAAGGGGGACGTTTGATGAAGCAGTGCAGAGCAAAGTCAGGATCACCGAGTAGTCGATCAACCAATAGGTTTCAAGTATACAATGTGGAAAATCCTAGCACCCATGATTCTGGTATTCACTCTCTGTTTAATCTAAAAACAGGCAAGATAGACCCTGTACTGGTAATGTTCCTGGTTAATGGGAAGCCTATTAAGATGGAAGTGGATACAGGGACACATATGGGCGAGTAGTACTTTAGGGAGGGAGTCCAACCATTGAACTTGAGAAGCACTTCTGTTGAGTTCAAGACTTATACGGGAGCAGCATAAAGGTAAAAGGCACCACAATGGTACTGTAAGCTTTGGACAACGGTCTACCCAGCTCCCAGTGATAATAGTGATGGGTAAAGGCCCAAGATTTCTTGGCAGTGATTGGCTCAAAGAAAACAAGTTGAATTGGGCTGAGATTTTTTAAGTGTGGGAAAGGGGACTGCCTGAACTGATAAGAAAATACGAGAGCATTTTCTGTGATGAACAAGGAAAAATCAAAGAGCGACAAGCTCAGATTTATCTGCATCTAGAGGAGACATCCCGATTCTTTAGGGCAAAACCGAGAGAAAGTGGATACTAACTTAAACAGGTTGGAAGAACTCAAAATTATCCAGCCAGTTCAGTTCTCAGAATGGGTAGCACCTATAGTCCCCGTACTGAAACCGGACAAGACCATCTGCATTTGCTGCAATTATAAACTAGCAGTTAATCAGTTAATCAGGCCGTCAAGCTGGATAAATGTCCAATCCCAAGAATTGAAGACCTGTATGCAAACATGCAGGAGGTCAATCTTACAGATAGCTTGCTATGAGTCACGGGTACTGGAAACTCAAATTACATTATGCTTTCCGGAGGTATATGCTGTTAAACACACACAAATGCCTTTTCTAATACACACACCTGTACATAAACACACACAAATGCCTTTTCTAGTACACCACACCTTCTGCCGTATCTTCAGCACATGCAATATTCCTAAGAACATTGGATAGTTTGCTAACTAACCTTGATGATGCTCGTATAACTGGATTGATAGGGGTCGGGCATCTAGCAAACTTAGAGGAGGCATTAAAGAGACTTCAGGAGGCTCAAGAAAGAGATGTTTAATGTATGAGGAACAGCACTTTTATTTAGAGTCACCTGAGGTCGCGCTGGACTTCGTGAAAAGGAAAGGACTGGTGGTGGACTGAGAACTTTTGAACTTTGCTGCAACGTTCCTGGGGTATTTTTTCTTTAAAAAAAGTTTCCGGTTTTTCGTTTTATGGAAGCTGTTTGTAATGACTTCTGGATTGATTTGGGACCAGTGGCAGAGCTGAATGAGTTAAGGTTTTCATTTCTACTGTTGGGGATTGGAGGTGTGCACTTTATATTTTGGTGTTTTTCTGTTGGGCAATTATGTGGGGATTGTTTGATGTTGGAGTATGTTTGTATGAGCCGGGGGGGGGGGGGGGACAATGGGTGGGAGACTATCCGGCGCTGGGATGGGGGTCACCAAATTAGCTGGGCAGGCTAGCTCACAGATGCATAGTGGGGGTGTACATATGTTCAGTTTATTAAAGGGGTTGGATTACAGAGTGTTTTTACCAGGGGTGGAGGGGGGAAAATGTTCTGCTGATGAGGGAAGGACTTGGGCTAAGGGACAGAGAGGAGGTTGGGGGTGGAGGTTGCCTTGAGGCAGGCCGGTGGAGGCGCGGAGCATGGGCTGGAGGCAGGCCCAAAAAAGGGATGGTAGATTGGCGAAGTGGGGGGGGGCATGAGTCCCCCAACTAGGCTGATCACGTGGAATGTTCGAGGGTTAAATGGGCCGGTCAAGAGGGCACATGTGAGGGGACTGAAGGCGAACGTGGTAATGTTACAGGAACGCACCTTATTAACTGACCAGATTAGATTGAGGAAAGGCTGGGTCAGTCAGGTCTTTCACTCGGGACTAGATTCAAAGACTAGAGGGATCGCAATCCTGATCAATAAGTGGGTGGTGTTTGAGGCAGGTAGAATAGTCTCGGATGTGGGAGGTCGGTACATTATGGTCAGTGGGAAACTGGAGGGGTGCAGGTGGTATTAGTAAATGTGTATGCGCCAAATTGGGATGATGTGGAGTTTATAAAGAGGATGCTGGGGAAGATACCGGACCTGGACTTGCACAGGCTGGTCATGGGAGGGGACTTAAACACAGTTATTGACCCTGGCTTGGAACGGTCAAGCTCGAAAACAGGGTGCCAGCAATGGGAAAGGAACTAAACGGGTTCATGGAGCAGATGGGGCGGGGAGATTTGGGCAGCCGAGGGTGAAGGAGTTCTCCTTCTCCTCACACGTGCATAAAGTGTGCTCCCGGATTGATTTCTTTATTTTGAGCAGGGCCTTACTGGCAGGGATGGTGGACACGGGGTACTCAGCGATCACAATCTCAGACCATGCTCCGCATTGGGTTGACCTGCAGGTTAGTAAAGACAGTAACCAGCACCCGCACTGAAGGTTGGATGTGGGACTTTTGGCTGATGAAGGGGTGTGCGAGCGGCTGAGGAAATGTATTCAGAACTACCTGCAGGTCAATGACACGGGGGAAATTTCAGCAGCGGTGGTCTGGGAGGCATTGAAGGTGGTGGTTAGAGGGGAGCTGATCTCGATACGGGCCCACAGGGAGAAGGTAGACAGGGTAGAGACGGACCGACTGGTAAAGGAGATACTACAGATCGACAGGAGGTATGCGGAGACCCCAGAGGCAGGGCTTTTGAGGGAACGGCGGAGGCTACAAGTGGAGTTCAGCTTGTTAACCAAAGGGAGGGCGGTGGAGCAGCTGTGAAAGGCGAGGGGGGGTGATCTATGAGTATGGAGAGAAGGCCAGCAGAATGCTTGCACAGCAGCTTAGAAAGAGGGAGGCACCCAGGGAGATAGGGAAAGTAAATGACGGAGATGGAAACCTGGTTGGAGATTCAGCAGGGGTGAATAAGGCGTTTAGGGATTTCTACAGTAGGCTGTATAGGTCGGAACCTCCTAAAGGGCCGGAGGGGATGAGGCACTTCTTGGGGGGGCCGAATATCCCAAAGGTGGACGGGGAGTAGTTGAAGGGCTGAAGCCGATTGGGTTTGAAGAGATAGTGGAGGGTCTGAAGGCCATGCAGTCGGGTAAAGCCCTGGGGCATGATGGATACACAGTGGAGTTTTATGAAAAGTTCTCTGGGATATTGGGGCCGGTGTTGGTGAGGATGTTCAATGAGTCAAGGAAAAGAGGGGTGCTGCCCCCGACGATGTCACAGGCTACGATTTCACTGATTCTGAAGCAGGACAAGAACCCGGAGCTATGTGGCTCCTACAGGTCGATCTCCCTGCAGAATGTGGACGTCAAACTGCTGGCCAAAATTTTGTCCTCCAGGATTGAGGATTGTGTTCTGGACGCTGTTGGGGAGGACCAGATGGGGTTTTTTAAGGGTAGGCAGTTGGTGGGCAATGTAAGAAGGTTGTTAAACGTGACCATGGTGCCCCCCGAAGGTAGGGAGGTGGAGGGAGTGATCGCAATGGATGCAGAAAAAGCTTTTGATCGGGTAGAATGGAATTATCTATAGGAGGTATTGGAACGGTTCAGATTTGGGTGGGGCTTTATTGACTGGGTCAGGTTGCTGTATCAGGCTCCTGTGGCAAGTTACGGATGAATAGGACAACATCCAACTATTTTAGACTGCACCGGGGGACGAAACAGGGATGCCCCCTCTCCCCACTGTTGTTCGCCCTAGCTATAGAGCCATTGGCAATTGCTCTGAGAGCCTCAAGGGGCTGGAAGGGGCTGGTCCGAGGTGGGGTGGAGCACAGAGTCACGCTCTATGCAGATAACCTGCTTCTGTATGTATCGGACACAATTGAGGGGATGGAAGAAATCATGAGAATACTAGGGGAATTTGGCCAATTTTCAGGGTATAAGCTAAATATGGGGAAAAGTGAGATGTTTGCGGTCCAGGCGAGGGGACAGGAGAGGTGATTGGGTGAGCTGCCATTTAGATTAGTAGGGGGAAGCTTTAGGTACCTGGGCATTCAAGTGGCGCGGGAATGGGACCGGCTGCATAAATTAAATCTGGCCCGTCTAGTAGACCAAATGAAGGACGATTTTCGGAGATTGGACCTGCTCCCGGTGTAATTAGCTGGGAGGGTGCAGACGGTGAAGATGACGGTCCTCCCGAGTGATGTGTTAGGAACTCTGGATCTGTGGAGACTGCGTTTACCTTAGCAGTAACATAGACAGGCTACCAACACTTGTAATAGTACAACTCTATTTTGTTTACTGCTTAATCTTTCCCTTCTGCTGTGGAATGTCCTTTCAATAGTTCTCAACCTTTTCCTGCGGACCTGTTCACTATCCAATGTACTATCAGAACTGGCACTGCGTTTCTGTGCCCTCCATTTTTGAACTTCATTTTCCCAATCCATTGTCTTGACTCCCTCCCCTAAATGCAGTACATTCAACCAATATTTATACTTTCCAGTGGCCTTCCCTGCTCTACTAATAACAGTTGCATCCTTCCATTGACTAGACTCTTCAGGCAAGTATGTCACTTATGAACCAACTTTTGGCAGCCGTCCTTTCGGAAAAATGGCCTGTTCTAATTCATCAGAAGTGTTGTGTTCCTCTACAGAAACCCTGTCTATATCAGTTAACTGGTCCTCATAGTCCTGTAACACGTGCGTACCAGATGACTCTGGTTCCTTGTCATGTCTGTCTGCTCTGTCTAAATTTGAAAATTTGTAATCTGTACCCATTATCCTTGATGAATGTACCCTAACAGTTTGATTACCATGGTACAAAATAATTGTTTTGCCATCTATGCCTACATTCTATCTGGGCCTTTCCATTCATTAGAATTGTCTCTCTTATAGTATACAATGTCTCCCTGCTGAAAAACGGCATCTGATGGCCGTATATCATGTCTTAAAGCTTTGTGAATTCTTTCAGAGACCTCTGCTTCCAAAAAGGCTTTTCTACTGTTATGTAATGCATTTAAATGCTCAGCAAAAGCAACGCTAATTGTAGACCCTTCCCAAGTTGGAGGCTGGTCATGTAAGATGGATGGAATTTTAGGGTTTCTACCAAACACTAATTGATAGGGACTATAGCCCCATACCACCTGCAATGAATTCCTTGCATGTACCACCCATGCTAAAGCTGAAATTAACTTGCAGGTTGGTCTATCCGTCAACATTTTCCAGAGCATGTCATCTTTTACCCTGTGGTTTCTTTCACACACACCATTACTACATGGGCTTTCTGCAGCCGTATTTATAACTGTGATATTCACATTTTCACACATATCTCTGAACTCATTATTAGCAAATTCTCCCCCATTGTCCGTAAGGAATTTTGCAGGTGGGCCCAATCCTGTCTCTATCCATTTTTCCATGATTTGATCCAGAATTACGCTCTTTCCTTTACTTTGTACAATCATTGATTGACTAAATCTGGTTGCTAAATTTACAAAATGTAAAATAAATATCTTATTGGCTTTATCCCAGATCTTAAGGTCCATGGCCACAATGTTATTAAAATCCTTGGCCAAAGGTAAGGTTATTATCGGTCGTGCTGGTGTCCTTCTGTACTTCCTACAAACTTCACAGCAATCACTAACCTATTCTATCAGTTTAGTATAGTCTTCACCCCTTACCCCTGCATCCTTTAATAAATTTTTCAGCCTTCGAGGAGACGGATGCGCAAATTGCCTATGCAGTTATAATACAACAAGCATTTTATCAGCTGACATCCCATTTTCAACTGCTGTAAACACATCCTTAACAGCTGTACTTGAAATATTATTTGTCAGTAATGGAATACAATAGTGTCCCGACTGTGTAAATTGTAAGTCCACGTTTTTCCGAAAACTGTTGCCTCATCCTGTTCCATATCCAGTTTCATGTGTGCTTCCTTCATCGATGGTCTGCTCAGAAGCAAAGGTATCTCACTTGATACAACATCCGTGCTAATGAAACAATTCACTCCGGCAATATTGCAAGGGATCACCATTCTTTTCAGCGACTTCAGACTATTATCATCCCCAAACCTGAAACTTGTGGAACTTGGTTACGATTTTCAGCATTCAAGGAGTCCAGGTAACTAGCCATCGGAATTGAATGTTTCCCCAGAAACTTTTTTTAAAGCTTCTGTCGGGTATCCTTATCCACAAATTAAACTCCTGTCAAAACCAGGAGCCTATCCATGTTGCTCACTCTAGCAGTCAAGTAATTTAAAGGCCAACACAGACTGGATATTCCAGGTTGTGTTTCTGCAGCCTTCCACCAATGCAGACAGATCTGCCCAGGTCTCATGGTTTTGAATGCATCCATCAAAACTCTTCAGAACCATCCCCTCTCTAAGGGAAACAGTCCCAATTTCAATGTTAGGACCCCTGCTCTTCCTGATGTATATGTAAGGACACAATCAAAATCTACGGATGACTCAAAAATTCAAAGTATTATGGCTTATCAGCAGATTTTCATATTGTGTCCTTCCATATATATAAGAAAGAGCAGGGGTCCTAACATCTATCATTGGAGAACGCCACAGTAAACCTTCCACCATTCCAAAAATCAACCATGCACCACTACTCTTGGTTCCCTATCACGATTTGAACTTTGTGTTCCTGTACTGTCCCTTTTATTCCTTGAGCTCTGACTTTGCTCATAAGTCTGTCGGTGACTCTTACTCCCCTCATTGACAGTGTCATCGCTCACCGAGAAATGTTGAGTGTGGTGAATGTATGAGCACTAGTAATTCACCAGTATACTGAGTTGCATCATGCCATGCCATTAACCCTGTGGACTCCATCTATGGGCCACTGTGTGGCTTCACCCACAGGGGGAGATGTGGAGCATGTACGGGTTCCGTCCCTTATCGGAAGTATAAGAGCAGCTGACCTGCAGGACCGCCTTCAGTAATGTATCAGTCGCAGGCAGGCAAAGTTGAAAGCTGTTTAAAACCACTGTTTACTTCGACTCGCGTCTCCGAGTGAATTGATGGTCGCATCAATTTAATCAGCTTAGAGAACTACTGTGGAGTCAGCCCTCAAACCTGACAGACTGGAACTCGATCCACAGGCCACGAAGGCGAAATAAATTTTTTCACATTGGCTTTGGTGTTTCAAGGCCTACCTGGCCGCGTCGCTGACATCATCCGCCACGGACGAACAGAGATTGAGTCTTCTCCACGCTCGGGTGAGCCATCTCATTTCTGCCCAACTCGATGAAGCCACCTCCTATATTGAGGCCCTTGCGACACTTGAACGCATCTACGTGCGGCCCGTGAATGAAGTCTACGCGCGACATATCTTCACTACTCGCCGCCAGCGCCCCGGGGAGTCACTAGATGACTATCTGCGCGACCTCAAAACCCTCGCGCGCGACTGTACCTAACAGGCCGTTACAGCCACTCAGCACATGGAACTCGCCGTCTGAGACGTTTACGTTGCGGGGGTCCGATCGAACTATACGAGGCAGCGCCTGCTCGAAAAAGGGGCCCAGGACCTGGAGGACACAGCAAAACTGGCGACCTCGCTGGAGGTCGCTTTTCAGAGTCTCACTGCGTTCCTAGCCAATCACGCGACCCCTCGTGGGCCCCGACCAAAGACTACCCAAGGCCTGCGCCGCGCGGCCACCCACGGGGGTCTATCCTGCCAATTTTGCGGCCAGCACAAACACCCTCAGCAACAATGCCCGGACCGCAACGCGAAATGCAGCAGCTGCAGGCGAAAAGGACACTTCACAAAGGTCTGCCTGGCCAAGCCCAAACACTCGAACTTGAACAAACTCGATTCACCAACTCGCAGGCCCACAACCCCGTAATGTGGAAGCGTGTCTGCCGACCCCGACTCCGCACAACACATGCGACACACGGGGGCTGCCATCTTGGCAATCCTCCCCCTCGCCGCCCTCCATGTGCGATCAACCATCTTGGTCATCACCTGCTACGCCGCTCGACGCATACGATCTGCACGGACAGTCATCGCGGGGCCCCCCCAGCACCTCCGACCATGCCACCGACCATCCCCAACTCAGTGCAGTCACCTTGGACCAGTCAAGACCCAAGCACTCAAGAGCTCCATGATGGCCATCCGGATTAACGGATACGAGACAGCTACCTGTTCCGGGAGCACCGAGAGCTTTGTCCACCCGGATCTGGTAAGACGCTGTTCGCTCCCGATATTCCCGACGTAACAAACAATCTCCCTCGGCTCTGGGTCGCACTCAGTACAAATCCAAGGACACACTACTGCAACCTTAATGATACAGGGCGCCGAGTATACCAATTTTCAATTGTACATGCTCCCAGACCTCTGCACCCCTCTCCTCTTAGGACTCGATTTTCAGTGCAATCTCATGAGCCTAACTCTAAGTTTTGGCGGACCCCTGCCCCAGCTCACTATATGCAGCCTCGCAACACTAAAAATCGACCCCCCTCCCCTCTTCGCTAACCTCACCGCGGACTGCAAGCCAGTAGCCACTCGAAGCAGGAGGTATAGTCTGCAGGACAGGGCATTTATTAGGTCCGAGGTCCAGCGCCTCTTGTGGGAAGGAGTCATAGAAGCCAGAAATAGCCCCTGGAGAGCTCAGGTGGTGGTTGTCAAGACCGGGGAAAAGGTCCGGATGGTGGTTGATTACAGCCAGACCATTAACCGGTTCACGCAGCTCAATGCGTACCCCCTTCCCCAGATTGCAGACATGGTGAATCAGATCGCGCACTACCGCGTGTTCTCTACAGTGGATCTGAAGTCTGCATACCACCAGCTCCCAATCCGCCTGGAGGACCGCCACTACATGGCGTTCGAGGCAGACGGCCAACTCTGTCATTTCCTCCGGGTCCCCTTAGGCGTCACAAATGGGGTTTTGGTGTTCCAACGAGCGATGGACTGAATGGTGTACCAGTACGGGCTGCGAGCCACGTTTCCGTACTTGGACAATGTCACCATCGGCGGCCATGATCAGCAGGACCACGACGCCAACCTCCATCGATTTCTCCAAACCGCCAAAAAACGTAACCTCACTTACAACAAGGAGAAATGCGTTTTCCGCACTACCAGGCTAGCCATCCTCGGCTATGTCGTGGAAAACTGGGTCCTGGGGCCTGACCCTGACCGTATGCGCCCCCTCCTACAACTCCCCCTCCCTCACTGTCTCAAGGCCCTCAAGAGGGGCCTTGGATTTTTTTCCTATTACCTCTTCCAGGTGGAGAGCGACGCTTCAGAGGTCGCTCTCGCCGCTACACTGAACCAAGCGGGCAGGCGGGGAACATTTTTTTCACGCACCCTCTCCACCTCTGAACTTCGACACTCCTCGGTCGAAATGGAAGCTCCAGCCTTCATGGAAGCCGTGTGGCATTGAAGGCACTACCTCGCTGGTATGAGGTTTACCCTCATCACCAATCATAGATCGGTTGCCTTCATGTTTCATAATTCGCAGCGGGACAAAATAAAAAAATGATAATATCTTGAGGTGGAGGATCGAATGCTCCACCTATAATTATGATATAGTATATCGTCCTGGGAAGCTCAACGAGCCCCCAGGTGCCCTATCCCGCGGCACATGCGCCGGCACACAAGACGACCTACTGCAGGCAATCCACGATGACCTCTGCCACCCGGGGGCACCCGACTTGCCCATTACATCAAGGCCCGCAACCTGCCCTTCTCCACCGAGGAGGTCAAAGCTGTAACCAGGAATTGCCAAATCTGTGCGGAGTGTAAACCGCACTTCTATCGACCAGATAAGGCCCACCTGGTAAAGGCTTCCCGGCCCTTTGAACGCCTCAGCATTGATTTCAAAGGGCCACTCCCCTCAAATAATCGCAATACCTATTTCCTTAACATTATAGATGAGTTCTCCCGTTTCCCGTTTGCCATCCCATGGCCGGACATGACCACCCCCACCGTCATCAGAGCCCTGCACAGCGTCTTCACACTGTTTGGTTTCCCCAATTATGTCCACAGTGACAAGGGCTCGTCCTTCATGAGCGACGAACTGCATCAGTACCTGCTCAGTAAGGGCATCGCCTCGAGCAGGACTACCAGTTACAACCCAGGGGTAACGGGCAGCTGGAGAGGGAGAACGCGACGGTCTGGAAGACAGTCCTACTGACCCTACGGTTCAGGAATCTCCCGGTTTCCCACTGGCAGGTGGTCCTCCCCGATGCGCTCCACGCTATTAGGTCCCTCATTTGCACGGCCACAAACCAGACTCCTCATGACCGCTTGTTTATCTTCTCTAGGGGAATTACCACAGGGGCCTCGCTTCCACCCTGGCTGAGGCCCTGTCCTCCTTCGGAAACACGTTCGGATCCATAAGACCGACTCCCTGGTAGAGAGGGTCCAGCTTCTGCACTCGAACCCACATTATGCATACGTAGAACACCCCGACGGCCGGCAGGATACCGTCTCCTTCCGAGACCTGGTGCTCGCAGGTTCCTCCACCACTACCACTAATGTACCCCCCACACTATACCCCGCCCAAACCCCCCCGTGTCCTGCGCCCCCACACCTATTTGGTTTCCGCGCTCCCTTCCACCTGGCACACCAGTCCGCAGGAACGAAGCTCTGGAAGAACCGCCCCCGGAATCCACCACCGGGCCCGCACCGAACACACTTCCACAGCCATCCGAAACGGCTGCGTCACCAGTGCTTCGTCGGTCACAACATACGATACGGGCGCCGGACCGACTGAATTTGTGAACCCGTCACCCCCGCCGGACTTAATTTTTTTTACAGGGGGTGAATATGATGAATGTATAAGCACTAATAATTCACCAGTATACTGTGTTGCATTATGCCATGTCATTAACCCTGTGGGCTCCATCTATGGGCCACTGTGTGGCTTCACCCACAGGGGGTGATGTGGAGCATGTATGGGCTCCACCCATGTCTCCGCCCCTTCTGGGAAGTATAAGAGCAGCTGACCTGCGGGACCGCCTTCAGTGATGTACCAGTTGATTAAAACCACTGTTTACTTCGACTCAAGTCTCCGAGTGAATTGCTGGTTGCATCATTGAGTAAAATTTATAGTATGCCCATCAACCCATGTCCTGATTATTTTAACTACTGGTCCTGTTCTGAACTTACATGTCACATCGTTTGTCTTTCGAAGGTGGCAGAATGAGATTACTCAACAATTTAGTATCTTGTGTCTGCAATGTACACAGCTACAAGACTGGATGGTCGTAGGTTCTATGTTATGTTTCAATGCACCCTTACTTGGACCTTATAGTTTGAAGTTAATAAGCTGCCATAATTTCACGGCTGAAGACAGAAAAAAAGCGAGTCGAAAAGGAATATGTTCACAGTAATCACAGACTCTAGCATTCTCTCCGAAATACCACAGCAATAAAGATGTTTCAGCTGTGCTGAGACTCAATTTAACATTAATCCATGAATCACAGTTGCTCATTCCTTCTATAGCAAAATGTTGCTCAGCCTCTCCACTGTCTTGGCATGTCGTCAGCCACAAATCTGCCATTCAAAATCCTTTGAACGTATAATGGGACAAAAGACATTGACGACTGGATCTCTCATAATTACATCAGGTTAACAGCCATTGACAGGCTGCCAATAACACAGTGTGTTGGCTGACACAAGTAAATCTGTTCTTTGCAGTGAATGCTCACCAGTTCAATAATAGGCAGAGCTAAGTATGACTGTCTCAGGGCCTGCATTCTGTACAGTCTGAAGGTGACCTATTTTTGTCATAGTTGGGATGTCGGGCTGAATCCAGTGGAGCCTGCCAGAGTGGGCATGATGGTGGGAGGGACTGGGGGAAAGTGCCCACTTCAGATTCGTGACCT
The DNA here is from genome assembly GCF_902713615.1 of Scyliorhinus canicula. Classification (NCBI taxonomy): domain Eukaryota; kingdom Metazoa; phylum Chordata; class Chondrichthyes; order Carcharhiniformes; family Scyliorhinidae; genus Scyliorhinus; species Scyliorhinus canicula. The sequence continues at coordinate 111,708,043 of NC_052149.1, forward strand.
TGAGAAAACTGGCCCCAATTTAGTGGAGGACAGGAACGTCACAACACGGGAACCATCCCCCATGCCGCTCCTCCGAAAACCCCACCCCTCTCCCCCCCACCTTTGACCAAATGTCAATTAAGCTCATGTGCTGGTTAAAGGCAATTACCCCTGAACCCACTGGGATTAAAAGGTGGATCGGGGGCTTAACATGACTCACATGGGTTTCTCTTCCTTGCCAAAGTCGCCCAGAAAACATTCTGGTTTGCCTGTGGCCCCATGGGGATGATCTCTCATTATGACTGGTACTCATTGCCCAATCAAGGGAACAGGTATTGGGAAGGAGAATGACTGCTGAAAACCCCCTATCCCTCCCTTATATCTGCACCTCCCCCCCCCCCCCCCCCCACTCCTCCAACTCCTTGCAACCCATATCCAGAGATCTAGTGATGAAGCCAGTGACACTTAAGGCCTCTAATTCGTCACCAGTTTTTATGGGGCAGTATTTCCATCCTCCTCTCATTTGAGGCCGCAAACTGTCCAAACCCCTGTCATTGGAACCAAATTCTGCCCGTTATCTTAGTCCCTATATGTGGCACAGTCTCAAGAGAATGTCTTGTCAAAAAAAAACTCAAGCCTGTTCTCATTTTGCTGCAGGGCCCATACTATACAGACTGAATATTGACCCTAACGGGTTCTGGAGAGATGATGAAAGGTATAAGGTGACAGGGGTGATCTTTTTAACACGGCCGGCATGAACGGCTTCACTCTGGTAATTCATTTAGAAAGGCTCAAGACGGATTTGAGCATTTTGTAGTTGCTCAGAGCAACCAGTTCAGTAAAAGGCTTCAAAAGACTCATTTTGTGGTGAGAAGGAATGTTTGATCATTGAAATATCTGCAGCATCAATGGGACACTGCACTTCCCTTCAACATTTCATTGCGGCTGTAATGTCTGACCTTGCGGACACTGGCAATTTGACAAATGGATAAAAGTGCTATTTTGCATCTGTTTGTCACATGTAGTGATTCTTTGTGCAATATGGGGGATGTGCAATGTTAGATAACATAACTAGCCAAAGTGCAAACACTGCTTTATACTTCTTTGTCGCCAGCTCCACAAAAGTTTCATTGAATTAAAACCAAATGATTCACACAAAAAAAGAAGAAATTATTTAGAAATTGGCTTGTGCGCTTGCCAATTTTGCACATTACCAGCTAAACTAAGGGCTGTGTGTTGAGATTGGAGTGGGATGTTGCAGCAAAGCGTTAGTAGCTCCTGAAATCTGTCCTCAGGCAAAAAAGGCAGTGGGGGGGTGGTGGGGGGGTTGGTGTATGTGCCATGATTGATAGCTGCAGTGCACATTTAAGATTGTGGAAAAGTCAAGGACCCACTCATTCCGACCTGAAGTATTGTGCTATTGTGCTGTTCATTCACTACTGTGAGTAGATCATTGCACTACAAAGGTGCTGAATATGGAAGTGATTCATTGCAATTCTATCTAAAATGGGGTGCAAGTATAAACAACGAATATCTGAATCATGAAAAGCCAGCTTGTTCCATAGCATCCCTTCAGTGCAGAAGGAGGCCATTCAGCCCATCGCGTCTGAATGAGCACCCTCCCTATGTCCACTCCCCGCCCTATCTCTGTAACCCCACCTAACCCATACATCTTTGGACACGAAGGAGCAATTTATCATGGCCAATCCACTGAACCTGCACACCTTTGGACAGTGGGAGGAAACCGGAGCACCCGCAGGAAACCCACGCAGACATGGGGAGAAAGTGAAAACTCCACATAGACAGTCGCCCAAGGCCGGAATTGAACCCGATTCCCTGGCGCTTTGAGGCAGCAGTGCTAACCACTGTACCACTGTTCTGCCTGTTCTCGAAGCTGGTATTCAGTTAACCTGACATATACTGCATGGTGATTCTGATCCTGCTTGACCTTGGTAAATTCTAGATTTACAAAGAATTTACAGCATAGAAACAGGCCAGTTAGTCCAACATGCTGGTGTTATGTTTTTAAATTCATTCATGGGATGTGGGTATTTATTGCCCATCCTTAATTGTCCTGAAATAAGTGACTTGTAGTTCTTGTATTGCTGTGGGTTGAGAGTAGCATCGAGGCCAGACCATGTAAGGATGGCTGATTTCCTTCCCTGAAGAACATTAGTAAAGCAGGTGGATTTTTACGAAAATCGACAGTGGTTTTATGGTCATCAGTAGGCCTGCTATTCTGGATTTTTATTGAATTCAGTTTGCACCATCTGCCAGAGCATTACCTTGGATCTCTGGATCACCAGTCCAAGGACAATACCACTACGCCACCACTTCCCCATACCAGAGTTTATTTATTTTAATTTAAGGGATGTGAGTATCGCTGACTGGGCCACCATTTGTTGGCCTTCCCTAATTGGCCTTGACTGAATAGCTTGCTAGGCCATTTCAAAGTCAACCACATTGATATGGCTGTGGATTTGGAGTCACACGTAGGGCAGATCAGGTAAGGATGTCAGATTTCCTTTTGAAAAGTACATTGGTGAACCAGTTGGATATTTACATCATCATTACACTTTTAATTCCAGATTTTTACTGAATTCAAATTGAACCATCTGTGGGATCACTGGTCCAATAATAATACCACTACAGTATCGTCTCCCCACACTGGTAACGATGGTGCATTCAAGATTCCTCCCACTTTATTTTTTTTCGTCCCATCACTTAAGGTAGTATTACAATCAGCTGAAAGATACCAGTAATATTGTGTTGATTTTCTGTACTAGCAGAGAGAGTCTGAACATCCTGATAGCCTGCTGTTCCAGAGATCAAGATCCAATATTGGTGTTTTTATCCAGATGGAATAATTTTACATCGGGGAAACCAATTAAACCTGTTAAAGTTACACTTCTTTCATGAATAAAGTCCTGATGAATGATTATGAGCATGTGTGATGCTGCTCCACATCCTGGCTTGGACCTGAATAAGGAGCTGCAGATAGAAGCCTGCAGTCAGAGACTCAACAACAGTTATTGGCAGGCAGAGGAATGGCACCAGTAAGAAACTGTTTTTAAGAATCAAATATTGGCTCCGAAATGCTGCAGCAACAGATGTAAAGCCTTGTGAATCGACAGCAAAGCAGTTGAAATAACTGAGGCCTTAAGAGGAACTGCAATGGGCAAGAGAAAATATTTTTTTTAGAAATTGACTTCAGGTATGGGCCGGGATTCTCCGAGCCTCCGTGCCGCAATCGCACTCGGCGCGGGGGCAGAGAATGGCCGTCAGACCCATGATCTGGTCCGACGCCACTCCCGCGATTCTCCGGGGACTGGGGAATTGCCGTCAATCACGTGCGCACGGTCGCGTGGCGCCGGTCGGAGGCCATTGAAAGAGGCCCCCTGCGGCGATTCTCCGCTGGCAACTGGCCGAGTTCCCGCCGGCGTGGTTCACTCATGGTTCCACCTAGCAGGCACTGGGAGTGGCAGCTATCGACTCAGTTCGTGACCGCCCTGGTGGGGGGGGGGGGGGGGGGGTGGGGGAATCCGTCACCGGGGGGGCTCCAGGACAGCCAGGCTCGCGATCGGAGGCCACCGATCGGCGGGCACGTGCGATCTCAGGGGGGCCTCCTTTGTTGGGCCGGTCCGCGGTGTGGGTCTGCCATGTTGAGCAGGGCCGCCGCCGCGCGCATTATCCACGGCCAGAAGTGCAGACCCTCATTTCGGCAGCCAGAGCTACGAGGAACACTCCGGGGCCCTGCTAGCCCCCCTCAGGCAGGAGAATCATTCTGGAAAGTCCAAGAGTGATTCGCGCCCATTTTCTTGTGGGCATGAGGACATAGTTCCGTTATCAGAGAATTCCGCCCTCGAAGTTTACAAAGCTTTCGAAGGCTTCTGAAATCGTGTCGGAAAGTACTTCTTCACATAAAGGCTGGAACCACCCCCCCACCCCCCCCCCGCAAAAATGTTGAGCCTTAGGTTGAAAATGTCCAAACTAAGGGTGATGGAATTTTATTAGGAAAGCATTTCAAGCGGCAGGGAGCTAAAACAGGTAGTTAAGACGCAGATCAACCATGATCTAATTAACTGACAACAGGAGGTTGAGAGGCTGAATGGCCTACCCCTATTCCTACTGTAGTAATATTACAGGAGTAGAATGTTGCCTGGGCTGGAGCATTTCAACAATGAAGGGAGGCTGGTTAGGCTGGGGTTGGTTTCCTCAGAGCTGAGAAGGCTGAGCGAGGGCATGATCAAGGTGCACAAAATTATGAGTGGCATAGATAGAGTAGATAAAAAAGAACTTTTTCTCTTAGTAGGGGGATCGTTCACTATGGCGGCATAGTTTTGAGGTTAGGGATAGGAGATTTAGAGGGGATTTGAGTAAAAGCTTTTTCAAGAGAGGAATGTGGAACTCACTGCCTGAAAGGGTTGCTTAAGAAGCATTTAGATGAGCACGAGAAACATCATAACATACAAGGCTACAGATCTTGTACTGGAAAATTGGATTAGAATTGATGGTGCTTGATGGCCGATGGGCAGAAGGACCTATTTTTGTGCTGTAAAACTCTAGGACTGTATGATTAGGTAACATTAAATAGAAAGATAGTTA